>NW_012130067.1:3089199-3103241 GCF_000143395.1 Atta cephalotes | reverse complement strand
TCTCTCGTTCATCCGCTCGCTCGCTCTCGCGATATTATCAAAACGAAACAACGAGTTTCCGGTCGTTCCGCGTTTAATCGCTGTATCGTGTTTCGACGATTTCACTGCCGTATAAAAGTTTTTTTTTTAAACATGGAGTCTCAAAAATGGTTGAAGCAATCAATTTTCCACGGTACGTAATATATATACAGTATAAAAGGATAACATTTGCTCACGTCGAGTCGATGAACGAAATTAAATAACGAAATTAATGATTACACGGAGGTACTATTTTTTATATGAAAAAATCTGACGTATCATAATACCACAATATTATTCGATACAAAATTTACGTGAATTATTTAAAAAACATGTTACGATAAATAACAGTGATAATATACAGGATATATTGTAGTGCCTTATTATTTTTTTTAGTCTTTAGTAATAAAACTGTTTAAATTTAGTCTAATGTGAATATAAAAAAGTCGTTAATTGAGCAATAAAATTTTATTTATTCAAAATTTTCTATCAGAAAAATATTTATTTGAAATTGAATTATGAGTTTTCAAAAATATGTTTATTCATAAATATTTCATAATTATTTTACGAGTTTATATTCATTTAAACAAAATATAAACTAAAAAAGCTCCAATAAACAACTTTTTTCCTTTAAACAATAATTATACTGACCTATAATAAATACAATATTAGATATGCTTTTGTGATGAAAGATAATTTCTTTTCATGCTAAATTCTGTTATATTAGTTTTACTTTTGTACATTCGATTATCGTTAGGCCAGCATCAATTTCTGTAAATAGACGGTACATGAGAAGCCACAAACGTATTAATAGAAGTAACATATCGTTTAAACCAACGAGGTAAGAGATACTTCTACTATCGACAGTGAAACACGATATATCCGCGCCATTCAAGTAGTAATTTGTGGCAACGATTCTTGTTTCTGAATATCGATTACAAGCTAACCCGTTTTAATTCAGTTTCACCTTTCGGCCGAGAACCTCGCGAGAGTCGATATTTTACAATCGGTACCGTAATCGTAGTTCCAGAAGCCTTACATTTTCGATGTAACCTATGCTTAGAGAAGTCCAATAACGAGGAAGGACCGGCATTTGAGAACTGATTACGGTAGACACGATGCTCCGAAGCGCTTGTTGAAATTCCTAATACTGTGGAATTTTACGCCGATTAGGCGAGGCCAAAACACAGGTTAGTATGGGGACAATTGCCGACACTATGTCTTAATGAGGCAGAACGACCACAAATCTTCAGCTAACAAGACGTCTGATCGAGTAGAACATCTGAAAAAAATTTTTCGACGGAAGGTGCTGTCGACAGGTGTCGACAGCTTGCAACACCGCTACTAATTTTTCAATTTTTTTTTATCTTTACGTATACAGTTACAACTGTAAGCGAGCATCCCATCAGCCTTATCTAAAGAAAGTAAAATAAAGAAGCGTTTTATCTCATTTTAATATTTTTGAAAGATACATACACATAAACAGCTGTTGCTGCTATTTATAATGTTTTAATTGAATGGCTAATATTTATCTATATATATGTTTTATCTTTAAATTAAAAGTAAATATCTTTCTATGTTTATCTATTATAAAATCATTTATCACTTTTTCTATATACATTATATGCATATAATGGGCGCTATCTATCTTCTTTTCAAAATTTTTGTCTAAACTTACGTCACATTTGACAGTGAGTAATTGCTAGCAAGAACATTAATAATGCAATCTAAAAACAAAACCGCTTAAGAGAAAGGTGAGAGATGAAATATGTAAAAACAGAAAACGTGTGAAACAGAAACTATTAAAAAAATTTGTATTGTAGTATTTTATAATTTATGATATTATAAATACATCATCTTTGTGTAAAAATTAAGAACAAATATTCTGTAAGAGGAATGTTCCACTTTATTGTGCTAAACAGCTGCATGGAAATTTGTCGTTTTGAAATGCATATCTGGCAGCTTTTTACATTCAACGCATAATGTCCGAAGACTATCGCGGATATTATCTCTCGTGTACAACATAAATTTTATCTTACCTCGAGCGCACACGTTAATTTTGTTAATGTCCTGTTACGACAAGGAGCAAGGAAGTGAATTATCTGGAATCCGGTTAAACCGAGTGCCTCCAGAAAGGCATAGAGAATGAAGTTTGGCGGCTGGCGGAAGTAGAAAAATTAAGGCAAAATATAGATGGCGCACTTTTTTTTCCTGGAAACAAGCAATAACTTTAAACTAATCTGAATTAGCATTGTCGCGCATTCAACTATATTCTGATTTTTTAATAATTTTTTATCTTTTTTAATCTTTTTTTAAGTATTGTATATTATACTTATTAAATAGAAATAAAACAATTGAAAGCAATTTTGCAGTGTAAAGAATATATAATTTAAGTTATGCTATGTATAACCTTTGAGAATGTATTATCAACCATCTGAATGTGTCTTAGGCAAGAAACTACCGTAACAGCTGTCTACTTTAGAGAATAAGCCTTCTTTAAGTCCTCTTTACACGAGTATTAGAATATAACAGAGGTTGGACATTTTATTCTTTATACGGGTCGCTCTTTCTCCTTTTGATCCTCACAAAATTTACATCAAAGGGTTCTAGATTCTCTTCTTGTAATCTCGATCTCGAGAAGATCCCAAGGTACTTTTTGATACATGATCCGTAAAGAGAATTCCGATAAAGATATTTTAATCCGATTAGTAATTAGATAGAATGTGTAATAATGTTAATGATGTCTGCAGGATACAGTAAGGTTTCTCGAAATCTAATGACGAGAATATATCACAGTGAATCCCACGCAGTTCGAAGATCTAAAGATGCAATTGCGTCCGTCCGATATCTCACCTTTAATCCTAGACGAAATCGTTTTCGTCTAAATACTCGACTGAGGGGAAAGTTTATTAGATCAGTCCGGCGCATTCTTCTTCAACTCGTATCTAGCATCTTGATGTCTGTGCGGCTGCTTCGTAGAAGACAAAACGGACGACAGGTCATCGCCGCGACAGAAAGACACGCGTGGTGAAAATATATTTCTTTTATAACATTTGGAAAAATATTACGGATTACAGAAGGGTGCGGGATAACGGTGCGTAGAAAATCGCGGTTTCCTTTAAAAATTATCCTCCGCGGAATTTGCGCGGCAATTTACAATAGGTTGGATGGAGCGTATCCATCTCCTCTCACGGGGACTGTCCAGGAAGGTGCGTCCCCGGGCGAGTCGACGCTTAATAACGATTCCTTTGTTGCGACGGAACTGCCATTACAGACGCGACTACTACTACTACCTAAGCCAACACCATCACCACCACTGGCGCAACCGCTGCCGTTACCGCCGCCGTCGTCGTCATCACTATCACCACCGCCATACCGCAGCCACCATCACCAACGGATAATGAGAAGGTGGCCCGAGGGAGCTACCACGAGCAAGCGGAGGCGGGAAGTTGCGGCGCGGTCGCTCTTCCAACAACGCACCAGAAACACACCGACGTTGGCCTGGCTGGCTGGCTGGCTGGCTGGCTGTTACTCTTCACACAAAATCGTAGGAGAATCAATGTACAAGGCGCGGACAACGTACACCATAAACACAGTGCATGCGTTGCCGCTGCCGTCGCCGCAGCCGCTGAAGAATCGAGAGAGGGTTAAACTCGCGAGGCGAGCATCTGCCGACGCAGTATTTTACCCGGCGTAAACGGGCAGCGACCGCCCGACCACGAAACCGCCTCGCATCCCCGATATATATCTGATTGGCGAGATTTAACGAGGAGACCCGCGGCCCGGATAAGATTCATGGAGGAGATCTGAGCGCGCAAGAGAGATGGAGTACCTTCATGCCGTGAATAACGAGCAACGTGAGCAGGGCGTGGCCCTTCCGATTCTTGCACGGACCCGAAGACCTTATCGGTGGTCTACGCTGGACGGAGAATTTAGGTGCTATTTTGTACGTGTGCGTCTGAATTCGGTTAATGTTCATCATAAATCGCGCAATTCATACGAAAATATATTTCTTGTTTAATTTTCAAGGAATTTCAAAGTATTATAATTGATTTTAATTATAGATATCAATTGAGATCGGCTTTGAAAAAATGAGGATAGTTTTTTTATATAAAGTGTACATGTTTACACTTTCACATTAGTTTTACAAATTCTCATAAAGGATTGTTATCTGGATCAAAAAGAGTGCCTGAATATTTATGGTAACATCATGACTTGAGAATGATAACATAGTACGAGATGCCGCGAAATTTCATATTGCCGATGAGATAGTTTCCTACGAAATTGCTTGAATAGTCCCGTCGAGGCCCGCCTTGTAATTTCAGGGCGCGCAGCATAATAAGTTGTGCCGGAGCGTGTTACGTTTCGCTTGGAATAATGAGAACCGGGGTTGTTAAGCAATTGCTAAAAAGCACGTAGTCAAATCATGATACTTCCGACATGAATATTAAAAATAAATTTAAACAGTACAACTCAAACAGTTGCGTAACTTCGTCTAAAATGTACGAGTAAAAATATTCATAAAATAAGTACAAAATCTCAAATGTGCGGAACGTAAATGGTTGGCAATGGAGGTTCATTAAACGAGCTGTAGAATCTTAAAAGAAGCATTACTAAAAGCATAAAATAAACGCCGTTGTAAAAGCAATGTTACCTAAGTATCGTGTATCCATGAATCTGGAGTACGAAACAAATTTACCGTTTCCGCCAGATTTATTGACCTTCGCTAGCCCATTCTACTTTATCTTATAAACCTTATTTAGGATTAATGACGCGGGAACGAGATGCCGCAAAGATCGATAGCGCCTAACACTTCGTTACGGCCTCGTATTTCTTTGGCTGGCAAACAATTCTTTTTCTCGGTGAATCATTTTCGATATCTGTATATATAGACAGAAGAATTTGTACTTCAATCAAATTGCTGCTTGATAAAATTAGCGATATAATTGTTTATAATCTTAAAATGGATTATCTATTAAATGGACGAGCAGGAATACGGAAGGCGCGTAATGCAGAGGACGATGGTTATCAATTGAAGAAATCACGAGCCCTTTGGCTTCGGGAAACAAAATCTCTGCAGAAACTTTAATTCATTCCTCGCTTACGATAGACAGAGCCATGTTCTCTGCGGGATGCCAAAGATTTCCGATGGTGGAGATATGGAATATTAAAAACGTTTATCTCGTGTGCATTCGCTTCAATATATAACGACATTGTATGGCTTATAAGATGAAAACTTGAGATTAGACATCCACCGAGAAGTCATATAAGTTATTATTAAAATTTATATTTTAAAATATAATATATTTAAATTAGAATTAATAGAATTAATAATTACTGTTAAGAGTTACTGTAATCATTTTCTTGTATAATTATTAGCAATTTAGAAACAATAACTTTGACGCTAAGCTGAAGTCAACGCAGATCGATAATCCATACTTTTCGTGGGCTATAGTATATATATATATTGCAAATATATTGCTTATAATACATGTTCTTATTGAATTAATAATTTTAAAGTTTCTAAAGTATTGAGGTTTTTATATGTCATGCGTTAGACTTTTCTAGAATTTTTATATATACATATACTTTTAACACTGAAAATGATCTAAGATCGAAACGTTTGTATTTTGATTAATTATATAATTAATAAATATAAAATTTTTATAATTTACAACAATAGCGAAGTACATGCTTTTACTCTGAGCCCTTTAACGGATTATTTTAATTTAATAATTTTAATTATTCTTGTTTTTTTAAGTAAAAATTTTTAGTAAAAAGCAATATCTTGTAGATATATTTTTTTAACTTTACCAACTTCAAAAAAGTAATATCTATTTTTATTGTAGTGTGTATTAAAACTTTCAAATAATAAATATTAAATATGTAAATGTGTCTGCTTAGCAGGAACATTTTTGAAAATTAGAAATATGATCAAACAACTAAGCAATACGATCGACAGTTGTGTGTAACATATTATTATTATTAAATTTTAACGCATGAAAACGTAATTAATTGAAGGCTGAGGAAACTCTTCACAAATGACTTTTGCAGATCCAAAGTTCAAACGTTGTAGTAGTGCATTTTAAACAAAGACGAGATAAAAATGAACCATATGCTCGACAATCGTAGACATCTGTTAATGATGACATAAAACGTTTAATAACTTTGTAAACTAATAGATATATATCGTAATAGATATATTACGATTCGTGATACATTACAAAAATTTTCCAAATTAATATTAGAAATATTGAAATTATTAATAAAAAATTAAAAGAGATTAAAATGAATTCTTGATCTCACAAAATTTTGACTAATAAAAATGTTATGCATACAAGAAACTATGCAATTTTTGAATTTTTATCGAAAAAAAAGGAAAGCGTGTTTTTAATATTGACTACTTGATGAATTTAAATTATATAAAGGATGAAAACTTATAAATGCATTATTATTTTATTCCAGAATCACAAAGAAAAATTAATTTTCCAAATGAAGTATACATACAATCTTCTTTGAAGAAGTTATTTTAAAAAATTATAAATTTATAATACGTTAAATAATAATATATTTGAAGTAAAACAAGTTTTGTAACCAGTAAAAAAATCAACCTGATTAATATTTGGACGTCTCAGTATACTTTACCATTTTAGGAAATGACTGAGTTCTTAAAGACACTAAATGTCGTCGCTCTCTTAGGAACGCAGACGTCTCTCGTTCTTAACAAATACCAGACCATCTTAATGAGTTCACAGTTTTCCTCGTATATTCCCCACTTGCTTCTCTCTCGCTTTTGCGCTTTCATCATTCGAAGAGCGAAGAATCCACTTCGCATCGCGCAGTACCTGCATCGTCATCATCGTCAGTCGCGATAATGAGGACATCGTGTGCCGTTAACAAGACGCCGTCACATCGTGCTGTTCTCCACCCTTCGTACCCTCTCTCTTGCGACGCAGGAATGTCATAACGCGGCAAGCTTACGAATGTGCTTAGCTGACGCCGCATTCTTGCTGGCGCGAGACGTCAGAATCGTGCGCGTCGTTTTGCGACAGCGAGCTCTTTCTTCGCAGTCGACAGCTTACAACGACCTTAAGAAAACGTACCGGAAAGGCGAGGCGAACTGCACGAGACAGTATATACGAACTGGTTTCTCGAGATTGTGACCGCAATTCGTGGTCATAATTTGTGAGGACGACTCGTTAAATTGTCACAAAAGATCAAGAAAATTCACATCAAAGTAACAATTGAGAAATTAAAAAACGATCTTGACGGTTTATTAGAAACTTTCAATCGCTTTTAATGTGACTTTATTAATGTATTCTTTTGAAGATATCTTTATTAATCAAGCATTTGGAAACTTAATGTTGAACCGGTTAAGAAATAATGCCTATAGAGAATGAGAAGAGACATGAAAACGGGATGATAATAGCGGAAGATTAGCCTTTTAAATTTAAATCATGTTTGTTAAACTTTTTCTATGCGTTCTATTGCATGTAGAAAATACAATGTGATCTCTCTATATTAACCGATCAAATATTTTTATAAATATGTATATCCATTGGTATATCACTAACTACAAATATTTGACAAAGGCGCGATCATCAGACGTGGAGGCAGACGAATAGCAGCTGTAATATCAAACAGTTTCATAACTGGCAGCATCGTATTAACATATTAATACATATCCGCGTGCAACGCATTAGTATGCATGTAAGCCGATGTTCGTTGGGGCTTCGTCGTCCGGCTTAAACGAAGGGTGATCCCGGGGGCACTATGGGCAGACGATCGCGGGAAGAGAGGAGAAAGAAGGAGAAAGAGAAGGGAGATGAAGAGAGTATCATAATACTTGTGAGTCTCGGGACACATTAAGAGGATCATATCGTTCGCATTTAAGATACGCAAGACATTTCAGTTTGATCCGAAACGCGATGAGCCCCGTGACGTGTCTGTGAGACCAGACGCGCTTA
This sequence comes from Atta cephalotes, assembly GCF_000143395.1. NCBI lineage: Eukaryota > Metazoa > Arthropoda > Insecta > Hymenoptera > Formicidae > Atta > Atta cephalotes. The sequence continues at coordinate 3,095,256 of NW_012130067.1, read as the reverse complement.
CAGGTCAGATTAGAGGGTATAGTTTCACACGTTACGTTCAGACAGGCAGCTCGTCGCTTTTAATGCGATAAAGGTGTTCGTGCCCTTCGGGTATATTACCCCGTTGAACTCTGCCCGAGTGGAGACGGGCGTTACATGTAACTCTTTTTCTTTCGAGCCTCTCGAGACCGTTTTCACTTAACAATAAGTCATGAAATCGAGATATCGCCACTCGAGAGCGTTCACTAATGAATATGATATATTTTCTAAAATATGATGTATTATTGTACTTCCTTTGTCTTGCTTCAGCTTGAAGGAAGATTTTAATGCGTTACGTTTAATTTATTCTATTAATCTGTTAAAAGAAATGATGATGGAAGAGCGCAATTTGTGGTATATAATAATTAGAAAAAGTGTCTTAGATTCTCGGTATTAAAATTAAATTTTATGTTTCTGCTGTGTCAGCAAAAGATAAGAGTAACATAATTATGTTTCATACAGATGGTAATTAAAGATAAATATTTGTAAAGAGATTCATATTTGAAAATATTGACTTAATAATTGATATATCTTGCATTATAAAAAATTCAAATTTAAAATGTTAAATGCAAAAGCTATTTTTTTATTAACACATTTAAACTTGATCAAATTGAAATATTACTGCGATATTACTGCGATTCAGTGACATTTATTCATAAATATGTAATGAAGTATTATCTGATCATTAATTAATCTAAATTGATGAATCATCTCATGTGAAACTTTTATGAAATATATTTATTACATTAGGATAAGAATAAGAATAGACATAATAAGTACAATAATACTTTTAACTAATACTTATAATAATTATTAAAATTGATTAGGTTTGATATATTTATATTTTAATTGTAATTTATAATTCACTCACTTTTTATGCATATTGTATTTTATATATACCTATATATAACGCAATATGCATAAAATATTATCTTTAAGAAAATGTATGAAAGATAAGAACATTTTGTACATTTTATAGAAATATTTAATCAACATTTGTTAGACGCAATCTGATATTATATACGTTTATATATATATATATATTCCATTATTCATCGCTACAAATATTATATATTCAAATATATTCATTATAAACTCATATTTATTTTGTCATATTGCGTCGCATATTTGATAGGTTGTTGTAAGTTATTATAATTTGTAATAAGCACTTTCTTCTTTTGTTGTTCGAAGATGGAGTCAAATCCTAACCTGTCATATTAGTAGCAAGAATGGTAGTCAAGTGGTGGTGTCGGTGGAACTATCGTCATAATCACAGCAACTGTGGTCCTGATCACAGCAACAATCGTCTTCTGGATACATCATATTCATTAATGGACAATGTTTTATGAGAGCCTCGAAAAATCCTGGCATACAATTCTGTGAAAATAAAATACATGCACAACATATAATGCAAATTGGAATGTAATGTATTTAAAAATATTTAAAAAATAATTATATACGTATGTGTTACATAATTACAATCTAAATTTTTTTGGGAGTGAAATTTTACTCCCAAGAAGAGTGATAGTTGCGCCAGTCCGACAGAAATGAAATTTTCATTCCTAGAGAGTGAAGAATCACTCTTCAAGAATGAAAAAATCACTCCAAGCAAGAGTCAATTTTCAATCTCTTTCAATCTCTGCAAAAAATGAATAATTTCACTCTCAGAAAGCAAAGACTAAAGTAAATGTCAAGTTAGCCTCCTTTCCAATCTTAATGAAATTAAGCTCATTTGATGTATTTTTGCAAAAAACAAACGAATATGACAAAAAAAGCGTCGCTTTGTTTCGCAAATATTATTAATAATTAATAATTAAAGTTGATCTTTTTGAAAATTCACTCCTTGCAGGAGTGAAATTCATTTTTGCTGAACTGGCGTAATTATTACTTTTCTTGAAGTGAAATTTTATTCCCAAAAATTTAAAGTGTATGTTAAACTTAAAATAACTTATGTTATTTTTGTTATAAAAGGAAATAAAATATCTAGTTTCTATACGAATATACTTACAGCCTCTTTGAACATGGCGTAAGCCACGACAACGAATAGATACAGCAATACTGCACGCATGTTTAGATTTGCTTATTGCTAGACTTCTGGTGTTTTGATACAGAACTATGATGCTACAGCATTTTATACCTTATTTCTGAATATTAATTTATTTATCGTTATTAATATAGAATAATACGCTTTTGTATTACCACATATCTCGCATTTATGCATTGTTGCAATTAATCATTGAATTTTAAGGAAGGTTAAATTATTCTGCGCAAGTGTGCGACATAGATAACAAAATTGTCTTGCATTCATGAAGATGTCTGAATAATACATACGTGTACACTCAGTGAGTGCAAAAAGTATTCGTACAAGGAAACATTTTTATATTTAAAAAAAGCCTTATTCGTAGAAAATAAACATTAATTAACAATTTTATACAATGAATATATTACGTTATAATATAGACAAACGAGCTTCGCGTGTATTCCTGATTTTAAAAGTTTTCTGTACGAATACTTTTTATGCGTCCAAATAATACTATATATAATAATATATATTTTTAAGATAATATATTTTATTTAATTATTATACATCTTTTTGATACAATAATTTTGAAAAATATCTTAATATTTATTTTATTTTTTATGAATAAATTGTTAGCAAGAAATGACGATCAATTAGACGTCGAATCGATATTGAATTGGTATCAATATCATCGCATCGATATCTGTTCGACATAAATTTGATGAATCATTTTTTTCTGTGTGGATAATGTTTACTTTTTAAAAATAAAGTTTTTTTAAATATTTTAAATATTTTTAATTTTAAATATCTTTTCTGTGCGAATACTTTTTGCACTCATTATAAGTACATGTATATAAATTACAAACCAAACGAAACAAAACATACGCTCTTCATCAAAAATATAAGCTTCTTTATTCAAACCATTTCAAACAGTTTGTATTCAAATGAGTAGCTATTGTATAATAAATTAAAATGAATAATATTTTAAGTTAATATTTATTTGTCAAAATATCGTTTTCTCTTACAGTCAATGTTAAAGTTTTTTAATCATTGAGAGAAATTTATATGTTTTTAACATAAAATAGGAAATATTATCAAGTTGTTTTATAAAATCCATTATTGCATCTATTAATGTTACATTTTGTTGGATTATACGTTCAATTAATGTGAATTTTATGCTCTTATTAATGATATTGGATTATAACATAAAAGAGAACGGGAAAATGACGAGAAAATAATCATTGGTGATTCATATATAACTTACATTCATATAAACGATACTATTGTGCGCACGAACAATAATATTTCTTTATGGTATAACGGATTTAAATGTCAGACTTATAATGAATCACGTTTAATTATGGGATATTTTAGATGTAATATGAAAACGTGCAACTTCTCGATAACTCGGTTATTACATACAAATTACCACCATTTTTTCCTCCCTCTCTCCTGCAAATCAAGCTGAAGAAAGAGATTCTTGGTCATCCATCATCGTTAGCATTTCATTCAGTGACAGTCGGTCGACCGACTGCTGCTGTTGACTATATAAACGCTGTATAAACTTGCTGAACAAACAAACGTTTTATGGTTGTTCAACAGCACTATCGTCTTCGTAATGTCATGACGCATACGTTTCCTAGCGTGTAAGATAAAGTGCATATATTTTATAGAGTAACGGCTGCATTTTTCATTCTCTAAGGAAAAATCGATATTGACGGTCTTCATCAGGATAGCTCTCCCTGGTGTGCTTTCTCTCTTCCCTTTCTAATATAATCCAATATTCTTTCACCGGAAAAGTTCCAGCTCTAGTTATAGCCTCTACATAGATTCACGGTAACGTCTCATTATGATCCCAAAAATGCGGTAATAGTATTTAATCACGATAATATCCATTAAGATGGATCACATCGGTTCAACAAATAAAATTTGCAACTATATCCTCAAAATTTAAATAAATCAGAAAAGCATTTTTTCCTATAAAATCTAAAATGGAAATGTGAAAGAAGAATTCAGCAAATATGTCTTTTTTTAATATTTAGATATATAGTTTCTTTCCACACATTCGTAGAGAAAATTTACTGCGTGACCGTCAATTTCAGCTTTACGTATCGGCTCGCTTATCAAAGTAGATAGTGCTACGTTGCATCGGAAATAGATAGAAAATGGTCGGCCAATATTTACTACGACGCTTTGACTGCCGTTCCAGTCGTGCCAGCGGCATTTCGCGAATCGATTCGTCTCGATCGGGACTCCCGTATTCTATCAAGGAGGAGAATTTCACCGGAAGCGATGTACAATCGTCGCGACGCCGCCGGGTCGTGTGCCACGTGAGAGGGAAGGGAGATGGAGAAGCGTCGCGCAGCGGCGCGGCGGTGGATGGAGAAGCGGTAGACACTCGCGACGACATGGAAGGTGAATTTGGGCGCGAGAGAGATCACGAGTGGTAGTGAAAAATGAAGGTACGAAACGGGGAATCGCATGAAGGGAAGCTTGACGCATTGCGGCGGGGAAATATGGGTCGTCCCGATTATGTCGGGACGAGCACCGCGCCGGAATCTGACAGTGGCAGAGTGACGCCGCAAAACCTCATACATCTCGTGTATAACTAATGTCCGCATATATCACCTCTTCGTCTCCTGTGTGTATTTCTTTTCTTTTTTTTTTGTTTATTTTGCCGAGCAATGCATGCCACGCGTGCGCTCAGCGGAAGCTCGTTCCTCGTGCGTTCGAGCGCGATGGAACATGTCCATTTCATTTAAATGCAACGCGGAAAACGCGCGCATCGTGCGCTCCAGCACGCTTCGGGCAGTATAGACTTTATGGAAGATAGCGCGCGAGATGATACATTACCTTCTGGCTCGCTTCACTTCCCCGATCGCACGCTCCATGTTGTTTGAAAATCGTTTCCTCTTATTTGTAAATTAGTCATATTCTCAGATATATTTATTAATCTATTTATTATTACCCTGCCCGCGAAATAATTTCTTTGAAAATTCATACTTAAAATTAATGTGAGAAATAATTGGTGCATTAGAAACTATTGTTATTTTTTTAATTTTTTTTCAATGTTATTTCTTATTATTTGTCATATAATAAAAAAAATATTGAGCAATTAACAGTATCATAATTGTTAATAATTTCCCCATTTAACAATATAATTGTTATATATTACAATTATATTGTTGAGTGAAAAATTATAATTAATTAAGTTATATTATTGTTAGATGGTGTTGGCTGAGTGGGAATATCTATAGAAAAGATTTTTTGAAATCCAATGTTATTAATTTTCGATATATCGTAAAAAAATAACAGAAAGGAACGATCATATTTGTTGTTGAAAGAGAAATATTTTGCTTTTAAATAAAAGATTCTTAAGTCTAAGATGAAATAATTAACCACATCGCGCTAAATATTGTAGCGTCAACATTGGGTAAATATTTATTCTAAACGTAAAAATATATAAACTCTTTAAATTCTTTGAAGTTGAAGTTTACTTTAAGAATAAAAATTGAGCTAGTTTTTAAATAGAATGATTCGATTTTCAATCTTTAAGGTTTTACTTTTTAAAGAAATTTATTTTAAAAATTTTAGAGAGTAAATTTATATGTGTTACTCTCTTCTCTCAGAATAGAAGGAAGAGAATAGAAAATTAATCTAATTTTAATATCGTTTTGTTTTTATACTACATAAAATTACAATAAAATCAGTACGTTAATCATTAAAAGTACGTTAAGAATTTTTTATCATTAGAAGTCCATTCCAAGAGAGTATATAAACGTAAAGAAATCATAAGAAAATTAGCATAATTTCCTACATTTTGTTAAATATCTTCAAATTTCCTCATGAGAGAAGGAGAAGAGAGAGAGAAAGAGAGAGAGAGAGAGAGAGAGAGAGAGAGAGAGAGAGAGAGAGAGAAGTAATTAACTTAACGTTTAAACGTTTACGTTACGTTACGTTTACTTACGTTACTTAATTTTATTTTTAGTTACGTAGTAGTAGTAGTAGGTTAGTTTATT
>NW_012130067.1:3087334-3089179 GCF_000143395.1 Atta cephalotes | reverse complement strand
AGAGAGAGAGAGAGAGAATTAATTCCGTTAAAACTTTGTCGCTTTATCTTACGATATTTTTTTATTGACAGTGATGGATGTTTATCTAGTTCAAAATGGCATTCTTTTTTGCAAATTCGTTTTTGCAAATTGATTTCATACAAATGTCAATTACACTTTAACCCTTAAACAATTTAATATAACATCGGTCAAATACATCGGGAGCAAATACAATGCTTCGTATCAGCTTCACGTCTTTTCGTAGTAGGTGGTCCAAACAGTAGACGAAAATTAAAGAACGTTAAAAGGGCATTGTGCTCGTTAGCACGGTCAACCTGCTTCAACCTGCAGCGGGCAGTTAATTGGTGTTCGTCCGGCGAGGAATACCGGTCTTTGACGGGTCTGTCTCGAGTAGAGGTCTAAGGGTTGTGTTTACTCTGTGGACAAAGTCAGCAAGGCCCGAAATGCCTGAACAATACGAAGCAGTGGCGGTAACTGGAGTGTCCTGAATCCTTCGCGGTTCGATCTCGTTTTGAGATTTTCAAGCACCGTCGTGTTAATCGACTACCGCGATCGTCACCATTGTTTTATCACACCCAAGAGTCCTTTCACGTCCTTTAATCGGTGCAAGACGTCATGCATTTAGACGTCCTACGTTTCGAGCACCTACTTTTTTTTCCGTTTTTTCGTATTTCTCTCTTCTTTTTATCTCTGTCTCCCTTTCCCAGGTGCGACAGCGACATATCCATTTTTACCGATGCTCGAAGCTTTGCGTTTTCTCGAGTGGATTCTCCGCTTCTCCCATCTCAACCTGCCATATTCCTTTAGCAGGTATGTGCACGAACATTCACCCCGGTATACGAATACAGGTGTGCGCTGGGCCGAATAAGCCCAGAAGAGGCACGAGGATAATGGCAACTCGTGCGTCTCCAAGCTTCGTCGATGTCGTTGTCGTCATGAGACTGTCGCGGCAACCACTTCCGTTTGTGCGCGTTTTCATTTCTACGAACGTTTCGTCACGCTTGTCACATGCTTACCGCACGAAAGAGACCGCGGTCTGGTAAAAATATTGTGATGGTCGGTAGTATCGTTATTGTCCACCGTTCTGAGTTCACCACTACCCATCGGGCGGCGAACGATGCAGAAATGTATGCGGTTTATACTGAAAAGAAAGCATGATATATGATGTGGTATAACATTGCGTAAAAAAAATTTCCATTATTGAAGAAGATATATTATATAAAAATATAATATATAAAGTTGAAATTATAAAATATTTGTTTTACAAACTTGTTTTACAAGCTCCGACTGATTCGCGATAAGCGTTACGTAAATTATTGCGATGTAAATTGACCTACATAGGCGCATTATCATTGATAGAGATGCACATGCGGCATTTAAATACAGCCTGTTCCGTTTGTAGCTTGAGTTGAAATTAATAAACTTTTTAAATATGAAATATACCAGATGCATTATTTTGATTTTTTATTTTTTATTTATTAATTAAAAAATGAGGAATGACGTGGAAATGTCTTAACATTTAGTGTGTATATATTTAGTGTGTATATATAATAATACGAATAACACATTAATATTTGCTATTGTTAGATACATAAATAATCTATTTATTATATGTATCTGCGGTCGCCATACGCTAATGTATGAATTAAATATACGTGCACTGTATGAATTAGATATAGAAAGTTTCGATAATGCATAGTTTATATAACAAAATTGTGTGATAAATAGGATCTTTGAAAACTGGAAACTTATCTGATATACTATTTATAGCTTTAATCTGCATTTGCATTCTCTCTCTTTCTCTCTCTCTCTCTCTCTCTCTCTCTATCTCTCTCTCTCTTCTTC
>NW_012130067.1:3075372-3084266 GCF_000143395.1 Atta cephalotes | reverse complement strand
TATATATATATATATAATAGTTGTGTGTGTGTGTGTGTGTGTGTGTGTGTGTGTGTGTGTGTGTGTATGTGTGTGTATGTATGTGTCTTTTATATCTAAATGATAAATTTTATTACCTTGTCATCATTCTCATTTAATGTCTGATATTATAAATAGAAGATTTTATTTAACTCATAATTATAAATTTATATGTGAAAATAGGTTTTTTAAGTAGCATCGATACATTGTGGTGTAATATTTATTCACCTCCATATCACTTCTTTTTCTTTTACTTTCTCTCACTTTCTTATTTCGGCACATAACAAATTATAAGCAAATTGTAATTTACTAGATTTACTAGATTCTATTATAGGTTAAAAAAAACAAATAATTAAATTTTATTTTTAGTATATATCATTTTAAATATCTTTTATAATTTTGACTTTAGAGATACGCGTACGATACTTGTTCGCTATTATGCTGTGTGTAGCGAACATGATTATTTATGGTCTGAAAGTTAATATTGCGGTATCTATCATTGGTATGGTGAAAAAAAAAGCCGGGTGTACCGGATTGGTCAGATGAATGTCCGGAATTTGAGGTTCCTGCAGATGCCGTCACCGATATCGATGGTCCATTTGATTGGACAACGAGCCAGCAAGGTTTGGTTATTAGTATATATTTTGCTGGATATCTTGTTGGCATGTTTCCGTCAGGATATTTGGCGGATCGGTAAGTGTTTCAATATTTCAAACTTTTTTTTTATACATATTATTATTATTATTATTATTATTATTATTGTTAATTAGAAGTAATTCTTTGAGTTTGTAAAGATGGTATGCTATGATTATGGTATACACGTAAATGCTATCAACGTCGCGCTGATAGATAATTTCTGCATTTAGGGGATTAGAGAACATACGATCAGTTATATTCATATAATTGTTTAATATTTTATTTATTCTATAAGTTGTAATAATGAAATATATTGGATACAGATTTGACACGAAGGCAGTACTGTTAGGCTGTGTGCTGGCAAATGGAATCTTAACAACATTGGTGCCGATCGTGGCAAAGCAGTTGTCCATACTATACATTGTTAGATTTCTGACCGGTTTTGTGAGTGCAGCGAATCTTCCTATAGTAAATGTTCTTCTGGGAACATGGGTTGTGTACGAGGAAAAAAGCATGTGGGTCGGCATTATATACGCTGGAACGTCGCTCGGCACCGTGATATCTATTCTTACCTCGGGATTGATATTACGTTACGTGGGCTGGGAGGCTATCTTTTACATCCATGGAACGACACCGTTAATCTGGTGCATCGTCTTTTATTTATTTTTCGCCGGTTGTCCGGAAAAACAGAAGTTTATAACGGAGCATGAAAGAGCGTTTATCGTGAACTCATACGGTCACCGTACACCTGGATCCGTAAAGATGAAGGTTCCATGGAAAAGTATATTTACATCGGTGCCATTTTTGGCTCTGATCGCTACGAATACTTTAGGTAACTTTGGTTGGTATTTCTTGCTCACTCAACTGCCGCTTTATATGAACAAGATACTGCGATATGATATTACATCGGTGAGTGGAGATATAAGATGTGTAAATAAATTCTCAATTTTTTTAAAAATACATCTATTAATGTAAAAATACCGGTACAAATATTCTAATCAAAATATTGTTTTCGAATTTATTTTTGTTATTTTTTAACAGTAGTAGTAACATATAGATATCGTGACTAAAGAATGCTATACGCAGCGTGATTTATTGTTTACATTGGAATTATTTTTAAATCTTTTAAATTTAACCAATCTTGATACATTCTTTCTTAACAACATAATATTGTCTCAGAATCGGATAAAATATATATTCTGGTTCTTTGGTGGTTCTACCACGATAAAAAGAGTAAGATATGACAAATATGCACTTTTGCAACATTCATTTTCAATTAAATTAAAAATGTTAATTATACAATTGAGCATTGTTACATAAGCATTGTTATTTTTGAATTATAGTCAATCTTACTAATGGAAAAATAATTGACTGCGTTTAAACACACCGTTGTTAGTATTATCTAAAATTGACCGCGGGAACTTATTTATACATCTCATGTATATAATAACATATAATTTTTTCTTGTATTATGTCATATATAATTATTTTACGTATTTCAAGTTATATTTAATCCAAGAGGTATTATGAGAAAGAGCAGAATATTACGGATAAAATAATATTTTACATATATTAATATTATTTTATTCTGTATGACGTGTGCACAGTTACGTGAAACAGAACTCAAGTTTTTGTCTAAATTTTTCCTGAAATGCTTTACAGAATGCCGCTATCGTTTGCACACCGTATCTTGTGAACGCCTTCGTTAATCCATTAATCGGACGAATTTTAGATTGGGGACGGAAAGAAGGATATTGGTCTCAGACAATTGCACGTAAAATTGCAGTGTTCATAAGTATGTATTTGAAATGAAATTTATAATAATATAGCTCTAGATGTGACCTTTTTGTTTTATAAAAATATATTATATATATATAATATATTATTATAAAAATATAAGTCATATTTATAGTAGATGGAAAATAATTAATTGTAAATATCATAATTTTTCAATATTTATAAAAAATTGTATTATTTTTATTAATAATCATTTTATTCGTTATACATCCTGTTTTAAGTAATTAATAAAATTAGATAACAATTCTCTCTTTCTTTCTCTTATTTTGTTTAGCAATTCGTAGCAATAGCGGATGTAATAACATAAATTAAAGAACTAAACTTGAATTATACAGTTTACATATTAATTAATGAAAAAGAATGAAGTATTGTTTGTAAATTTTCTGCCTGAATTTACATAACCGCCGTGATTTTGAATAATACGCGACATTATAATTTTTGTTTCTATTTTTAGTGACAATGCATAAATTATTTCTACAATATATGAAATTATAATTGATATAAATTAGCTGCATCATATTGAATTTTATATTACGTTATAAAATTTGTGTGCCCATCTTTGAGTGTTTTATATAACTAGAAAATATTTATATGTTATGTTAAATTAAATATGTTTAGTCCAAAAGAAGCCTCTGATATATGTAATGTATAGTTTGGCGCATTTTTTTTTCTTCCAGGCTCTATCCCAGCTAGCATTTTTCTTCTTATAATCGCGTACATTGGTTGCGCTCGTGTGGCGTCGACTGTGCTGCTAACCTTGAGTATAGTATTCTGTGGTGCTATATTTGTCGGTCATCTTTGTAATCAAAACGATCTGGCACCAAATTATGCAGGAATTCTCATGGGTATTACAAATACTCCGGGCACTATTTCCGCCTTTATCCTGCCACCAATAGTTGGAGCTCTCGTAAAGGAAGGAGTGAGTTGAACACTTAATGCATGATCAAACAAGAAAACGAAAAAAAGAGTCCATTAAGAGCAACGTGACATGATCTCCAATTTTTTGAATTTTTAATAAGTTATGCACAGAGATTCCACTTTCTTAAAGTTTTACGAAAGGTGAAACGACTTTAACCCGATATAAGAAAGTTAAGCCGATATTCGCTCTAAGAAAGACATTGAATCTTAATTGCGTAATCAACTGCGAAGTCAACTTTATTGTAACACGAAATCTTTGAAATGAGAATTTTAATATTATGTTATTTTTTTATTATTATAATGTCTAAAATATATAATTTTGGTATATTAAACTTGATAGCTTATTTTATAAAATACAGCTGTCACACAATAACATTTTCAAATTGATGTTTTTTATTTTGGTATTAATATCCAATATCTTCTAACAGCATACCATGGCGCGATGGAGAATTGCATTCTGGATTACCATCATCGCCCAAGTTCTCGCTTTTGTGATATTTTCGATCTTCGGATCAGCCAAAATTCAACCATGGAATTATCCACCGGCTGAAGACGAAAACTGGGAAGCCGATAATGAACAACAAAGGCAACGGGAACAGCAACAAGAAACGAAGACTTAAATTGAGACTACCTTTGTTCACAATTCTTATTAAAAAATTAGAAGGAATTTTTTTTTATAGAAAAATGTATTCCGCTTGCATAAGAAATATAGGTAAAATAAATAAGTGCGATAATATAAATTATCGTTAAACGAAATTAAGAAGTTTGTGATTTTTATACATTCCTCATATATTCGCATTTAAATCAACTTTTTATATTTAGGTATATTTCATTATGAAACATTTTTGATGAATCTACTGAGATTAATTAATGGTAATACTTAATATCACTTTGTATGTTATATATACATATCTGTGTTGTTGGTAATATTTTACAAAATATGTTTCAAGAAGAGGAATTCTGTTATATATCATAATATGCATTATAATATTATCAATGTTAACCGAAGTTTTAACTATCTTTCACGTGTGAAAATTTTACAAAATGTAGATTGTACAATTAATATATATCTACAATGTATATATGCGAGAAATTTAATAAACACATTCATGATTATATTCATGATTATTTCTATTTATTTATTTAATTTGAAAAAAATCAAGAAATTTTAAAGTTGTGAAAAATATGTACCTATAATATCTACATGAATCATCTTATACTTCTGCTTCAACGACGTGTCAAAGTTCGCAAAAGTCTTAGAAGTGCTGTTACTTGACGTGTCAAGCTTTACGCTAAGATAATTAGGATCGCGAGACCACCCTTAATGACGGGTAACCAATTAGGGGCCACCTGGTACAAAAATTCTTCTTATCCCAATTAGATCACCACATCACGAGACTGTCAATCAGCGCGAGACAGACGCGGAAAAGAAACAAGAAGACAGCACGAAAGAGCCGTGCCGACACCAACAGTGCGGAATATTTACGACGTTGAAATATTACGTTTGTAATCTATTTCCAGCCTACAGTCGCACGCTTCGACGATTCTGTGAAGCCAGGACGCGAGTGGTAACTGCTTTCCTCGCTAAATCATTTTCTTCTTCCTTTAAATATTACCGACAACCGCGATAGAAATCTGTGCGTTTCCGAATGAGAGAATATTGAATTTTTCTACTTCTTTGGGAATTTTTGAAAATTTCATTAGGAAAGATCGAAGGAAACGAAATGGATATTACACGCACGTTCTACGTTCTCTATCAAATTTTATTATCGATCTAGAAAGTATATTGGGAAATTATCTTGTAAAATTTAAAAATTTAGAGATTACTTCCTTTCAAAGACAAATATCTTCTTTTAGCTTCTTTTTTAAAATGTATATTGCGTTTCGACATAACGTAATATGTTGTAATGTATATCTCTAAGACAATTGCAATTCCTTCCGAATTTATTAATCTCAAAATTGGTACATATCTTCTGATGACGAGACAAGTATGAACGACAAGAGAATCGTTTGGATTTATTCTGGTAAACTTCGTTGCAGGGATGGTCCGATACACGCAAGCAAGAGCTTCTCTTCATCGTGTTTACTAATTCATGAGATGAATAACTTAAAGATAAGCGCTCACACGGTATGAATAATGCTTATTCGTCTTCTTAACCCTTTGAGTAGATGACTTGGTCCATCTATCGATATTTATGCGTAGTCCAAACCTGATTCGATCGATTTATCGTTTCAGTCGTTACTGATATGGAAAAACACCTGCCACTGTCTATCACACCTGCTGTGTTCCTCGCCCAGATATTTTTCAAAGTACCATTCCACTCAAAGCTTACAATTAATATATCTGTCAATAATTATTTGATCGTAGTCTGAATAAAATATTTACATCGACTAACTTTGAAAAAAGTTTTCCAGCGGGTGTATATGTCTCTTGTGTTTTTAAACTTTATTTCAAGCTTACATGTGGATTCTAGTTTTGTATTATAAAGATCAATATAAAAAAACATTTATCGAATTAATCCTCGCATTTATTGCAAAGTTCTTTGAATCACCAAGTACGACTCATATATTTTTATTGTGATGAATGAATTTTTTAATTTTTTCAGTTTTTCGGTTTTTACGCATGACTGACAGCTATCGATTCGTCTGGAATTGGTTGTCCGAAAAGACGGCAGCTAATTTACATAGTCTAATATTTTAGGAAGATTAATCGATGCATACGGTAGGCGATAACGGTCCGGGCATAACGGTCACGAGTCAGTGAAAAATTCTCTCCGTTTCCGAGTTATCTGTCAAAATGACGATTAATCAAGCGGTAATTATAAGTTCCGAGGATCTTTCGTCGGGCCGTCGTCTCGTTTGCTTAGAGAAGCACGTAGTCCGTAGTTGCGGGTCGCTCGACAGAGGCGGTTAATCAATCCTGGAGCTCGTTACAGTCGGGCACTCCGGTACTTGAAGTGGCGTTAACGCATCCGGAGCGCCACTAAAATGTCAGGAATTGTTAATCTACCTCGTCGCGCGCGCGCACACGCGCATACACACACGCTTAATTCATGCTTGATAACATACTGCCGAGGAGAAAGAGAGAAGAGGTGCATCATCCACCTCTCGCGCGGATAGGGTTGCCGCGAATAAACCCTTACTTTCCAGTTTCTGCCCTCTGACCTCTTCCTCTTCGCACCACGAGCTCGCTCTTGCTCTTCCTAGAGAACCTTGGCAGGGAGACATTCGCTTTCAAGCAGCACCAGACCGCACCGTTATTACTAGCGATAAATCGCCACCTTTAATAAGAGCTCGCGCGACGTACGCCAGACGGAAGTCAGAAACGACGACGACCATGGCGGCGGTGGCGACGACGACGACGACGAAAGGATGGTGAATTTAAGAAGCGAATAGGATCGAGTATGCTATATATTCAAATGATATCCATTCGATTTTATTGAATCTTTCCTGGCGATGGCCGGTCATGTTAGTTTTTTATTGTACGCCACTCTGTGATGGTTCGAACGATTTAATTTTGGACATCTCGCCGCGCGATAAATATTTCGCATATAAAATATCTGCCAGCGTTACGAAAATTTATTACATTTACTGGAAGATAATATCGTAACGCCTATATTTGTTATATGTATAATATGCGCTATCAACGTGATATGGAGTTTTCGGTGCTTGATCCGAGGGATATGGTACGCTGATGATTTATTGCTGTATATTTTGATTGACGTTGTGTGTAACAAGATAGATAAACGTATTTCACATGACGCTGTGTTTTAATCCTTTCCATTCCTATATCAACGTTACGCGATTATGCTGCATCAAGTTTTTATCTTATATCAACAAGCAATTATCAATATGATCAAATATTTTTTAAGATCTTGATGGTAATCTATTTAATTGCAGTCTAATTACATATAGTAATTATATATAAATTATATATCATTTTCTGTCTAAAAAGTTTAATATTTACAATTATTCAATAGTTATTATTACTGTATTTGATTGTTTTTTTAGATTGTAATTCAGTAATAATTATTTCATTAATATTTAATAATTTAATTTAATATAATTTAACAAATTAAATAAAAACATATTTAACATTAATTGAATAAAAATGTGTATAGAATATATTATGATGAAATTAAAGAAGCTGGAAATATAATTGAGTTTCAGCTTTTTCAGCTTTTTCAATGCTTGACAGCATGCTATTGAAAAAAACCCGCTCTTGACTTAGTTTGTATACTACATTTTACATACTCATTAAGATTGTAGAATCATTATTTGAATTTTGTCTTAAGAGCGAGATATGGGAACATTTGAGATATAAAGTTTATGGTTTAATAGTCTCTTTGATTAAAAAACTAGAGATTACTCGACTGAGAAGCGAAAATATTGTTCACGCGAAATTGGACTTGAAATTCAAGGTATCCATTAAAATAGCGACAAGAATATATATTTTCTAAGAAAAGAAATAAGCTAAATAAATCAATGAATCCGGTAGATAACAAATATTATTATCGCGACATACGAACAAAATATTTTTTTAATGTTTCAGACTCGTCGACCGAAAAACTTTATTGTGACGCTTCCTACTCGGATCTCGGCTCACCTGACGGTTCAGTATATCGAAATTCTTTTACGTGAACAGGAAGCGGCATTAGCGAAGAAACGGTTGCACGTCTATGAACGTGAGCTGGGTTACTCACTGGTGATTGTTGCAGGCAGTCGCCAGCCACGGTTCTCTCAGAGAATCAAGACTCTTTTTCCTTACGGCGCATCGTGGCAACGATCTGGCAGTATATCGCGAAGGGAAGGGAACAGGAATTGATTCTGCTAAGAAATTCGATACGCCAGGTTATCAAGGGAAGCGGAGGGATAATGCGGTCGCGGCGCGGGGTGGTAGCTACCGTAACTCGGTCACCCTGTTTCCAATTGACCGGTTTTCTCTCTCGCGGCATAGCCCGCAGTTCGACTGCATTGTACGAACTTCCTGCAGATTTTAGCTGTCACCGCATTTCATATTTTAAACGGACCGGTAACCGAGAGAGGGGGAGAAAAAGGGAGGACCAGTCCGTGTCGCTCCGGGACGATCGACGTTGGACACGGAAAGCATGGACCACAAGCTCGCAAGCTCGCCCTGCGTATAAATATGTATATTCGAAGTATACACATAGGGCACAGGGCCAGTGCGCGGACCTATGTCAAACTGACCAACCGCGTTGCAGCTTCGCGGATTCGTGACGGGAAGCTTCAGAAGAGACCGCTTAATCGGTGGTCGTTGCTGCCGCATCGGATTTTGATTAGCGCGACCACGTCACGTTTGTCCGTTCGTTTGTCGACGGATAAAAAAATGCATCACACACGCCACGGCGCATTAACTCATACACGGCTATACACGCGCGCATGCATATATACATTCACTTGTGTCTGAGTCCATTTAACATTTTCTGTGTCCACGTGCACGGGCTCCCTCCGCATTTGCCTTTGGTGATTTTTTAACATCTCTGCTAACATATATGTCTATAAAT
>NW_012130067.1:3068582-3073217 GCF_000143395.1 Atta cephalotes | reverse complement strand
TCTCTCTCTCTCTCTCTCTCTCTCTCTCTCTCTCTCTCTCCATCACTCCCTCATCCGTCCTTTCGACTACCCCCACGGATCGTACGCTTCTCCGCGCCCAAACTCGCGTCCTCCTCCGTTTCCCTCCCCCGAAACGCCGTCGAAAGCCGTCAGCATATTGCGCATGCATAATTTAACGTGTTCAAACAAATAACAAAGTTTTCGCATGCTGATGAGAACGCCACCGCGTCCGGATTTCGACTGCCACCGACTGGCAGTGACATATTTTCATTTGACGCGGAGAACGGGGGCGGACTCGACTAGCGGCCGAGGAATTCCGCAAATCTGCGCGGCACGATCAATTCCTCTTTTTTTTCACGTTCAAACGCGCCGGGCCATGAATACTCGGAAATAACCCGTGAAAAATAACAGACTGAACAACGAGCGACAAGCCGAAGCAAGGAATTTTGCATCGAATCGCGTCTCAATCAATAACAATTTGCATACGTTCACCTAATTCCACAAAGAATGGACAAACTAGGAGATTCGAGGCGCTAAAAAAAGATTCGTGAATTGTATGTAAGCGTAATTAGAGAGGCCATTGAGTCCGGCCGTTAGGAATGCACTTCCGGTCGAATGATGCGATAACCGTTTACAGACCTCGCGTGATCGTCGAGACTCATTCTCTTCGTTTTTCAACCATCAGCAGCAAAAAGAGTACGAGGTGCGCCGTAAAAAGATGGCGCGACTTTGGCGAATATCTCAGCCTTGCGTGCTATGCGTGAAAGACAAAACATAGCCAATAAAGTACCTCGGCGAAATATACGGCCATATCTCTCGGATATATTACTGAAGGAAGTATCGATGAAAAAAAAAAAGAATGCAGATGGACACAGATTTTATGTCTGCCTGGAATCACCGACGAAACGAAGGAAAATTATGCCTTTGACTAGAAACACATGATGGCTACTACTAATCTTTCTTTTACTGCCATTATAAGCCGCGCCGCGGTTAAAGTGTTCAATTCTCGTACTGCCTGCACGTAACTCGCAATTCACTTTTATCGCGAGATGTTTTAAAGATAAACACGTAATGCTGTTTTAAAGACCGTTGTAAAAGCCGACGATATAATTGGTGTGGCTCGCAAAGCGGCCACATCGCTCTCGCGAAATATCTAATTCACTTTACACAAATGGTGACGCGGAAAAAAAATCTTGCCGATCGCTCAACGTCTCGACAAGGAATCCAGGTTTCCCACGTTTCCCCGTAGGGAGGCGAAGTTTACGGTACACAGATCTCGTGCCTGTAATTTATATTTACGTTATTCTCGATACGATCTCGAGCACACGGCTTATGAACTCATCGCTCGTGACTTCGCTCTATCCCCTTTAATGGGAAAGCGTGTCTCATGTTGCAGGTTCAGTTGACTAAAGCGTTATTAACTTCCAAAGTAAACTCACTCTTTTCCTCGTGGCACACTTTTGTACATAGTCGGATCGTTACATAATGCTCGATGAAAAGCTAAGCTCTTACGTATGTATGCAAGTACTACGCGGTGTTCACCGGTCCGGCTGGCAATTTGCCTTTGCATACTGTGGTCTCACTCGAAGTATGAATAATAATGACCCTGGATATGTGAATTACGAGGCGATTATCTACGACGAACGGGCGGGGTGCAAGCGGAGTTAACGTTGGTTATTGCACCCTAGCGTATAGCGATGTCGGGAATCGATTCTACGACTCGGCATATAATAACAGTGATATACCAGATATATAGTTTCCTAATTTCGGTGTTATCGTCTGTAGTTGATAAATAAGTGACAACAGGAGTGACACTAGTTTTTTTTATTAAATGGCTTGCAGAATGTATGTTTTTGTAATTAAAATATGCTAACATAATCTTTTAATATTTAAACATGACAATTTAATATATTGAATAATTAATATGTAAACGCAGATTATTTATTAAAATAATATGAAATGAATAATTAAAGGAGTTGTAATAATTTTAAATTATCAAGATTTAATTAATTTATGTTGATTCCAATTATCAAGAATAAGATAATATTAAACATATAAATTATAAAGGGTATTCTTCTTTTTTTTTCCCTTATAGTTATGTATCGAGATATTGAGAGTAGAAAAGGGTGCAAAGAGCTTAGTTCAAAATTTCTCCGCAAACGGCGCCACCTGATGGAACAACCCCTTCAAAGAAAATAGCAAAATTTTTAAGGATGTATATACCGATAAGTAATTTTTTAATTGGATAAATAAATTAGCAAATGTAATGAATATGTCGATTTGCAATTAACTCTTTAAATTGAAGCAAGTAATTTTTATTTATAATTTTTTCATAAACAATGGCAGGAACAATTTAAAAAATTTTGCTTCTTATTCAAAAACATCTCATCTGCCAATAGATTTATTGATTTATTCTCTTCCAATTTCTGTGTAATATTTTCATATTTCATAAAACATGATCCCACATTGACAACCTAGATCCCTTGTTGTTGTTTCGGCGAATTTCGCATGTAGATTGACGTAAAGTGTATATGCGCGTGGGAAATAATTCGTATACGGTATACGCGAGTAAAGAACGATTTATTTTATTGTAAAGATGATAATATTCTATTATAATTTGAGACAAAGTTTATCGTAAGGTTATTAGTACATACGAAAAAATAAAGAATTTTTTATCGCATGATAATATCACGGTTAACAGTTTTGAGATGTAATTTTATCTTTTTGGATATTTTCTCGAAATACGCAAACAATTAGAAATATATTCTATCTTGTTGAACTATACACATGTATATATCTGCCGGCTATTGTCCGTTTCCAATTGTTTAAGTTTCATGCTCACGTTGGACTCAAAAGGGTAGAAAATCCAGACAAAGGATCCTCCTTTGTAATTTGTCAAAAACATTCCTCAAGCGCGAATTTGTACTATTTTGTCATGATGAGCATATGCATACAGGATATATCTCTCGTTTCATTTAAACGAGTGCCAGATGATAGATAGCACGAGGATTGGAAAGAATAGCTTAAAATAACGAGTTTCATTCATATAATCAGTTCCATAATCTAGAATAATATTAAATTTCATCGATTTCATGATATGTGACCCACTTTACAAATATTATTGTACTAATAATGTAATTAGTAAATTTTAGACGTATATTATATATCTTGTAATAAATGATTTATAATATTATATATATATATATTGTTAAAAATAAAATATTAATTTTAACATTTTTGTATGTCTCAGAATATCCACTATATGTCTTTAATGTATTAATTAACATTTTATTTTTAACAGTGTGTGTGTATATATATATATATATATATCACACAATTTGAAAGCATATCATTTATATTTAACAAGTAATTGAATATAAAAAATTGATTTAAATTTCGATATAAATTTTCGATATAAATTTCGATGATAAGTACATATAGATAAGTACATATACACGGTTATATAACAATTTCTGCAGAAGATTATAAAGAATTAAACAAGTATTTTCAACTCTAATATTATTAAAATATTTGTTAATAGATATGAATGAATATATTATAGGGAAAATGTAATATTTGCTATTTTTTTAAATCTTTTGTCGTTTGTTTCCTATTATACATACAATAACATTATGATAAAAATATGCTGTGTAAAACTCATAAAATTGTTTTTTTTTTTTATATATAAACTGACTCCGGATTCGGTCTCTGGATTTTCAGTCATTTTTTGTTTCTAACATAGTTACAGTTGTTGAGAATACAAAGTTTCCATCCATTCGACAGTTTATGTAGGTCAAGCCTGAGAGAATCGTCTTTTAATTAACTACTTTTGAAATTAACGCGACAAGGTTGAAAAAACAAAACCAGAGAAGACTCAAGGGGAAGCCGTAAATAAGAGCGAAATGAGAAATGAGAATACGTAGAAAACTATTTGTTACTTTCAGTACATCAACTAATGAAAAGATATACATTATACTTTCCAACGCTAATCTTACAAGAAGAAAGAAAGAGGTCTGTAATTAAATAAATACTTCCTTCTTAACAGCTAGTAGTTTTAATAGAGATATGTATTATTTAAAAACTGATTGATTAATTTATTACTTTTTAAAAGAATTATATTATTTTGAAAAAGATTATGTCTATATGTATCATCCATTTTTGTATTTTTTATGTATGTATTGTAATATCTAGCAAGCAACTGTCGAGCACATTTTACCGTATTGCATTGAATGTAGTGAAGACTATCACTTACGCTAGATTTAAAAATCAAGTTAATGGTCAGTGCGTTATTTCCACGAGATGAACTACGCCCCGTTGCGCCTTCTTACCGCGGAGGATTGGAATGGGAAAGCCCTCCACCCGTTTTGCCATGATTGTAGCAGAATCCTCGGCAAGAAGTAATCTCTTTCTCCCGAGGTACGGTATTTCACGCCGAGGCGGGATATTTATTTATGGTGATTAATCACGCAAAGCCGGAGACGCGGATCCGAGAGAAGTGCCCAGAACTGAAAGAGGCACGAAAACGAGCAAACATTAGAAGCGAAACGATAAGACTGGCTCGCATAATGCTGTAGCGAATGAGCGAAATGCGCACTTTCTCTCTTTGTCTCTCTCTATATTTCTCTCTCTCTCTCT
>NW_012130067.1:3055984-3063261 GCF_000143395.1 Atta cephalotes | reverse complement strand
CTCTCTCTCTCTCTCTCTCTCTCTCTCTCTCTCTCTCTCTCTCTCGAAACGTCACCCTCGCGCTATAGTATTTTCTCAGTCGAACAAATCGCGCTCGCTATACTTCTTGACGATTCATTCCCGAGAACATCGTTGCATTCGTTGATCTTCTGACCTTCGTCTGCCTCGTTTCTGACAACCGCGAAATGCGTTCTATCGAAATGCGTTCCTTGCATTGTTTAAGTGGAACAGTTCATCTCTCTATGATGTTACAACTGATCGCCAGCGCCAATTCTGAGATATATATATATATATATATATATACATATATTAATCATACGATGCAGATTTCTATTCTTAAAATACACAAAGTTTCCATAACACATTGTCTACTCAGTGAGTTTTGTAAGAATATAGAATTTTCATTATCACACATAAACATATAACAGTAAAATACTATGTTACATGAGATAAACTTATACCCTCACATAGAAAGAATTGTTTTGTTAAAGTATTTAAAAATTTAATTACATACAGATCTAGAAATAATTTTATTAGACTTCAATAAAATAATTACGTTAGCTCCTCAAGCTGATTGCTAGAATGTCAAAACTTTTGGCATTATTATTCATTATGCTTGAATATCCTATATAATTATTTTGATAATCCAAAATTATTTTTAGATCTGTAATATGTAGCTAAATTTTTAGATACTTTAGTAAAATCAGTCTTTCTGTACAAGGATAATATACTGTGTACTTTGCTTTGCAATGATATTTAGCTATGTCATTCATTCCATATTAAATTTTATTTATTTTTTTATAAACACTTTAAAAAAATTTTGGTCACCAGCGACCACTGAAAAGTCAAGCATCAGTCATGGATAATCACAGTAGTTATTAATATCTAACGGTAAATCTTCAATGCAAGATTTATTCTACATAAAATATTAATTTATTCTCACAATATGTAAATATTTATTTTGTATATATGATTTTTTAAGATGAGTAATAATTTCTGTATCGAGCAAAAGAAGTTTAGTTTCGATTTGAATTTTACTTGATTCTCATAGAGATCCGATTGAACAGTTAATTAATTGGGGCACGAATCGACGAATAAATCGTTATCTATCTAAAACTACAACTAGGTAGAAATAAACGCCGACTATGGACAGATCGGAATGTCTACGACCCGAACTAATGAGCAATTAGTAACAGAGCTGCTTGCTCTGTACACAGTACAGGAACGAACGTGGCCGCCACATGCCTCACGCTAAACATTGCCGCCCAGCTGCCTACCGTCAAAGATTTATTGTCCGGTTACATGTGTGCTCATTGCAAGAATACGTCCTCGCCAACGCGTATTTTCATAAACTAACACGATTATTCGTTTTACGATACATTTTTTTAACGAAAATGTAAAGCGTTAACTCGATTGGAACTTATTGTAAAATTTTAATCATTATTAAATTTAACTAGTAGTTACAGTGTTACTTTACGACTACCTAATAATTTAACGTTTGAAGATTCTTTTCCATTTTTATTATAGATGTAATATATTGCATATAGTATTTACTTCTTATAGTTTTTATATTCTTCCACTTTTTATTTTCTACTTTTAATATTCTTCCCCTTTTCTTCTTTCTCAAAGGAACATACGTAAAAAATTTATCTTAATTGACTGCACTTGATTACAAATCTAATGTGAAATTATCAAAGAATGTTTCAAATGCGAATGCAGCTTTAATTATACAATCAGTTATAGCAATTGTACTCAAATAATTAACCTATTTATTGTCGCGAAATGTATGCGTCATAAAGACTTCTTGCTGAATGTAAAAAGCAGCTCGCTATCAATCTTTTCTTAAAAGTAAAATTAACTAAAAATCCACCTCGTATTTTATTTCGCAGTGTGCTTCTGGTTTTTTTTTTACTATTTCAGGAATGTATTTGGCATCGGGAAATATATATTTCGGCAAATTTGGATACGCACAGCTACGAGTCAGTAACGTTACATAAAATATCCGCTTATTCGATGTTGGATTACAACGAGCAAGAATATTCCAAGAGAAATTCGAGCTTGGATGTTACGGACTGGGGGATCAGGGAATACGATCACCCGCGCGAAATAATCGTAGATCTCTCGCGCTCGATTTATCGTGAAATTCACAATTTATTTAACCTCGGCCGGCAGATACGGAAAGAGAGAGAGAAAGAGAGGGAGAGAGAGGGGAGGGGAGGGAAAATCAGAGATTATGTAGCAAGGGTTAAGAAAATCGATCGTTCAGCAAACACGCGGACGCGCTGCCATAGCTGCAGGGTTATCGTACGGAAGGAATGACGGTAATTGCCGGTTTTGTCTTCCGACGAGGCGACGCTAGACGCCCTTTAGACGTTATGAAGCGACGGCCGCCGCTGCCGCGCTGCCTTTCACATCGGGTTTTGACTTCGTCGTCGTCGTCGTCTTCGACGGCATTCGGTTCCGTAATATTAAGGCACAGCCTGGAGACGATGACAAGGACGTGCCACCTCGTGTTCACTGGCGCATAGCACAATTTTACTCGAAGAGCGTCAAGTAATTCTTCATTAAGTACGAACGAATAATTCACGCCGCGAGGCGAGCCGAGGTAGATACGCATAAAGAGCCAAATGAAAATTGTATCTCTCTAAACAAATGAGTACGATCTTAACTAAAACGTTTGAAATAATGTCTTGTCGTATCTCTGATTTTTCTTTACTTTAAATCGTTTTATTTTTTACATTAAAATTTTAAGAATAATGTAAACAGAGGAAAAAAGAGATTTTTAAACATTTTTTTTCATAATTAAGCATCGTTAATATTTTAACGTTAATTGTTGATATTACTAGAGTATACAGATTAGTATGGATCAAAGATGCTAATGAAAATTATGGTATGATGCGCATGTCGTGCGAACTCGGGTGGAATGACGTTTAGATTTCGTTGATTAAACGTACAAAGGGATGGAGTCTTCTTGCTCTTCAGGCCATTTACAGGGCGAGGCGGACGGTGTCCTGCACCTGACGTCGTGAGGGTGGACAAAATGGGTGGACTAGAGGTGGTACAAGCGTCAGGAAAGAGCCGAACAAGGAGAGGAAGGTCGGGCTAATTGGATGTCGGAGGCGCAATCTTGTGGTCTCCATTTGTCATTCGGTAGCGCGAGAAACGCGTCTCCGTTGCCTTGGTCCACTTCGTGCTTCTCTATCTTTTGCTTTATCTCCATTTTTCCTCGCCCTTTCTACATCCGATTCCCCAAGCTCCTCTTTCTCAATACGCTTTGACTCACGTGGAATCTATCTTTGAATTCGGCGGTCGCGCCGCTTCGCATGGACGTTGGCTGGATATTACGAGAATTCTAGAGCACCTTCGAACCTTCCTGGAATTCGATCCACGTATCCCGGAGGTCGCGCCAAAAATCCCACGACTGCCGCCATCCCCTTCTTGTCGGCGCGCACCCCTTGTACGAGCTATCCCCGATTGGGATTCGAGAGATACGATCGATTAACAATCAAGAATCTGACAAGAAATTCAATGTAGAGTCAATTAAACTGTTTTACATCAAATATAAATGACAAATAATTTTTACATTTCATTTAGGTAGGTATATTATTATATATTGTCATTTTTTTTCACTTATGACAAAATCATTATTAAATACCGACTTAAATAGGGATATAATCGACATAATATAAAATAGTTGGAATTTGAACGTAAATAGGTGTACTTTATTGACGGATACATACGTCGGATTCTTTTTCGTACATCGCGTAACGACAGTTTGCTCGAATGGTCGCCGGATATTACAAGAATCTAGACATTGCCTTTGACTTCCTCCGGCATTTAATACACACATAACTCATCCTGTAGCAAAAGTCCTATAACTCTCGCCGTTATGTGTTCCACGAACTAATTACCGTCGAAATTTACATGAACGTGAAGCGAACCATTAAGGTTGACACAAAGGCCACGTTGTTGCTTCAACCTTCTCGATTATAGATAGATGAACGATAATACTCCGGCAATGAAAATATTTCAAAGATTTGACATTTCTATAAAAAATTTTTATAAATGCTATAAAAAGGAATTAATAGATGAATATAAGCGAATTGATTACAATTAAACGTTTCAATTTGAATAAAAATTGACGTAAAGTTGTTCACATTTTTTTGTAGTAGATAGAAAAGCAGACTAATGATAATAAGTCCGATAACTGGACTGGAAACATTGTTCTTCTACAAAGTCCCTTTAACTAACTTTCTCTTCGGCATTAATTGCGGCCAGTGTTGTAGGAAATACGCGAAATACGCGACCGCTTTGAGCAATAATCAACGATAATAGTTCCTTTCTCGTAAAGTTGTTCTTATTGTTAGTGTCATTAAAATTACTTTATAAAATGTAAACAAAATAAAACAAAAAGTAAAAGTTTACTTACACCTTAACTGGCCTTGTAATCGCGCATTAGTCAGGAAAACTAGTTGTAAACTCACCTGAAACAAAAAATACGTTTTATCGAATATTTAGTCATATAGATCTGCATGCAGAAAAGCATTAGAGATTCTGAAATCGATATATAAAACCGACATTTAAAAACGGTTTGAATTACACCGAGACAACTTTCGAAACTAATGGCGTTATTCGGTTTGCCAGAAAAATCAATATCGAAGTGCATATATTCGGGATTGCATATTAACTACAGTAGAGTAATCAGTTGTGCGAAATCAATACGCGCATTCCACGTTTAATAAAATAATTTGAAACAATTTAAGTTGCTGAAGAAATAATACGTAAAACATCAAGATAATTTTTTTATTTTTTCAGCAAATCGTATATTTTAAACATATTTTGATAATCGCTGATGAGATGTAACATGATGTGAACATGGAAGTGGAAATTCCTAAATTTTTTCATGAGTTACCTTTTTCAAAAATCTATTGTTTTCTAGATATCTACTGTTGCATTCGTTTACCAATGCTTTAAATAAATATTTATGCCAACGTTTTTATTAAAGGATACACGGAAAGAACAATTTTGCTGAAATATCTAAAAATTTAATAGATCTGAAAATAATTTTGATGGACTGTCAAAATAAATTAATTATGTAGGATGCTCAAGTTAGATACTTGAATATCAAAACTTTTTGCAGCATTGCTTGAGTTTTCTACATAATTATTTTGATGATCCAATAAAATTATTTTATATCTGTCTCGTTCTAACAATTCTTTATCATTCTTTCCGTGTATGCGTAGAAGTTTATAATAAAAGAGATAATATTTCATATTGAAAGATTATAGCCGTGTAATTTCTGTGCGATTACTATTATATTTGAGAGAGATAAAGGTAATTTAAACGCATAACAATTGTACAAAGAAATGGCGTATTTAAGGAAGTAGAATGTCGGAAGTAGAATTCTTGGTGAGCAATGGCAAGTGCTGATAACACGGACAGCGTGATCAGTCTTCCATTATGCTCGCGTGAACGAGCCTTTATTATCTAAGGCTTTGCTATGAAAGGCGCGAATAGGGTCATTCTTCGATTGCTACTATTTCCAATATTTCCATGGTGGTCTCTAAAGAAAAGTGATCTTCAAGACCATCCTTACAAATCAACTTCTTTGTTCGGAAGGCGACTTATCAGCGACGATAGACAAGGTAGTGAGAAACTATTTTTTTCTCTTCGATCGAAGACCCGAAACGAAAAGCGTACGCAGACATAAAAGCACTCTGTAACAAATTACGTGATTTGTCCTTACGCAATTTATCAACGAGAAGAAACGAAAAATTGCCCAATTCTTTAACCTTTTTCCTAGAATTCTATTTCTATTTCTCATCAAATGTTTCTTGTTTCAAGAGAAATGTGATTGATAAAATTGTTAAAATACTCTTCTCGCTAAAATACTCTTCTCTTTTACAGTTAGATAATCAACATCCTGAAATAATATATTATATAAATCTACCGTCGATCTTGGCGAGAGATTTTTGCAAAGTTTACAATGACAAACGATGTCTGAAGTTTCACCGGAGTTATACAATTTGCTTGCAGGTCGTGATGTTCCGTATTAGGATTGGTGGGATTATCGGCAGTGAATCAGTAACTAACAGTAAGAATTAAGAACTACCGTTGAATCGAATTCGTTCTCGAGTTTCCAAGGAGGTACGATAAGACGAGATGGTTTACACGAAGAAGAAAGTCATCTGCATCTTCGTGGCTGTGCAAAGCGTGGTCGCGCGCGTGTTAGCTCGGTTGTCTATCTTAACAGAAGTCGTGCGAGAGATTAAGCTACCTCTGATAAGAGAGACCAAGTGGTGGGACTGGAAGAACTGGCGGCGACCAAAGAAAGAGAAGTAGGAAGAAGAACTAGAAGAAAGGGGAGGCAAGAGTCTTGCCTACGGGTCTGAAATCCGGAATAAGAAGTTCCGGACTGTTTGAGGCTGCGGGCTGTTGGTAGGCGATAGCAAGAGAGAAGACGAAGAAGACGTGAAGAGAAAAGGGGGGAAAAAAAGAGTCGAGGAAGAATGAGAGAGGAGACCGAGAGATAAATCGAAGACCCGGGGCGACCAGATAAAAGTCACTAACAAGTAACAAAGGTTTCGTCGTTGGGTTGAGAAGCAAGGAAAGAAAGAGAGAGAAAGGAAGAGAAAAGAAAAAGGTGAGCTACATATTGGTTCCATCACCTTCCTTCGTCCGTTAGTCCTCGGAGGTTTTTATTCTCTTCTCGTAGACTCGCGGAAAAGTCTCTCTCAATGTCTCGCAGAAATCAGCATCCGCCAATTTTGAAGTGCCGGTCGTCGGATGGCAATTGTTTCTTGCTAGCACCCATCAACCTCATATGCTACTCGAAAACTTTCGAGCTATTATTTGATTAATCATTGGTTATTTAATTTTTGGCGTTAATAAAAATATTGATTTGCATTTTCATGTATCTACATTTGTGAAAACGTAAATGTAGAAAATAAAACTAGTCCATCACCATATGTCATATTGATAATTTTAATAACGATTTATTTGCTCTATTATAAAAACTTTTTTATCGAGAAAAAAAGATATTTGATATATGTATATAAATGTAACTAAAATATCACGAAAAAAATACATAATAACCAGAAAAAACATTATTTTTCAAATATTTGGGAATAACGCTTTTAATTTGCTATAATCCATGTGTTTGCAGCTAATAATTGAATGAAAATAAGAAAAAGAGAAGGATTGTGAAGAGAGAGAGAGAGAGAGAGAGAGAGAGAGAGAGAGAGAGAGAGAGAGAGAGAGAGAGAGAGAGAGAGAAG
>NW_012130067.1:3053580-3055301 GCF_000143395.1 Atta cephalotes | reverse complement strand
GAGAGAGAGAGAGAGAGAAGGAAGAAACAAAAAGAATGAAAAGAGACATGGAAGAATGAGAGAGAATTATTTGTTATGCGTGACTAGCGACCAACTGAACTAAAATTGTGGTAGAAACAAGGACTACCCAGCTGGCGATGTGGAAGGTGGAGAAAGTAAGTATAAACTTCGAAAGAAACTCCCGCTTGCGAAGAATAAAAAAGACGGAATTTTACTTATCACGCCTCCGACGAAATCGCGAAACTTGTACCCGCGAACTCAGTGACAAAACACCGCGCAGTTCTCTCCCGTATAATATCTTCCGCTTCCTTTTCTTGTTAGAGATACGGCCGCGTGTCGCCTCAAATATATAATTTACTTTAGTTTCGAAACATTTCGCACGCGGAAGGCCGCACGTGCTGTAACAGAGTTTACGAATCTGCTACATCCTTCGCACAATTCCAATTTCATATTTGCACGAAAAACACTTCGTTGTAATGGAAGTTTCGTTTGGCTTCCTGCAAATATTTTTGAATTTGAATATTATATTACGCGTATGTTATATTTGTTATACATTATATGAGTGTTGATGACTTGTGCAATAAAAAGATTTCGAAATTATAGATATATTTACAAAATTCTGCTTTTTCATTTTACAGATAGTCTAATTTATAATAATTCATATATGTTAAATATGTCTCAGTTCATTTTCACTTAATATTATTTACATTGCTTGAAAAAGATATTTGCCCTATTTATTTTGATTATCATTATTAATAACAGTACATGCTTCGGTGACCAAATTGATAAGGTGTTCGCACGGAATGAGGGAGATCGAATCTCGACGATTCGAATCTCGACGAGATATATTTTCCAAAAAATTATTTACATATTATTTAAAAGATTCTTATAATTCTTCATTTTCTTAAATGATTTAAAGATTCTTATTAGCACATCAGTAATTGCTTGTCAATTTAATTTGTGATATTACGTAGTTTCAATCTAGGATTATTCCTCAAGACAGACTGATAATTAACGCGCAATTTATTTGAACTAGAAATTATAAAATTTATACAAAAATATTAAGCAAATTTTAAGCACCAAGCGATCCGCCTTGACTGACTATGGTCTCTTCAATCAGTTAATTTAATTTTTTTTACAAGCAAAAAAATCAAAAATATGTAAATGACGATGACATGATGAATTTTGTCGTAAAATCTTCGCGTAAAAGTGATATAAAAGCTATCCGTTTTATTGTCTAAGATTGTAAATATATAAGAAAAAAAAACCAAGAAATTCTATTCTGATCAACGCTTGTAACTTTTCTACTTTTGGTTCGAAAGTTAAAAACGAGCTCTGAAAGCACAAGGTCGACAGAACGACGGTGCTACAGGGATGATATCAACTATAATCTAAAGGCAAGGTAGCTGCCGATCTCCCGATGTCGGCTTCGTAGCCAAGCTCACCTACCTCTCATCTCGCCCACGCCGATATTCGACCTTGATTGAAAAGCAGATGACGCGGAATAAGGAGTTTTCCGGAGGTCCAAGGAAAATGTCTTCTACCCCCCCGAGGCTCTCCAATTTCTCAGAAACGCGGAATTTATTTCATTCCCCAAGGTCTGATGTAGAACGAGGTGAAAAGGAAAAGGGATAAAACGGAAGAGGAAAGAGCCAGAAGCGAGCCTAGACGATAATCCTCCGTGAGAAAAGATATTTTCCAACCAACGTACTTTATATATA
>NW_012130067.1:3047369-3049198 GCF_000143395.1 Atta cephalotes | reverse complement strand
AAAATGACGGCCTCATATCTATTTTACGTCATATATATATATATATATATCGAGATTACGAATTGCGTGTAAAACTTATACTTTTTGCGCGTCAAATATTTGCATGCATCCTTCGGTGCGTTATAATGAAATAGTGTAAAGAAATATCGGTATAATATTAAAAAAAAATTTTTCTTTGACATTAAAGCAAAACTTAACTAATATCCGCTACGAACTCTACTTTTACTGAACATACGTATACACATATATGTATATGTACACATCGCCGACGGTACGCAGAGTTCATGCCAAGCTATTCAGGATGCTGTACATAAAACTTAAGGCGTGTAAAGGGAGCTATCAATTCCGATAAATTTAACCATTTTCGTAGGAAGTACACGGCTCGTACGCTTGCGAAAGAATGAGAAGGCAGAAATAGAACCTAACGAAAAGTCTCCAGGGATTAAATCGATGCTTTACGATTGCACTGAGGCACTGGAGAACGACGGAGGTGGTTAGTTGCAAATCAAGATTAACGCGTGGTTCGTGTTATGCGTATGTGAAGAAACTCGGGCTGTTTCCTGGAAAAAAGAACTGCTCCAGTCACGTAGATTCTTTACGCGAGGAGCCACTCACTACTTCTTTTTCGAATTACCACACGAACTGGCAGAGGAATCCTTTAACTTGCACGGAGGAAAAAAACGAGTACAGAGTAATAGCGTTTTCTCTAACCGAGACGTGATCGACACGAAGAATCGTATTGCGAATAATACAGAGAGAACATTAGAACGATAAATATTATAGACAATGTACTTTTATTCTCAGTGCAAATCTAATTTCGATTATAGGCACGAAAAGATAGAAGATGAATATTTTTATTCGGTATCATATGTTATCAATTGACAACATATGTGTATTTCCAATTTTTTTTATTAAGGAATAAAAGTAGATTTGTTTAGATATGAGTAGTACGGAATAAAAGAAATACCGTTTATAAAAGAATACTGTCGTAAAATAATACCTATTCAAAGTATGTGTCGCGTTAAAAAAAAAATAGAAGCTGCGTGTGTGCTTTTGGTCCTGGTAGAAACGTGAAGCACGAAGTAGGTCGCCGATGGTTGAAGACAACCCGGCACTACGTCCACGGAATTACAGTGGTGGTTCGCGTTCACCTAAAGGACTACCCTTTCACGGGAATAAACTGGATGTTGTAAAACCTCAGGGAGCGTCGTGAGGAGGTTAAGAATCCACAACGAAAGGCGAGCACGGGTTACGACTGGCTCAAACGTGAGACGTTAGAGAAACGACGCGAGGTAGGACGTAATGTGGCCCATGTTGGAAGTCGAGACACGCGGTGAACAATCCAGTGTTGATAACCACACATCGGTGGCGGCATGTTAATGCCTCGCCACACAATCTTCTCCCGCTGCTCCCACCTTTCGCTTTCAGATCACTAGCAATCACTATCTATATTGATCGAGATCTCTTGAATATCAACCTATCAGAAACATGCGACTGATCGAGAACTATCCCGACTACATGCAACTTTTCTTTTTACTGCGCATTTTTCAAATATCTGCATATGCATCTCCAAAATTTCTTTATAAATATTTTATAATTAATGTATATAATAATTAATATATATAAAAAGTCGTGAATATGTTATTTGCCATATAAGATCTCAAAAGATAAAAATATTTAGGTTTGAATTAATTGATCATACAGATAAAAATTGATAATTATTGAAATAAGAATTATTATTCTCCAATTTCGCAAGATTGCATTGCATATAAATATTATTATATAAGATTTTATATATATTGTATATACATATAAATTGTATACATATA
>NW_012130067.1:3024070-3045439 GCF_000143395.1 Atta cephalotes | reverse complement strand
ACATATATATATATATATATATATATATATATATATATAGGAAAATTTTAAGTAATTATTTTTTTATATGCTTTCTCATTCTGTGAAAAGAATGCGAAAGTCTATACGAATGACGATACGAATATAACATCGACAGCAACCGTTATGACAGTAACGGCAGTTCGAATATAAAACAAAGATCACTTTGCGATAGCGAACATATGCCTTGTATGAAATAAGCTATAAAAACGCCGTAAAAGAGCGAAGTGAAGTTACGCTTTCGTGTTGGAGACCACAAGCTTTACTTTGCCAATGCCGACTGCTCATTTTTTATGACATATCATATTTTTCTTTTGTCCGTTTGCAAATAACACGGTGCAATACGTGTAAATCCGCCGGAAACACTGATCCTAAACCGAATACCAAACTTAAATAAATTCGAAGAATAGTAGACACAAAATTTCTAACTTCATCTTAAGGAATAATATATTTATTTGAATTAAAAATTAAAAAATTTTCTTATTTATTTATTTGTAAAGTGTAATTACATTGGGAAAATTATATAATATTGAATAATTCTAAAATAATTAACTAAATTTATCAAAGAATGTGTGAATTAAAAAATACATCAATTTTAACAATATCTATTTAGATTCTAGATAGGTATTGTTAAAACTGATGTATAATATTTTTTAATTCATTGATTATAAAACTGATTTATTATTCTAGAATAATAAATCAGTTTTATAATCTATCAATAATTTATTCAATAATCTTATTTGTAACCTGATACACTTTTATCTGATATTATATAGATGCAAGGTGTTACGAACTTAAATCGTAATAACGTGAGGGATAAAAGAGATAAAAGTTTGAGGGGCAGGGAGTATCGCGAAATTTATGAGCCGTCGCTCCACAGGTCACTGCAGGCGATATTTCGTATTCTCGGCATGCTTTTAACGAACTTCCTTCTCCTTATAAGCGCGTCGTTAATAGACCCAGCAGCTACTAAAAGCGGTCCATGAATACGAATCTTTAGATAAAGACAGAGACCAGGATAGGACAACACAGTTTACGAGCTAAAATATATTACAGGAGATGATAGACGCAAAAGAGGCACTCGGAAGGAAACCAAAAATATATGTTGACATATATTTCATCTTGACTAAATCTTGAAGAAAAGGACAGAAAGAGAGAGAGAGAGAGAGAGAGAGAGAGAGAGAAATGACATATTTCATTGCACAAAGATGTAAAAAAAGAATCTTCATCCTGCACTAAAGTATCGTGCTCGTAAACCGCAAAAAAGTACTATTACATATGACAAGCGCAAACACATTTCCGTTTACACTGTAACTTTTGCATTTTCAGGGCAATAAAACGGAACTAAATTTAACGTTGAAAAGCGGAAATTCTCTATTCTTAATGTACAGAAAAGAAATATTGTTAAATAATGTTATCAGTTATTTAACGTCAATTATTTATATCAATCACCGACTATATATTTTAATTTACCATATTTTAGAAGTTTTAAAAATATCATATAGGGAAAAAGAATTTTATATGAGTTAAATAAGTTATAATTAATTTAAAAACAAGTGTACGCTCTCGCAAGTATATGTAAAATTATTTAATTAGCATAATGTGTTAATTAAATTATTTTGTTATACATAAAGCACATATAACAATTAATGTGACAGTATTTATTTCACGCGAAATTTATTAAAATTATTAAATTATTATTTATTAAAATAAAATTTTGATTAAAATATATTCTTTTTTATTATTTATGTTAATTCAATAAAATAAATATGTGTTATTTAGGACATGCGTCAATTTTGCTCAAGACTTTTTGTTGCTAGCAATAGAAGCAATAATGTAACAATAATAGTAATATTAATAACTTAACTGAAGTGGAAAGAAATAGAGAAATATTTTACATACAAATAAAATATATTGTCGGTAATTTTATTTTTTCTAATTTTATTAGTATAAGTTTTATGGACTCCGCATTAATTGATTAGTTGATAAAAGATAATGAATATTAAATAATATCACCTCTTTTCGTGTTATTCGTGACGATGTGGCAACTAGAATTGTCGAAGCGTAACTCGTCTGCGATTCTGGTTAGCTTACGGAATCGTCGCGTAAGACAGGATGTCACGAGCCAATTCAATGGCTCGTCACGTACCTCTGCGGTTGCAAAGGGACGACTCAGCGACCCAGACACATCACGTTCCGTATTTATAAACCAATACTGCACACGTATGTATATATTTTCGAGAAAACGCTATACGGAATTGATCATCGACTCATCTTGACCCGCAGCTACTATCTTCGCATAATAATTGAAGATAATGAAGATGATATGTTTTCCGTTAAAATTAACAAATTAATAATATATTTTAGCCTTTGCTCTTCTGGATAACCATACTTTATGATTAATAAGGATTGTGTCGCGCATTACTTGTATTTCCAATCTTCAAGTTGATCATACATAAAATCAAGTTCGTATGTATATTTGTACAAAGCTTTTACAAAGCTTTAAAATAATAATCAGATTATAAAACTTGGTAAAGTTGAAACATTTGTTGTTTATGATAAATCTCAAAGGATTTATACTGCACTGTAAAGTTATTGAAAAAGTCGGTCAAGGATATCAAAAAGTATTGAATCCGTAGACAAATAAACACTAAAAATTGTATTGAGAGATCAAATCAGTATACGCATGACCGTTCGCACAAAAGAATTGTTTGATTTTGTTCCGCTCAGAAAGAGGTTTGGCTTAATGGCATCATCTTAACTCTCGTGTGACAAACTCTCATGGAAAGGTGCTCGAGATGAGAATATGAAACAGAAATATGTAGGGGCCTAGGTTCAAAGGCATATGATAGACCGAGAGAAGATAGAGAAAAAGTGAGGGGAAGAGACGGGAAAGGTCAAGAGCTACTTTAGACGCGCATGTTCAGTATAATGGGGTTCTTTTGACAAAAAACAGTCGATGGAACAGAGACTGCATGTGTAAGGCACTCGAGAAGTGTCGATCTATATCTATGCTTTCTCGCGAGATGCCGTGCAGCGACGATAAAGCTTTATTATTAGTCGTTATCTCACAGAGAGAGATTGCATAAGAAGGGGCGATGAGAGTGAAATCGTGATCATCGTAAGTACACGACCTGTGATCATATTCCCTATTCACATGTTTTCAGAGTCTCGATGAGTTCATTACGAGAAGTGTTTACATCTCATTTTATTGAGATGTATACTGGAATTCTTCGCACAATTAACTATTTCTAATTATCTAACAGACTTTTTATCTCTTTATAGGTTATAGATAATTATTAACTTTGATTAAACATTTAAAAACACTAGATTCGATTAATTTCATAACAGTAAGTAATTTATAATAGTCATAATCAATAATCGCCAAATAATAACATTTTATATATAACACTATTTTTCGTCGCTATTTGGAAATAAATGGAGATTTTTCTGAACTTTCTTCGATCAGAAGTGCAGCCATTTCAATTTATATCTAACAAAGTTACGTTACTCCTTACAGATGTTCGCTGCATCCCTTAATCAAATTCTATGACGCGGCGCACTCTCGACTCGCGCAGAACAATACATGGACGCATAGATCTGGTACATAATGTAGCACTCTCAGGTAATTGACGGGCGAAACTTCGTGCGACTTTCTTTTTCCTCTTTCCCATTTCATACGCGACACGACCTCTTCGGCGTAGTCAATCCAATCTGCGTATAAATATACATGCATTCATCCGCGGATTAATGAATATTGATGCACCGGGCGCGCGTCATACGCGTAGATAACGCGAAAACCAAAAATAACCGTGGCCAAAATGCGCGAGCGCCAAAAGAGCCGCCACGTGCGACACGTGGAAGCGCGCGCAGAAATGCGTTTCGCGATGGTTTTGCCGGTTTTGCGTTGTACGTACATTTTTATCTCTCGGGGCGGCTCTCCGCAGTGTTTCACGCTCTTTACGTCGGCTTTGTAACCTTTAAAATTGCACGTTGCACGACACGGAGAGTGCAGATTTATTTTCCACTGCCGCACACGTCGTCCTACCGACTCCTTCGTGTCGGTTGTACCGTTGTACTCTGGTCGCTGCATTCTCCCCGCGATCATGCAAACATCGCAGTTTCCCAGGGTCAGCTAAACTATTTTTCTTTTCTCTCTTCGTTAAAAACTCGACGACACTGATAAGAGATAACATCTTTTGGACATGCTGCTTAAAGCGAATATTGTGCTGCGTGCGAATATTGTTTTCTTGAGATTTATTACTGTGCTTCAACTTTAGTATCGTAGAAAATGCTCTTGCATACTTAGAGAAAGGTTTCTTCGATTTAAAGAAATGTTTCTTTGCTATAAAGAAAAAATTTCTTTGATTTGAACGTCATTTCTTTGATTAGAACATTATTATTTTAAAATCAAATAAAAAATTTATTTGATTTAAAGAGATTCAAATTAAAGAAATGACGTTCAAATCAAAGAAATTTTTCTTTAATCGTATAGCAAAGAAACATTTTTTTAAATCGAAAAAATCTTTCTCTTGATGTACATTCGATCAAACACTATACATTCGAATGTTACCGGAGTACTATAATTATATGTTTAGAATAACGCGAATATACGAGAAATAGTATACAACATTTTAAATTCGCGGTGCGAATAAAGGATTTTAATTCCACATTCTTCCAATTTCTCAAGTCTTCAAATCTTTCGTACAGTAGAACAAAACTTTTAAATTCCAGAGTTGGAATTATCCGATATACGTTGCGTACCCGGCAACTCTTTTCTTTTAATTTCATTTCATTATTTTTTGCCTTATCGAGCAGACGTGAGACACCGGAAAGAATTGTGCAACAACATTTGCATATATCGTCGCAATGCAAAGTTTTTCCCTTACACCGGCTATCTCATCGTCATTGTGTCGCACCGTAGGAAATGTCGATGCGTGCGGTCACTTTGCACAAAACGTGTCGTCTGACGCACCGCGTGACATCCGGCGACAGAAACGCGAGGACCTCGCCCATCTCCATTATCATGTACGTAACGTGCGAGGGAGAGGAAACATCTTTCTATACGTATAAATATTATCCGGCGCGTCTCGTTCCGTGAAGTTCCCTACCTATCTACCGTTGAATAAGGAGCCATTACGCAGCCGCCGCAAGCCGAAGGGGGTTTGACCTCTCTCTCGCTATTTCCTTCACTTTATGGTTCTCGTCGAGCGGTGTGACTTTCTCGCGGAAGTGGTTTTCGAGTGAACGGTTGCGTTTTTTACGAAAGCGACGAGCATACGTGATGGCGCTCACACGCGCTGTCGTCGCCTTCGTCGTTCATTATTACAGTGGCCACCGCGGGTGTTAGCGTCTATCGCAGCATATTAATTTGGTTCGGAAGGGTCGGGCGAAGGATGATTCATGAAAGAAGGCGTCACACCGGTCACACTAACCGCCCCTTGAGTCACGGAATAGATATGCGTGAATTGCAGGTGTTCGTAGAAAAGCTTGTAGATGGGTTTTAAGATACGTGTCACGCATATGATGATTTATTGAAATATTAAATGCAAACCGCTGCAAATAGGTTGCTTCAGATTATTTTGAAGAACGCTGAATATTCACTGGTATACTTAAAATATCGTCATGTGAAAGAAATCTTTCTACATTTTATCGATTTATCTACTTTTAGTCAAATTATTTGATGAATAAGGAACTTGATAAAAAAGATTAGTATAAACTCACTTTTCAATTTCAATATCTATTAAAAAATTAGAAATAGATGTTACTTGTTATAGCAACATTTGGCTCACTTCCGTGTCAATCCTATCCAAGGCGCATGTGAGTTTTCATAAAAGCGCTGTCAGTCATCATTAGCAACATGGCAGCCAATATCGCGACGCTATTGTAGTCTTGTTTAAGCAATTGTTTATTAACTTATTCCAACCGTCATGCTATAATCCGCGTCACTCTTCTTTTCTACACATTCAAACGCGCTTCTTCCTCGGAGGACAAGATTTAATGAAAGAAGAACGTTGAACCGGATCAACGTCAATTATTGGCACTTACGGCATTACGTTTTCCACGAATTTATTATGAGAAAAATTTTTAATCAAGTGATTTCGTTGAGAAAAGCTGTAATTAAGAAATCAATGTATAAGAATGAAAAATAAATTTTAATAAAATGTTGTTATTATCATTGAAATGCTAACAATAGTAAATCATATTTATATGTCACGCAAATTAAACTTATGTTTATTAATAAATATCTACGCAATCTCAAAATATTCGCGCAAATAATCGTGCACTTTTGTTAACTATTAAAGATATTTTATCTAAATAATACACAAATTAATGATTAAACCTAAAATAACAAAGATGGTACTACATGGTTTTACTTTTAATAGAATTTAACTTGATTAGTTAAGATTGTAACATCTGAGTTTTAATTTTTTATTAAATACATTAGTTGTTTTCTAAAAGTAAAAGAAAAGTAATAATTTTTGACAGAGAATTAAAACTGCCACTACTTGGGTTGAAATAAGAAGATCTTCAATAAGAATATCCTTGAAGAAGAAAACTACTATTAATTGGATTGGACACTTAGATTTTATTTGAGAAGTACGTATATTCTTAGCGTCCTTCCCAAGTCGAAATTTTAATTCTACTTTGAATCTCTTTCAACTTCAGTCAAACCTTATATGCCTATTTTGATACCTGAACAATAGGATCTCTCTTAATATTATTTAATCAATACAACTTCTACTTAGAAAATTTCTTTTGAACCTAAAAATAGAAAAATTTCCATAACTGCCATTTACAGGCTCAACAAGAGGCTCAATTCATTAGATTAGAAGCTATTATAAATCTTTAGCGTCTACATATTTCTACTAAAACTAAAGTTCAAAATAGCAAGAAGCAAAGTTCAAGAAGCAAAATTTCAATTCGGCTTTTTTATCTTTTTTTTTTTTGAAAAAGTAAGTTAATTTGTACTGATTTTATCTAGAACAAATTAAAACAAAGTAAAACAAATTAATGATACTAATTATTGTTAATGAGATATTTATATGGCGACTTTTACGAAGATAAGAGAATTTCATGAATTAATACAAAATATAGAATACAATACGCAAAAATAGAAAGTAAAAGATCGGCAGTAACTCTCTATACCTTTGGATTACATTGTCCATTGTCGTGCACTTCATCCACTAGCGACGACAGGGTCGTTCTCCGTGTAATCGAAAAGTGATTAACGGCCAATTGTTTTTCTGACAAGTCGATGAGCATGTCATCCACCATTGCCGCTCTGTCAATCTGATTACAATGTAACTGTCGATCAACCGATTTCCCTCATTAACCATATTCCAACGGTTCGTGCACGCGATGCGGGAGGCATGATAATCGAAGGACTGACCTGCCCGGAATGGCATCGAACCGTAAGCATTTACTCGGAGTTTGGCTGCGTACTATTCAAATTATCAAATAGCGAATAATTATTTAAAGGATGATTATACTATGTAGATATTTATCGATTTACGCTAATAATTGCTTTTCTTTCTAATTCGTATTTGAACGTAATGAAAAAGTATTGTGTGTGAATCAAGTTTTAATAAAATTTTAATAAGCGCGTAGAAAAAATAAACTTTATATTTAATATCAGTTATCTTATATATAAATATAATTGTTTACATACGTATATATGTTATATATTGTATATGTCAATTATTTAACATATGTACACTTTCAGATTTATTTTATTCGCGGTTTTCCCATAGATCGAATAACTTCTATCTTTATCAATGAATAAACTGAAAATATATTGAAAGCTATATACAGTTGTACAATATCAAAT
This sequence comes from Atta cephalotes, assembly GCF_000143395.1. Classification (NCBI taxonomy): domain Eukaryota; kingdom Metazoa; phylum Arthropoda; class Insecta; order Hymenoptera; family Formicidae; genus Atta; species Atta cephalotes. Next base: position 3,037,590 of record NW_012130067.1, on the reverse strand, counting down.
AATCAATGCAAACGTATCCGAAAAAATAATAGAATACCTGTGCTGCATATTGAACTTATTTCAACAGTTTATTGATTCGTTGACGAGTAATCGAGCACGCTGTCTGCTCTCGATATGCGACAATAACGATAGGATGCATATAAATAATACTAACATTGTATGTATGAGAGAATATTGTCTCTCGCACAAAACGGACGATAAAAAAAGATTTATCAGTTTGTTAATTTTAATCGTATGTTAAAATATTATATTTATAGATTTTGTTTTTTAAGATTCAAAAGATTATTAATGTACATAATTTATCAATATTTCTAACTATATATTTTTAAATAATATTTAAGAATATTCTTGCATTTTAAATAGTGTGTTACTTATATTATAAATATTTTATTATAAAAATATGAATATTTAATAAGTAAATATGTAGAGATTATCTTAGACTTGTATCTGTTCTTTTCGTATTAAATATATGCTATATGTAATCTGCACATTCATCGCTCAAATTCTGTTAAACCACTATAATAATGGCCGTTCCGAGTTCTAATTCCGAGTTGCATCTATACAGGCAAGAGGCGAGAGGAGGAGGAAGTCAATCAACTGCTAATTAGTAGCTAGTGGACGGGCATAACCTTATCGGCCGCCGAAATGCTCGCGATGCGCTCGGTCCTTCATCCAAGATGCAGATAGAAGCCACGTGGCGCACGTGCTAGCAATTAATAATCGATTCAAACAGGAAGTTCCGTCGATTGGGCACATCCGACCGTGACAGCTTACTTCGCTCTTTATCGGATAATCTACGCGAACTACTTTGAAGAACTTCTCGCTACTGATAATCTTCATGTAAATTGAATCCATAATAAGCTTATATTAAGACCACCCGCTATATCGCGACTGATTTTTGTAACATTTCAGTAATATAGAGATACGTCATAGAATATCAACGTCATAGAATAATACATTAAAAAAAACTTTGCTTTTTATAGTATAAAGTTCGATAACCGCGAAATTAATGATTGATGCATCTGAATTTATACGCAGCTATATTATGCACTATGTCGGAATTCGTTAATTTTGCAAAGCTTAATTTTGCCAATTATGAATTTTCATTTTTTATCTTTTAAATATTTTAATTTTAACACTAAAATCATCGCTGGTATCCCGTTAGAACTATTGAAGGTGTCGATTTGGTAATTTTTTTGTTGTCAGTTAGTGAAGAGTTATTTTAATTATTTATATCGTTAAAAGTATTTGTATTATATTCACATATTTTTAATAATTTATATTTAATTCGAAAAAGACATTGAAATGATTAACAAAATGGCACCACTGATAGTTCTAATATTAAAAGCGAATGTTACTGCACTGAAAGAGCAATTTTGTTGAAGAATTAAAACATTTGGCATAGATACAGATCTGAAAATAATTTTGTTGGACTACCAAAATAATTTTGCAAAAATCTTAAGCGTGATGAGTGATGCTGCAAAATGTTTTGATATTTTAGCAACCAATTTTGTCATCCTAATTGTTTTGATATTCCAACAAAATTATTTTTCAGATCTGTATCTATAGCTAAATTTTTAGAGTTTTCAACAAAACCGCTCTTTCAATGTATGCAGATATTCAAATAAAACAGAAGATTTATTAGATGAAAGAGAGAGCTTATGCATTATTAAATGTCATTTATATGAACTTGTAATCCACATTGAATAATGCAGAGTAATAATTTTCAAGAACTTTGAAGTTTTCAAAAACTGTCTTGCAAAATTCACCCAATGCTTATAATTTTTGTACGAGTAACAGCGACGGGAGACGTGCTTTGACATTTATGTTTCGGAATGCACTTCTGCAGAAGAACGATGATTTACGTTTCGCCGGGAAGACGAATCTTCCATCCATAGAAAATGAACGTCCAACAGAAATGTCCCGTAATAAACGTCCCGCGTTAAACGCGGCGACGGTCACTTATACCGTCAGCATGAATTATCCGCGGATCACGTTACAGGGCACAAGTCAGCTACCAAGCGCGTGCATCGACCATTACCGTGTTGCCATTAAAGCGTTGTTTACGAGCGACGATCAAGTTCTGTTAACATCCGCCATAATTGATCGTACGTAAAAACGGCGAAGGAATACAACGGATCTTTCTCGCGAGTGTTTTTGCCGTCAGTAAATAGTTTACTGACCGGATAAGATATCAAACAGGCTTGCTAAGAGATTCGCGAGATTGAGTCTTCGGACAAAGGACAAAATTTCTGACCGATCGTCGAGTTAATTTACAGCGACCTTTGCAATCTTTCGATCGAATTATGTCTCAATAAAAATCGTGATCTCGCTCATCATGTCGCGGAGTTTATTAGCAGGATTGGAAAGTCCTCGGAAATTACGGCATCGTTAGAGGCATGCTCCTACGGCCTCCAATCTGGCGGTAAATGACGACATCGTAGTCCAGCATACTGATCAAGGTCAAAGATCTTGAGAGTCGAGAGGTTACAACGAGAACAAAATAATAATGGGCGGGCACACGCTAACTAAAGTACCTGCGCGGAAAGACGCTGATCAGATATAATCATTACAGAATTTAATATGACATTCTCTATAAATGTAGACTAAATCTATATAATATCAATCACATTGTTAAGATCGATACAATAAACGATACTGAAGCTCTGACTGAATACAATCTCCTTGGAAATGCATACGTCGACGATTTTCTTTCTTCAATAGTAACAAAGACTTCATAGTTGCTGCTGTTCATTGTTCAATGGAAGGTTTAAGATTCCTCGAACAAATCTGAGCTAAATAAGAATTAACTAACAATTGCATTATATACGGAAAGAACGATTTTACTAAATAATACTATCTAAAAATTTAGCTAGATATAAATAATTATTTTGTTGAATGATCAAAATAATTATGCCTCAAGCATGATGTAAAAAGTTTTTATATAGCAACCAGTTTGAGCGTCATAATTATTTTGATAATTATTTTGACTCAAGAAAATTATTTTCTGATTTGTATCTAATTAAATTTTTAGATACTTTAAGTAAAACCGTTTTTTTTATGAATATGTAATCTTTATCGTTAAACTTTAAACGAATTTACAAGATAAATTAAAAAAAAAATGTCAAACTACGCGCGCGTGGCACGTTTATGTAATTAAAATTCAATACGTCGCTCAAGTCGTTTTCAACAGGTTTTTAACGATCCTTTGAGAAGTGAGAAGCGGGAACATAATGTCTCTTGGTTCGCACCCGAGCATGACGCGACGCCTCTGATTTATCGCTTTGGCACCTCAGGCACCTACGTCTCTGGCGATTATGGTAATTACGGTTGTTACCAGGTAATTCGATGATCGAAAGACCTGAAGCCAAACGTGTTGCTATCTGATGCACGACTCCGCGGAAAGTCTCTCTTTCGCGCATCGAGCGTTCACGAACGAGCTCGTGCGATAGCTCGTCGCTCAGAAAAGCGAAGATGCGAACGAACGGACGCGAAAAAATGAGTATAGCGAGTCTGTGCGCATCGGCGCGCCGGAGAGAGAAGAGGAAAGAGATTTATCGCCTGGTTCTTAAGATATGGAAGGCAAAGGAACTTATTTATGGAGTGTATATGAGAACGGAATCAATATCGGGGAAATATAACCGGCGCGGTTGAGATAGCTCGTGTATGTAGCACTTCAAATTTTTCATCAGCGGCACGGGAAAATGTCGAACAGCTGATAAAGCACCGCGACTGTTGTGATTAGAATGATATACGCAATGATGTCGGCTGGTTATAGTTCAATAGACACGTCTGCAAATGACGCAGATTTTAAGAAGAATAACGAAAAATCGAAATTAATAAAACATAATGAGATTTAATTTTTATCTAGAAAATTTGTTTAAATTGAAAGTTTAAATGGAACGTTATATATCATTGCTTATTTCTCTTTTTTATGATAAAGTACGGTTAAAATAAATTTTTTAATAAATAAGTATCTTAGATAAATAAAGAGTAGAATTATAAACATTGTTAAACATTATTTCAGTCTATTCTTCTATACCAATTGTACAATAAAATGATACACAAAGTATATCCAGCTTTAATGAAAACTTTATGCTTCAAAAAATTAATATTATTATTATATTAAAAAAATTATTGAAAGCAATTCGCATCCATTCTCGATGAAAACGTTATACGCTTCAAAAAATAATTACCGCTGTATAAAAAGGATAAAAATGACTCTCGTATTATGAGACTCTGTATGAAATTAAATAACGTTTACTGGGAGATTGGTTTTAAAAATTTCATGTAACTTAATGTAGCTAATCGTATAAAAATAAATCCTGATTATTCGTCAAATTTCACGTCGCGTTTCTTTATCTGTGTAATATACACATATGTAAGTATAAATAGAAAACGTGTGCACACGTCAAACTGTGTAATATACACTGAAAGAAAAGATTGGTTGCTGCAACAATTTAGATAGTAAAATATGGCATAGCATTTTTATATGGCTGCAGCAACCAATCTTTTTTTTCAGTGTATGTATAATTAAAAAATTATTATTAAAAAATAAAAGATTTAATTGTGTTAGGCATTTTTTTTAATTTGCTTTCACTCGTAGATTCGCAACTCTATTTCGTTAGTTATTCAACTTGCTATAAAGACGTAACGGCAAACATCCTTTCGGCGATACGATAATTTTTTGCCTTGAATATCCGTTCATTCTCTTTCAAATCTACGTCCAGGCAAGTTTGCTGCTTTGACCTTTCAAAGATTCTTACAATCTTTTCTGAGCTCTTCAGCGTGAAAGGGTGAACTTCAGGGACGGGAACTTCTGAAAGTCGAACTGGTCGAATATACTAGTAAATTCTCGACGGCTTTATCGGAAATCCTACATATTGGAAAAGGACGGGACGTATCGTGAAAGGATCCGATTCGCCATCCTCGAGTGATCTAGTAGTTGCAAATTCTATCTTATGTCATCCTTGAACACAAAATTCTTCGGACGAAGAATTTTTCGTCTCAATTGATTTTTTCTTTTCTTAGTACTTGATTATTAAGTTATATCGAATCGAAAATTCAATGAAAGTCTATCTATCTATTAGAATCGTTTCTAATTAATCATCTAATTGATCATCTAATTGATCACGTTTTTAATTGGTAAAATTCTATCACACATCTATCGTTTAATGTTAATGTATGTGCAGCAGGAATGTTTTATTTATCTGATTTAATAATATCTAATGACATGGTCTGGATAAAACAAACATATCTTCTGTTAAGATATTTATACTGTACAAAATTTCTTTTTAACATTTAATATTACATAATTGACACAATTTATAATTGATATAATTGACACTATAATCAAACTGGTAATAAAGTTAATTGACAGTTTAAAAATAATCTGTTTAATATCACTATTACAATGATGTAACTATAAGTAGCATATCGTTCCAATCACGGAAAATTTGTTGTTTGTGACCGAGTTGAAGAAAGCGAGAGAATGTTAGGGAACTAACTCTGTATATTGTACAATTGAAAGGTTGGACAGCCACACAATGAAACAGTCGGTTATCGAGATGGCTCACCATAAACTAGAACGCGTGTTACAGAGTACGAGCCAAAACCCAGCGGTAAAATAACCGAAGGCTTGCATCCCTCTCTTTTTAGCTTTTCGCCGCAACATTATCCGTCTACCTTCCTCACTCCGTTCCGGAGTTGCCCTCTGGATGCTGCACGATCGACCAGTGACCAATATCGGTCGGTTAGGATGTAATAAACCCTCGGGCATCACAGATCATCCCTCCTATCGTCCGTTATTGAGGCAATATTATGTGACACGGTGTACTCCGGCATATGCGTCCCGTAAAATAGCACGCAAACGTGAGATGTGCGAGTCTGTATACGAAAACGAGCGACGTAATTCACTAGGACCAAAGAGTAGAAGCCAACGTCATGACCAGACTGCATAACGTTTCACGTTCAACGGCTAATTTAATCGTGTGAGTCCGCAGCAAAGCAAATTCCCGTTACCACTGGCATGACACGACCATTGAGACAGATCTAAAGTCCCTTTAGCTTATCCATACATACAACATTGATATCTTTGTAAAACTAAACCATAAGTGCTGAGAAAGATATTGTATTTCATTACATTATCTATTTAATAAATTTTAGGAAAAAGTATATATTTTAATTTATGATTTTATAATTAAGAAAGAGTTGTTTAAAAAGATTTTAAAATAATTATCAATGATTTTTTACTTCTTTATTTAATAATAAAAGTATTTTGTGAATATACGTACATATATTTATATTTTTAAATGTCATTCACTGCCGTTCAAAGTATTTGTTATTCAGCCTTTTGTACGTATCTCGTTCAGTCTACATTCTTTCTAATGCTATTATATTCTTTTGAATACAAAATTTTGAATTATCATTTATTATTATTTACAAATGAACTATAGTTCAATATCTAGAAAATCAAAAAAGAAAATTAAAGTTCATAATTCTTCATTTAATTAAGAAAAACAAAGAAGGCAAATACTTTTGAACAGTAATGTATATAATGTATATTACATTTCAAATAAACTGTGACACGTTATAAATGCAGTAAAAATTGTGATGGAAAAAGAGACAAAAATTTAAATTGCCCTTTAGGTGAATCGTATTAAATATTAATATATATATATATATATATATATAAAATACTGCAAAGTAATAAGTTTTTCTTAAAATAAAATAAAATGTAATCAATATGTATTTTATCATACTATAAAATCAGTGCAATATGATTAATATTGCAGAATTAAATTGATTTCGACTTATCGTTTGATTCGGAATTATTATGTATTATCAGTTATTTTTAACAGGTCTTACTTTGAAATTTTCGAGTAGTTTTTAACTTTGCACGAAATAATCATTAAGGAATGTCATGAATTTATCGTACAAAGAAATGTAATTTATCTAAAGTCAGAATATATAATATTGGAGTAAAGTTTCTTCTCGGAAAATGTTCAAACTAGTTGATCCAGACGAAGAAAACCGGCACTGCTATTTCTTCACGAAGCCAAACGAATTAATGTCATTATTGTTTATTTTGTAATCCAAATTTAATTAGGGGCACGCGTATCACAAACCATTTTCTTTCGAACAACTCACATTTGACATGTTCGTCCAATTCTCAACAACTCTTGTATAGTTTCGCACAACTTTTACACTTTAACAAAACTTCAAGTTCCACGTCGCGCAATTCTTCAAGGCCACAGCTCGAATCATGTGCCAACAGTTGTCCGAGTAGCAAGTTTATCTTATTGTTAGTTACAGATTGCTTACAGAAATTACTTTACGACTATTTGTTAAATAGAACTTGTTAAAATAAATTAACTGGAACTTCAATAATTCGAAAATATAATCCGGTACATCTCACAGAATGTGTGAATGCCTCGAATAAATATACGAAGAAATATACGAATGCAGTTAAACTTAATTGGAATTTCTGAACATGACAGAAGTGCTACGGATTTATCTGTTGCCTATGGCGGACAACTTTATTGGGATTTTATCAGATGGATGCCTTAAAGTTGACCTTGCTACGGCTAAATGCGTACAGTTCAGGTTTGACGCCGCGGTAGGTTATTCTGGTTTGCTTATGCGAAACCTGCAACCAAAGTGCTCCGATGACACCCTCCGAAGTGCTTTGCGATGGAGACGAGAAAGTGGAAGAGATCTCACATGTTCGCCTGTCAATATGACGTTCGAATAGTGCACTTTACATATACGCTGTTTACTCAATATCAGATTACCTTAAGAGATGCAATTCTGCGAGAAGCTTCTTTCCGTCTTTGTGCAAATCATTTAAATATGCGCGATGCGCCAAAATTATGGGATATTAATGTCTCTGATGTTCGTGGTGTATTTTTTACACTCATTGGATTGCACGTTAACAAAAACAACATCCGTGTAATTTTGTTTCTTTAAAAAAATTTGTCAAAATCACTCGTTAAAATTATATTCAACAAGTTTGTCACAATGATAGTAAAACTTATAACTTAAAATTGATACTTTCTACAATGCATTGATCATTGCTTCTGCGAATTATATTCTCCGAGAAACGTACCACGAATTATTGCAAAAGTGAAAGGAATGATAATCGAAAAATCGCATAAGAATTGGCGACAATCCGTTGATGGGAAAACTCGCCAAAGTCGAAGTGCGAATCGCGGAGTCCTCTGGACTCGACTGACGGCATGCCAGGGCCGTTGGATGCAAAAGGGGTATTGGCGGGGAAGAGGGGACGCAATACCACCCCAAGATAGAGGGAGAGAAAGAGGGTAGCTGTGCGAGAACGAAAGCATGAGTACGAGGTGAGGGAGGATGTCGGACGCGCCGCCGCCTTGATGCTGTTTCCGTGGATATCTACCTTCTACAGCACGAGAAAGTCGCAAGAAAAGAAGGTGGAATGTAAAAGAAAAAAAAGTCACCGCAGCGAAAGACAATCAGTACAGACGGAAGATGATAGGATGCCAACTCTATTCTCTATTCGAAGTTTCCGAGGAAGTAAGTGAAAATCGTTGTAGATTCGCCAACGGACATTTTGCCTTCTGATATCTTAATATTCGAAATTTTTTTCTTTACCTGCTTATGTATTTTACCTTACATTAAATCGTGTATTCCGCTACGTGAAAGTTTGAACCTTTAGCCGAACATCGTCGTCGCCTGATGAATGCACGACATTTATCCGACGTGCCGTTAAGAACATTAACTTGACGAGATTGAAAATGTAATATGCGAATAAGTACATTATTTAACAATAGCCGTACGGCAGAGAATAGTTGAGCTACAAATGTGAGCTACTGCTACACTATATATATTATGAAGATTAAATGGCAATGTAACCGTCCATCTTCAGGTTTCCGCAACTAGAGATAAGAATTTATGTTACTAGCTAAGTACGTCGCGACGAAGGAGAACTATGGATGGTGGAACGAAATGAAGATGAACAAGATAATTAATTTTATCGGCAACGAAAGACGAATTGCAGTTTTGTCGGTAGATTGAGTTCAGGGTCCGAAGGAAAGAAAAAGGTACGGCCAACAGCTCTGGCGATTCCACTTGGTATATGTTTCTTTCCCCGTCCTTTGCTCTGGTATTCCTCCCTCCCATTAGCAAGCGTCGCGACGAAAAGGGAGAAATTAAAGCGAAAATAAAGCGGAAGGCAAATAAAAATAAAAGTCCTTTCCGCACTGTTGGGTCAGGTTGGACTGGTACCGACGTAACAGCGCAGCGGCAGCTGCATGCACGGGACTCTGGAATAGTTTCATTTACCTACCCGTAATTTCATAGCCTTTCCAACCTCCTGTCTCTTCCCATCCTACTCTACCACCTCCGTTGCCCTTGCACACCAGAATGCGTCCTCGTGTGGTACCGACGAGGAGACTACGATCCTACTACCGCTTGTGCTCTTCGCCCCTATCTCTCGCTCTGGTCCGTCAAATATCTTTGTTTTATTGTACCTCTCCGCGTGCCCGGAAGTGAAATTCGCATCCATGGAGAGCGCCGACTGCCGCAGTCCCTCATAATTCGATTCCGCGAGGCACCAGTCGCCGGCGAACGCGAATTTTCGCGATTTTGCGTTCGAAATTTAGTTAAACGACCCGCGCATTACGACGGGGATACAAAACAACGATATTTAACAGCATACAAAAACGCGGCTTTGTTTAGATAAAAAGAAAAGAGGTTAAATATTCGTATAGCAACAATAATAATTTTCATGAAATGTCGATGATCTTCAATTTAACGAAAAAAGTATAATTTATGCACCTTTAAATTCACTAATTTATTTCTATTAATAAATCATAAAATCTCTCAAATATATCTCATTTTCTTAGCTTGTCGCATAAATTTTACTCATATAAAGTGATAAACGTGTCAAATCTTGATGGAGTTAATATCATGTTGCGCGCAACATTCTGACATGTACAATTCTCATTTATGTGTGCATAATCAAGTAGCTTCCATTAAGATTCTTTCTACACATACACACGTACACGTGAATATGACAGATTGAAATACACAAAATGAACAATCAATCTCTGAATTAATAACGGACTGTGATACTGGTTGTACCAATTCTAACTGCGAAAGAAGGCGGAGAAGAAATCTGAGACTCGAGAAAACATTTTGATTTGCTTTGCGAACGCGTGCGCAACTGTGCAGAGAGAAACATAAATAAAGGCTGTGCGGTAACAGCACGAGAGAGTGCACGGTGTGCACACATCGGCTCGAATGCATCCAAGAGTCGTATTTCTCGGAAGCTCTCATAGGTAGGTAGGCTGTCCGCCTTGCCTTCGGAATCGAGGGAGAAACCAGGCGAAGTGGCATGCTCCTGACAGCTGGAAAATAAATATTTGCGCGTATTTCAACGATTAGTTATAAGCGACGCCGGACAACTGCCAATATGCGGTTCTGACGATTACTCAACAGTGTCCACCTCCTTCGATTTCTCTACTTATTGTTTCGTGTTTAACCTTTCACAATAATTTTTCCAACATATTCCATGTTGTACAGTATTAAAAAAAGTACTTTTAAAGAGAAATAAAATTTCTTTTCATATTTAATATATCTCGTATATTTCTATTATGTTATAGTTTTTTCTGTAGTTAATTGTAAACTTTGGACACGATTAGTGAAACATTACGCGAGAAAGATTGTAATTATCATTTTTAATATAATATGTAAATAAAGTTAAAATTGATTAAACAAGAGATATATAAGTGGTTTCTTACTGGGAGCATAAATAGATTTGATTTAAGATTCCTCACTAACTCAAATTGTCAGAAGTGAGAAAACACACTAAAAATTCTCGCTAATTATATTTGAATTTAAAGATATAATATTTTCTAATAAAATATTTTTATAATTAATAAAATAGATTTATAAAATATACTGAGAATTATCTTCTTGTTTCAAAGAGAAATTAAGTCATATTTTTTCTGTATATGTATATAATTAATTTGAATTTATCATAACTGTGAACATAGTTAATTTCATGTATGCAAAATTCTAGATAATTAATGAAACAAGAAAAGAGTTATATTTTACAAGTCTGTTCTATTGATTGTATTATTTTATTGAAACAATTTCTATATTAATATATTTCATAAGAATTGTTGTCGTCTTACTTCTGTTACAATCTGAAATAGCAATGATGAGTGAAGAGAAATATTAATTGACAACGGTACTATTACAATTTACTAAAGATGTACTGTTATGAAAAAGAATTTTGCATCTATGCGTAAGTTATGCGGTTCTAATCATATCTGGTAAATAGCAACAGGACATAATATGAACGTTTCCTCGTTTTAGCTAGTGCTTTAGTCCAGCACAAATCGTCACGAACGCGGGCCGCGTTGGTGTACAGAACCGAATTGAATCTCCACGAAATCCCGGTAGGCGTTCCGCGTCGTCGTTGCAACAGCGTTGCTCTAGTTGACGTTTCAGATTTCCAGCATTAGCATGCGCCGCGCATCGCGCTTCGTCGATGCGTGTCACGTCGTCAGCCCGGCGTCGCATTCCTGTAGAAGCGCCCTTAAAGGGCGGCACGTTATGCCGTTTAACCAGTCTCTCTGTAGATCCCTTCCGAAACGATCTCCGACCCGCCCTGCTTCGGAAAGGTCACTGATCGCCATTGCGAACCAACGGTCCATGTCATAGAGGATTGCTGTACTTTGACGTCAGCTAAAAGAGCGGCCAATGCGTTCAGCCAATGAAAAATTATGTCAAAGTCGATCGCAGATATTTTTCTGTTCTAGTCACGACATTTCCTATATTTTTAAGTGAAACTTTTTCTTTTTTAAAAAATGGTTTCTCGCTCGCGAGAACACATCTATCCTGCTAAATTTAAGTCACGTGTATCTAAGGAAATCAAACAGCATAGTCCATCGAATGTACTGAGTCGTGCGCAGCAAATCCTTAACTGACGAACTTTCTAAAGTTTCTAAAGTATTCTAAAAATCACCCTTTTAGTTCCGTCGCTTCGACGAGTGGTGGCTCGTACGTCTTGCTTACCCCTCCTTTCCATGAACGACTTCTCGTGCAGCGAACTTATTCCGCGTAGATCGTCAGGACAGGAAGAAATGACGTTATCTACGAGAAGTGTAAGATCAGAATGACGCCAGAAGGTAGAGAACCGAGGGATGGTCGCGAAAGATTTAAATCTATTGGAATTGATATCTCACTTCTAGAGAGATTATAGACGGCACTCTATATGCAGTTACGTTGTAAACGTAAAGTATGGGCAAGACGGGAACGAGGAATAAAGTCAAAAGTTAACGGTGAGGGTGAGCATCATCGTCTGATGTTCCTTCAGGATGGCGTGGCTGTTCATCGATTATAGGAGCGCGGCACGGAGGGTGCTAATGTGTCCCCGTGAAAGACTAACGGCCATGCCATTTTGTACGAAGAAAGACGACGTATTATGAGATAAACATTATAAACCGTCTTGGCGCCGCATCTTCCACGTCGCAATGTTTTCAAGAACTTCACCTCACCACATTGAAAAAATGTCTGCTTACATTAATTAGAATTCTGATAAGTGGACAAATTAGATTTCTGGTTAAATTATAATTCTAATTATAATTCTATTATAATTTTAATTTAGATAATCGAATTCTATTTATATAATTAGAATCTGATTTGTTCGTTTTTTTTTAACCAGAAACTTTTCTCGATATTATAGACGTAATAAGAATAGGTTGCATTTCTATGAAATTGTCGATTTAGAAAAAATGAGTGACTTGAGTTGAATGAAGAAATGTTTAATTTTTTCAAATGAAGTACAGATACTAAAATAAGAGAATAGTTTATATTAGAGATCCTATAACAGAGTCTGGCCATGAGATAATTTTGATTAGCCTGTTGTTTTTGTTAACTTTAGTAAGTTGGAATGAGTAAAATAGTATAAGTTAGAATAAGGCATAAAAAAAAATATAAAAAGAGACAGTCTTCTTTTTCATTCTTGTTTTGATAAAATTGCTCAATCCAGACTCTATTATAGAATCTTTAGTTTATATCTATTACGTTTATGGTTACTACTAATTGGTTGAATCAATATTCGAAGGAATGACAATCAATTTGCCGGAATTGTGTATCATTCATAGTACGGGATGTATTATTCTATACTAAAGATGTCTCATATTTATAGAGCGACAATGGAATTTTTAATACGTGCCCAACAATCTATTTGTAACCAGAAGCTATTGCGCTCAACTGTCGGGAAGAATAAAAGAACTATGGATGCGGCTAAACACGGGTATACGAAGCATCGGTAACACGACTATATATAGAAACGTCTTGTGCAGTTTCATGGCAGTTGGAAAGCAGTCTATAAGCAGCGGGCGTTGTATATCGCCATGAAATAACCTCTCGCATTATTTATTTACGTATCTTCTTTTCTTTCTTTCCGAGTTGACCGTGCGGTCGACCATTGTCCAGGCACAGACATATATATATATATATATATATATATATCG
>NW_012130067.1:3020598-3022825 GCF_000143395.1 Atta cephalotes | reverse complement strand
CACAGACATATATATATATATATATATATATATATCGTTGGACGTAACCATACGCCAATTTTTTCATAACCAGCCGTATCATACATGGCCATTTTATTAGCGTCCGTGTAAGAAGTGGTATGGGGAGACAGAAAATTAAAAAAAGAAGGAAAAATAGCTGAGCACGAGAATTTTTTTGTTAAGGCGTAATATAACCTTCTGAAATTAAACAAGTCTTCTAAAAATTTGCACGAGCAATATTACATTCACAATAATTGTTTGAAAAGATTTTGCCTGCCTGTTAATGGAAAATCCTAAAAGGAAGTTTGTTGGAAACTGCTATTTTCTTTTTCTGCTCGCATGCGAATTATCTGTGACAGAGCGCAATAACTCGGCTCGAATGTTTAATTACACCGCTAATATAAACGCCCAACAAGTTAATAATGCTTGTAGCAAGAGAAGTAGCAGTCTCATTGGTAATGTGTCATATACAACGCATGTCATTAATATCACTGACGTGATTATCCCGTGTGCTATATTTAGAAACACGTTTCTTCTGTTGCAACGCGCATATACATGTAATGAGCCACCCGCAACGGTGGATAATTAAAATACCAAATGTAATAATTTAAACGACAACATAAATTTGTCAATACATTTTAAAAAGATAACGTTGATTCAAATTAGACAAACTGAATTTTGTTTTCAATTATAAAGATGTTACATAAATTACACTTCAAATTTTTATGAATATAGAAAGATGAAGAACGTTAATAAGATACAGTTTGTTTCATAGTAAAGATAAAATATACATTTAAATATAATGTATAGAAATAGGCAAGTGGAAGTATTCAAATAACTCTACACCTGCAGGATCGTGTTCGACTCGTAAAAGAGTAAATGCATCGGTAAATTCTACATCTGGCAGTGCAACATCGCGATCAATTGCATTAGAGGAAGCATCTACAGAAAGACCTAAATTCGAAAGACAAGAATCAACGGCCGCCGGAATTTTCGTTGATGAATTATTGATTCTTTTCTTCAGCTATTATAGAAAGTCTGTTTTCTCTCTGGCATTTATATTATTATGTACACTTGAAGCGAACGTTTATGGAAAGAATGATTTTGCTGAGATATCTAAAAATTTAGATAGACACAGATCTGAAAATAATTTTGTTGAACCATCAACATAATTATGTAGGTAACTCAAACATGATAAACTGTGCTGCAAAAGTTTTAATATTCTGGTAATCAGTTTGAGCGACCTACATAATCATTTTAATAGTTCAACAAAATTATTTTCAGATCTGTGTTAAGCTAAATTTTTAGATACTTTAGCAAAACGTTCTTTTCGTGTGTACACAGAACGTATGATAAGATTGCATTTAACGATAAATATAATCATAAAGACTATAGTAAAATTTTGCTTTTTAAATTCATCGTCTGTTTTAAATCTTAAAACGTGCAAATCTCTGAGGATGATATATTCGTAATCGTTGAGAAATGCTAAATAATGCGATAAAGAAGCATCCCTGTGTTAGACATGAGGAGCTCTAGGAAATTTACTAGGTAAACGAAGTACGTCCGATAACCTCTCGACGACGGTGGCGATATAGCGACGGTTTTCGCGTGCACGAGGACGTTCTTCCGTCTCTCAGCGAGAGACTAACGACGTTCTCGCCTTCTTATCTGCTTGGTCACGTAGAGGCAGAGGAGAACGTTCTCCTTCGCTCGCTTAACCGGCGCCCGACGTCGCAAGCGGTACTCTAGGGCGACGCAAAATGCGAGGACGTCGGGGATAAGGATCGCTGACATTCCTGGTTAATTTAGCTCGCTAGGAAGTGCCGTAAATAGGAAACGTCGCGGTGGCGACTCACTCTCCTTCCCCGAGTTCCTGGCCCGTAGACACGACGCGCGCGGACCGTGTCGCCTCTGCGGAAGCCTGCCTTTGGAAAAGGCTGACCTGGCCAAAACGGACAGTGACGTACGAAGTGGTGTACTATTCGAAGTGAATAGTGGCGGCTGCATTGCGCAAGCGTTTACATATGGAATATTCATGTACTGCAGTCACCATCCCTATGTCTTTCATTTCATCTTCTACATTTTGAAGGATAATCCGCCCATGCAACGTTAACAATTTTTATGGTTTTGACAATATTGTTCAGTTTATTGATGAGCACTTGCAACATAGCTTGCAAAGTAGAGAGAGAGAGAGAGAGAGAGAGAGAGAGAGAGAGAGAGAGAGAGA
>NW_012130067.1:3017942-3019320 GCF_000143395.1 Atta cephalotes | reverse complement strand
AGAGAGAGAGAGAGAGTCACATTACTTCTGTAGAGAATTAAAGACCACATTCATGTGTAATAGAATAGCTCTTTGCATTATCATGAAATGTAACGTACAACATGTGTCTCTCGATGTGCCAATATTCCTTGGTAAAATGTAACATGCTCTTTGCACTCTCCTTTATCATTTTACTGGCGAACAAACTTGCCGTTCGCAACGGAGCACGTAATACGCGGTAATCGGTTCCCATTTATTAACTGTACTCCCATCATGCTCGTAACTTCTGCCTTCGACTATACTGAGCCTAAAGCATTGTCGAAGTATCCGGGCCGTGCGTACACCGAAGAGATACTGTACACAAATCACAACAAAGCCGGTGCATTAGCGCGACATCATCCTGAACCTTGTATAACATGTCCAGTACTCGGAGCGACGTAAACTACCATGGTAAAGCCGCTCGGCCTGTACGACCACGAGAGCGTATCGATCGTGGAGCGAAATTTACAAACGCCGTTCAATTCCCTTATAATGGCGCGGACGAAGATATAACCAGATCGATTCGATCTGCGCGGGGAATACTGCAAAAAGCTGCGACGAGTTTGTGGCTGGTGATTTAATCGTCATATACCACGTAACGAATCACAGTTGCATCGTCATCAATGTGGAAATGGCGAAGCGTATCGTCATTCTCGGTTATATCAACAGAGCGAAATTCTACCATCTAGTCCATTGGGAGGGAATACAAACACCGCAGTGTAGGAAACTTGGATTTTCATTTACATACCGGCTAGGAGACGGCAGAGTGCATACTACTGGAGTATATTACATGCTTTCGAATTAGCATACGCCTGGCATTTGCTGTGATACAATTAACCCGGGCCGATGTAAGGCAGGTGTGATTTCTTAAATTTCTTCAAATATCCGAATGTACTTGCCGAAATCCGCAATTCTGACACGTTATTCGCGTAACCACCGTGAAGCCAGATGTGTCGGGCACATACCATGCAACGTTACGTAAAATATTTTTAGAATTTAATATCGTAAAAGTTTTGTGTTTTGTATAAGTATATATACGTATTGAATGTTCACGTCGCTCGCGTGTGCTTCGAATGTTGAGAAAAACCGTTAATATCGCCGTAAAAGCGATATTAATGAAAGGCTGCCTGTGAACGACATCGTTTCGTACTCGGCTCTTCTTTTTTTTTCTCCCCGGTTGCAGGACGCTAACTAAAGCTTTCAGATCGAGCTGAAAACTTTAGACATCCGATCGAACTCCGCGCATGAAGATGAATGGGCCGCGAATTGCGGACTAAGTAGGATGTCACGCGGCAGCCCTCTTGCCATTTTCCACTCCCTGGCCTGCACACTATACTGCAAATCTCTCTCTCTCTCTCTC
>NW_012130067.1:3012740-3017922 GCF_000143395.1 Atta cephalotes | reverse complement strand
GTACTTACTTAACTTAAAGTTAAATTAGGTAAAGTAACCGTAACGTTAATTACGGTACGTACTTAGTTAGGTCTTACTATATTCTATATTATAGTGTATGTATATATATATATATATATATATATATATATATATATCCAATTCTGCAAACCGCGCGTCGAAATGTTTTTCCGTTTTGAATTATGAATCGAACTAAAGTAGTAATATCATACATTAAGTTGACAAGCGATTCAATAATATTGATTTAATAATAAACATATAAGAATATTAATAATTTAATAATAAGAAAGCTTAAGAATAATTTGTCGCGAAAATATTACCTCAGATAATGTTTTTTGATTACAGGATAATGTAAGTCGAAAGAAATGATCGAAATGCAATTTTCAATGCTTATCACGCCACAGCGTACATAACATGCAAGCAGAGAATTCGACGGCGCGCTAATACAACGCAGTACGGGCAATTTCTCTTGAAACATTTCTAATGGCACCGAGTCAGTCGGATAGTTAGCGCTCAAATACCTGTCGTTAACTAGAGCAATCTAGCCCGAAGCGTACGGCGAACGTATTCATGAGGGAGCCGAATATATCATGTTCGCGCATCCCCCTCTCGACTACGTGTGAATGTTCAGCGAACAATAGTTAACGATGACATTTTCGAATCGTGTGCGGAGTACGGCGACCAGTTACACGAGTGCTTGTACAAGGGGAATGTACATAGTAATCTATTTGATTTGATCAACGGCGCTTGTGTGCTTAATACTCGACAAAAAGTTATTTTAACCCTGGGATATATGACTTGTATCACGTATACGGTGGTATAACATGAATCTATTTTATCCGTTCGCAAAATTAATTATTCGTACTTATATTTGATGCATTATTGCTCATTATCTGTCGCTCACTTGCATTAAAACAACAAGAAAAATGCAAAAAAAAAGGAAATGAATAACTTGAAATAAAGAAAAATGAAATGAATAACTTGAAAAATTTTAATTTTATCATGATAGCTGATAAAAAATATATACCTACATATATATAAATATAATAGAAGTATTATTTTTATAAAGGAAACCATTTTACTGTTAAATTTAGTTAACAATGTAAAATAAATTTAGTAACATTAAAATATATAAAAATGTTGTTACTAATTTTAAAAGCAACAATATAAAAATATATGATAACGTAGAAATATAACAAAATTTATATTTTCGTGCAAACGATTGAGATTTATTTAACGAGGCATCATTAAAACGATGTTATTATCAATCTAATATGACTTATATAACTCCTATGTAAGAAACGTTAATTGGAAAGCAATGAGTATCCTAAACTAATGTAATCAAGATCGTAATTAGGACGATTAATTGTATTAATTCTATTCCCATTACCAGAATATTTCCGCTGCAGCTCGACGAAAGAACTTCCGTCGACGATACTCGTGAAACAGGTCACCAGCAGGTTTAGCGTGTACGTGTGGAAATACAGATATTGCGAAGCTACGACCCGAACCACGTGCGACTGCGGTTCGTACTTATGCAATTACTGGAATAGCCTTTGCAAATTGAATCTCAACCGCGAGTCGAGGATATCGCGGGAAAAAAGTTAACGTCCACACTATTACTACCTCGGGATGGCCCAAAAGGGGTGGGAGGCACACGATGACCACCCGTATTCCCAGAACTCCTAACTGTTTCCGGATATTGGATATTACTGCTATCCAGACACACGGATAGACGAGTTAGGTACGTATGTCGTCGAATATGATAGGCTACGACGAATAGTGCATGGATTTTCAATTCGTTTGTCGCTCGTGTTTCATCTACGAAATTTTAGAAAACGTATAATTGATATTTCACTTTAAGCGGATAAAACAATTTTCTCTATAAGCTTTGAGGAAAAGTAGAATTATTTTATAAAAAGTTATAAGAGAATTTTATCTTCTTATTTTTTAATAAAAAATGTAATTAATATAAATCATTATATTATTATAATATTGTTAGTTATGTCATGATATTTAATCTATTTCTGACCTATTTCTTTTCTGGCTTATCCAACTCCGATTAACAGCATTTAGTATTGCAATCTGCATTTCAATTATAAAAGAGAGGAGGCCTGTAATTAACCATTTAGTAAGCTATCGTCATACAGAGCAATCTATGTTGCACTATCTTTTCGCTTTCACTTGCAAATTACAATTCGCAATTCTAGAACTGTTGCGGCTTTAACACGAAATCCCGCCTGTCCCGTCCGCGAATCAAACGCAAGCCATACCGGCACGATAGTGCACATTATTCTAAACACGAGATGCACATCCTATTTGTATTATTAATGAGAACAACAGGCGTGTAACGCGCAACATCGCAATATCGCATTCCCGGTGTTTTCGAGCGCTATTTCGCGGAAATACGCCGTTACGCGCGAAACGGGTCCGATCTCACACGAATCGCACGATTTCCAGACAGCAACACGAGATAGAGAGCCATTAATTACGAAAAGAGCATTACGAGTTCGACGCGCGAAATGCGAACTTTCCGTTTCCCGGCAGATCCGCAAGCGGTCGTCTCGTAAGCGCGGAAGTAAGTAGGGCGCGAACTCGTAACGGCATTAATATCGAATCACTCGTTCGCGTTAGCTGAATTGCACCAAGCACCTCCCACGCGGAAGAACGGAAAGCTCGGTTCAACTAAAAGCTCCATGGAGTAAATCCGAACCAGTAATTCCAGAAGGAGTTTTGTGCTTAATCGGGGATTTGTTTCGAAGATTCTTCACGTAACTCTTTATTCAATGCGCCGTTTCACTGACAATAATGACATAATTATAATTTGATATTTAATATTAATAAAAACTTTTTTTTTCCCTCGTAGAGGGTACTGTAAAAAAGAACTCTTAATTACACGCAAAGAACATTTTTACTGAAGTATATAAAAATTTAGCTAGATTTATTTTTTTTGTTGGAGTATCACAATAATTATATAAGATACTTAAGCTGATTGCTAAAATATCACAATTTTTTACAGCATTGCTCAGCGTGCTTCAGTTTTCTACATATTTTGATGGACTAACGATTATTTACTCATTTTCAAATCCGTATCTGCATACATAGCTAAATTTTTAGGTACTTCAGCTTGTTCTTTCTGTGTACGAGTTTTATTGAGTTGCATGAATCCCATTATTCGTTTATACATTTTATTTATATTTTTCATTCGTAATAAATAGATAAATAAGATAAATAAAATAAATAATTAGATAATGATCACGTTATACATTTATACCGCGATTAAAAATAACCTAATTTTTGATGTATCATTTAAGCAGCCCATCTTTTAATAAAAAAATTTAAGAGAGAGGATCTATCTTTACATCTCAAGAAGAATATGATAAAGAGATATAATATGATGAAAATAAAATTGTACAATTTTAGGAGTTAAACATTTTCGGAAGATATATGAGCAGAAACGAGATAAAATGAAGTTGTCAAAAGAAAAGCTCGAAAAAGAAATAGTCTCTTTCCCACTTTTGCAGAATTTTTAGATCTTATTTTATATTTTACTGGAGAGCAACGATTCTGAAAAACGATTCTAAAAAATTCGTTCACTAAAATCTTCTTCGACTTCTTCGCTTACGAATACGAATGTCGAATGTTAACGCGCTTAATGTTAGCTTATCTCCTGCGTTTCTCTATCCGTGGATGATTGTGTGTGCGCAAGCACGAAAGTCAACGACGGTACGTGTACCCCATCGCGGAGCCGTCTCTTTTCTGTTCTCGTAATTACTTAATACATTATTAATAGACGGCTGACTTTACATAAGCTCCAGGGGAAAGTCGGAAAATTTCAAGACGGGAAGTTAAGCAGATTGCCAAGACTGGACATTTGCATACTGGCACCGTACCTTCTGTGCCGCACTGACAAAATCCCAACTTCGTTTTACCGCACGTAGTTGTAGTAACACTTTCGTAAGTGCTCTATCAAATGATGGAATCTCCCATCTTTCAAAAAATTTTCTATACTAAATTAACAATTTGACATGAAAAACAAATATACAATATAAAGGGTAAAAATATAAAAGATGAAGAAAATGATATTAAATTACATGATCTAAATAATTAATTCAGTAGAAATTTTATACATTAATTTCACATGAGATTCTTCTCTCATTTTTTGTATTTTTGTCTTAAATGAATGTTGTATATACTCCTTTCATAAACCGAATATCTTCCGCTTGTAAAGCCTGAAGATAATAAAAATGTCGTTTTACAACTTACGCACGACTAAATAAATATAAACGAGCGTATTTCTTCCACATAGTGACAGGATAACTTTAGGATACAGATTTACCCTTCAACTATTAGTTGAGGAATCGTTCGAAAATACGACACCATCAACGATGGGTAGATATCCAATCCTTGAAAGGAGGACAGTGGAGCTGCAGTGTAACTTTAGTGGTAAATTGGAGGTAATTTGCGAGAGAGGCGGTCACCCGGGCAGTTAGCGAGCCAACAACCACCGCCAAAACAACAGACTTGCTCGTCTAGTGTAGTGCTATTACCTGAACGTTGGCTTTACGAAGAAGAAGCCGCAAATATGCTGCTCTTTTATCTGCATCGAAATTATTTTTTTCCATTATCAATTAAATTTGGAAAAGAAAAAAGTGTATTAACAAAGTTACAAAGAAAAGAAAGTTATGATGGTTAAATAGTGATCATTATTTTATTTTCTAAGAAACTTGAAAAAATAAATCTTGCAGGCGTGAAAATTGCATCAACATTCTCAAAATCTCAGAAATGTATAAAATTACCGCAGTACTGAATCCTCCTATTGTATTTGCTATCGTAAAGAGCAATATGAATATATTCAACGTGAATATAAAGTTTGCGAGAGAATAATCCCGCGTCCAAACTAAATAGCGGTATATTTCACAACACATATTAAACTTTTATAAAAATTTACAAAGCATCATAATGTAAATGTATTCGTCATTGCTCTCTGTGAAGGAGGAATACAAAAGGCTCGATAATGAAAAGAAGAAAGAAACGCGATGCAATTTAAATTTCACAACATTATTTTTATTCATCCCGTTACAGTTGGCCGGTTAATCACCTCTTTCTCCAGGAACTGCAATCAATACCGTTTGTACGATTAGAGAATAAGTAAAGTAAAATGTGATTCTCTCTCTCTCTC
>NW_012130067.1:3004408-3012720 GCF_000143395.1 Atta cephalotes | reverse complement strand
CTACCTTTACCTTCCTTACCGGTAACCGTACGTACGAACTACTAACTAACGTTACGTTACGTACGTTAGTAAGTAAGTAAGTAAAGTAAAAGTAAGTAGTATCTCTCTCTCTCTCTCTCTCTCTCTCTCTCTCTCTCTCTCTCTCTCTCTCGCTCATATTGATGCTCGAACCACGTACATTGGAACGATAAAGCGCTCAATATAGAGTACAATGAAAAGCAGCGCTCTTGCAAGAGGATGAAAAGAGCTTATGTTTCACCATCGCGTACCGTTTGTAAATCATCGTCACCGTTTTCAGACCGCGAGAATTTTACTTCGTTCGATCCCATCCGTTCGCTTCTATTTTTACACACGCAGTGACCAAGCAGTGCGACGTACAAAAAGGCAACATTTCCGCGAATGAAGCGTTTTGCTTCCTCACTTCCGCGAAATATGTGCAAACCGCGGCCTCTTGTCAAGAACTTTTTCTTTTTTTTTCAATCTCGTATATTTTCTATGCCGACGCATATTTGCATTTTAATGAAGGGGCTTGTGAAAGAAAGTTATAAATAAGAAACACTTGGACACGAACACTAGATTAAAAGTGAGGTCAATGGAGGTGGCGAACGAGCAAGCAATGAAGTTATATTCACGACTAA
This sequence comes from Atta cephalotes, assembly GCF_000143395.1. Lineage (NCBI taxonomy): Eukaryota > Metazoa > Arthropoda > Insecta > Hymenoptera > Formicidae > Atta > Atta cephalotes. The sequence goes on along the minus strand of NW_012130067.1, from coordinate 3,012,082 downwards.
GATAGACATTCTAGTTTCTTTTTTTTGTAATTTCTTATTATGCAATACTTTACAGATACATACATAATATAAATAACGATCTAAATAATGGGCTGTAATTTAACACTTTTCTAGATAGACTTTTCCTAGTTAGCAACGATATTTTAACATACATATATTACGATCTTCACTTTATGTTTATTCGCTATAATTTGTTATTCGCACAGAAGATTTGAAAGGGCAAGACGTATTACATTCACCGTGCAGTTTAAAGCTTAGAGACGAAGGTCCGACGAAATGATCGCGTATAGCTGGAGCGATGTACAAGACTTCCCAATTATCTCGAGGAACGTAGTGAAAAATCACGTCAGCGTCGAAGACGCCAGGCTCGAGCGAGCCAGGGCCGTAATACGAGCTTAGTTGAAAAGCTGAATCGCACTCTTGGGGCAACGCCTCGCTCGTTGGCTCGGAACCCTCCTGACTTACGAGCAGATTAAGAAACTCCCCGAGTCTCGATAACCAGCCTCCAAAGTGCCTCGGGTCATTGCTCGGCCGTGAAACGATATCCCAATGGAACTCCTCGGAATTCGGCAAGATATTATTTTCCGACTTTCTCCGTTCGTGTTAATTACAGGACAGCTTTATGTTATTAACCCAGGAACTTCGTCAATTCAATGTCGCTCTTAAGTTTTACGAGCAAATTCTGGCAAATCGACGATGTTGGAGCGCCAACAATTACGTAATAATAATAAATATATATCTTCACTTCGAAATCTGAGGTATCCGTGATAATGAGAGAATTGAGAAAGTTTGATAAAAATGTAAAAGCAGAGAAAGGAGAGAGAAAAAAGGGAGAGAATCGTATAACTTTTTTATTAATTATATTAACAATATTAATTATATTAACTTTTTTATTAATTATATTAACAATATTAGTATATTAAGAAAACCAACTTTCTCTCTTGTTTAAATCTACACAGATTCGATACTGTCAAAATAGAGGTTTATAAATCATGATTTATGCTATTAATAATATGTGTTTTAATTATATAGTATATTTTGTGAAATTTTATATTTAAAATATTATATACTTATACAATTGAGTTTATGCATGTGTGTACTTGCAGCATCTTGAATAGATACTCATTAGACACTTATACCGTTGCTACATTCATGAAATTCTTTCACGACGGATGAAATCTCACTGAAAGGAATAAGCCGTGTATGCTAAGTCCTGAGAAAGCACTCAGTCGCACCAGTTGAGGAATTTTCCGCGGTATGATGACGTTATGAAGTTTGTCCCATTTTTGCGCAGAGAAGATTAAGATTTTAATTGTGCAGTACGCGGTAATTACAGAGCAAACTTCCTCTCCACGGGCTTTCTCGCACTTCTCCCGCTTCTAGAGAGAAGCTCTACGATGCAATTCTCTCTTGTTCTCTCTTTCTCAGTCATGCATCTTTTCCGTCCTTCTTTCTTTCTCTCCTCCAATGCTTCTTGCACACGAATTGTCGAGATGGTAAAAGTTTGCACGGCCAGCTCAGAGCTCCACGATTGGACGAGTTTTCAGGGTAGTGCAGGCAGTTTTGCCTGCTGGAACAGGAGAGAAAGATCTTTTTCCTGGATGGAGTTGGAATAATATTTGTAGATTACGAACCGCAGAACTTATTCACCGCTTGACAGAATAAGAGAGAAAGAGAAAGAGAAAGAGAGAAGAACATCGAAGTCGAATAGAGTAAGTGAAGTGAAGAACGCTGAAACAAGAAGAGTATCTAGATATACCGTGCACTCGATAGATCAACATTGGCAAATTTCTCGCCTTGCTTTACTCATGCGTAAAGGATCACAGAATGATTACATCATGCTTGAATATACATATAAAATATCTCGGAAATTGTATGAGATATATGTAATATAATTTTTGTAACATCGCGCGATACAATGCGAGAAAATCAATGTTCATAAAATAAGTAATAAATTTATTTTAAATTTTCTGTATGCTCAAAATATTTTGATATTTAATAATACACTATATTATAAATCAGTAATGCGAATGACTATTTTTTCATAAACATTTTCTGAATAATAAAAAAAAATTCTATTTTTGGTTGAAGCGAATCTTGGTGTTTAATAATGTTTATATGCAAATTTGTAAATACATTTTTCAATTTTATAAACGTGCCGATTCGATTCGTCGGACTTGAAATGCAATCATAATAAACTGAAGCCGGAAATCACCTTGATTTCATCAATTTAATGATATTAATTAGCATCTTAAAAACTATTGTAAAGAATTTATTGAAAAATATCACCCTGTTTTTAAACCTAAAATTTCCGACTTTCCGATGAGTTTTACCATTTCGAAAATAGGATTCCTTCTGTTATGTGTTTTATTCTTATTGATTTTGATTTATTGTTATCGATCTAATTTCCATTTATAATTTTCTAAACGAATGATAATCTAAATCTTTTCCCTGATATAAAAAGTATAATTATAATAAATTTGGCTATTGAGAATTACCTGTACTATACGTGCGATAAATTTCGACATTATTAAATTGTATCTTTCATATTTAATTTGTACAAATATTTCGGCTGACTTTTTAGCCATCTTCAGTACATATAGAGGAATCCATGTGGTTAGATAAGCGATGAGATGCATAAGACATATAAGCTACGATATCCGCGATGTAACGAAAAATATACGGGTACCGTAGCCTATATATAGGCATCTGCATCTCATCGCTTACCTGTTATAATCACATGGATTCATGTGTATATACTGAAGATATGTACTAAAAAGTTAGTCGAAACATGTACACAAATTAGTATAATTAAATATGAAAGATACAATTTAATAATATCGAAATTTATCACGTATGTATAGTACAGCACTAATTCCCAATAACCAAATTTATTATAATTATAATTTTCTAAATAAATGTAATTAATTATATATCGCAAGCTGATAAATAGCATAATATATACCGTGGTTAATGGCGTGCAACAGAACGGAGAAGGTAGTAGGTCGTATGGTTAATCCAATGGATTAATTAACGTGTCGCACAGCGCATCCTCCATTGCGTTAAGGAGCAATAGGAGCAGGCAATGAGTTGGCTCTACGGGTTTCTAGTACTTTCGGTGTGGCAAACTTGGTAAGCTCGGGGAGTTATGCGTTCTTCGGCAAACTTGCTCACCGACCCAGCCAGCACGCACCGCGCACCGGCAGCCGTGTTAGGTGGCTATACCACGTATACGGGCTAACTTGAATAATAGACATTGTTGTACGAATTAGGCGGGTAGGGGTAAAGTCCGTAGTAGCCACGAAGAGCTGCGGTACCGGTCGACCCTGCGAACGCGCACCTTCGACTTTAATTAACGATGTCTGAACATCTAGTCCGCCGGACGTATTATTAACTTGTCCCTAGTCGAGCTAGCGTCCCATCAAGAGAGTTCCGAGAATTCGTGGATGTCGATGATCTGATCAGAACGTTGTCTGTATCAGAAAGAATATCGGCATCTCCTGACTAGCTTACTGCGAAATCTTCTATCATTATTTATCGTTAGTTCACTCTCCTGATATAAATTCACATTATATAATATAGTGCAACTCTGTTGACTTTCAAAGTTTCTAGTTAGAATAAGATGATAAGAGAAGAACACACAAGATCGCATATAGTTTGGCAATGTCTTTCGAGAGTTCGAAATCTAGAAACGGATATACGCGAACAGATGCGCAGAAGAAGACCGGGAAGAAGTTTTCGTCCGGTATTACGATTCAGTCCGACCATAAATAAGAAACCAGCGGTTCGATATAATTCACTGGATTTCCATACGATGATAAAACGGACGCTCGGATCCCGACGTGATGATTTATATGATCCCGACGCTGCCCGTCGCGAAATCCTTTTCATCGTCCAACGATTCGGCTTGACCTGTCTACAGATGTTTGCATGCGATAACGGAATGTCTTTCGTGTACTTTCTCTATCTTTTTTATCCTCCTTAATTATGCTGAACGGACAGAGAATAAATCGAATAATGTTTAAGATTTTTTATAAACAATTCTCTCCGCCCCTACTAGAACTGAAGACCTAATCGCATCTCTCGTACTTTTTCGTTTTCGGTATATCGATATGGGTTACGATATGAGTTACATCCACCCATATACATATACAAACGGATTCCTATCAATATGTTTGATGAAATATGGATTATTCCCAGTAGACCAGTCGGTCGGTTGGAATACCAAGAAATCACCCAAGACATCCGTATTCACGTCTTGATGTACGATCTGTGGATAGTGCCGGTTTTCATATCACGTTCCTTTATTGCTGTAAATTTTAGTATTGATAGAAATAAGAAAATTAAACTGAGTAAATATCTTCTTCGATCTACGACAACTTTATTTTTGGAAGTCTTGTAGCGAAATTTATCTTCGGTAAAGAGTAACAATCCTATTAGCTAAAAAAAGATTACAATGTTAGCTTGTTTCAAATTTGAAGTATCTATGTATATAATATACAAGAAGTTCCTGATTCACAATCACGGATGACACTTTGCAAATATAAGTGCTTGAGGATGATAAATACGAAATTTTTTTGTTGATCTTAAGAAAGTTATCATTAATAAACATGAATATTTTTAATCGTTAGTATTCACAATGTAATATTTTATCAGTAATATCCGGTGGATTTAGCGATACAATAATAGCGTGTCGAAAGATTTAATATCATCGAATTGTCGAAATTCTAACAATCAATTAATGGGAGTCAGATTGTTTCGCGGAGTTTCTTTCTCGAGTCAAGGAAAAAATGGGTCGACCATTGGAAGAGGGCCGTTGGTTCAAAATTAAATTATCTTCTCGTTTCTATCATGCGCTTCATTCTTTATCACGTCGTTCACAGACCATGATATATCGTATGATGCGCCGGCACTAGTCATTTGTCAAGCAATTCGAAAATATCTATGAGAAACTCTCGCGTGTTCACTCATATAGATTGTAGATTTGTTGATAAAAAATTTCGCCATAAGTCAGACAAGAAGAGCTACGTTTTTTGTCACCAGAATATTTCTCGGCCATTTTATAAATAAATCTACTCGTCTGTTTTATGTTATAAATTGATATATGAAAAATTAGTATATGAAAAATGATAATATCTTGATATTTATTTAAATTTTAAATGTACAATAAAAAAATATATGGAAATGTAGTTATCTGAGAAAAAAGATACATATAAATGTTTCTTATGCAAATTGATAAAATAACGAATATTTTTAATACACCAAACTACATTTTTCATGATTTTCTAAATATACTAGACAATACAATTGGAATTACATCATAAAACATTTTGTTTAGATAATGACTATTTGCTGTTTCCTAAATTGCATTTCTGTCTGTCCAATTTTAATCAATCGTATTGTATCATGATGAAGTCAACGATTTGATGAAAACTGTTTGATTATCGGTAAATTCGATGTCAATGCTGTTAAAGACTCAAAGGTGAGAGAATGTATCGAGACAATCGAAGCAATTAGCGTCAGTAAATAGATTTCACGAACGAAAAGGGAGGTTGGATTAGTTGGAATCCTCCGCATGTTTTCAATAACGATCAAAAGATCGAATGTACAATATTGGATATAATAAAAAATCGTACGAAAGAAACATAATTAACATGTCAGAATATAGTTAAGTAACCCGCACGAATCTACAAACTGAAAAATATTTTATTTTATCTCATTTCCAATATAATTATAATAAAATTGCATTATGCATGTTTTGCATAATTTATCAGCATTGTGTATGATTAATATGTACGACAAATTAAATATGCTAATTATAGTTTGCTATAATTTATATTTTGTACATAATATTGGAAGGAAAGTAAAGTTATTTGTATTCAAAGAGAAAATAAAGTTTAAAAAAAGATGTTTATTCTCAATTAACTTTCATCCCTTCTGCGAACTACGCCAATCAACAATCTCATTTTCCGTACAAAAGTCCTGAAGTTGTTCCTTGATGAGTTTGTAAGTTCTAGGTGCTGGACTAACAACGCGCCCGTGAAAATTAAAGAAGTCATCGATAACAATTTTAAGGAGAATGCTTTAATTATTCCGCTGGCTTGCAAATCGGAACCTGTCAAAGTTTTAGTAATAGAACGAGCGAGAGAATGATGAAAGAATAAGAAAAGAGGAATCTTCTCTATTGGCGACATCCTCGTCAATTTTTAGTAGAAAAGGATAACACAAGGGAGAGAAGGAGATAAAGAAAGTTTCGTTAATTAATATTGGAAGAAGCTTTAGTTAAGCCCAGCAGAACTTTTATATTTTCTTCATTTTTCAATCTTTCAATTTATTGATTGATATTACAATCAAAAAATATTTTCTTATTTCAGCTTATGTCAAAATAGAAATGTATAAATATTCAAAAAAATAATAACAAGAAAATATGATAAATTACTTTTTCTCTAGATATTATTTTATCTGTATTGAACTCTATATTTTATTTACTATCGTCGTTTTATTATTTTTATCGAAGTTTCAAATATCAATTATAGCAATTGTTCTATATATGTGCACATTGCAGATCTGTATAAATCGATTACAAAAAATATACTCAAACTTTATTTTAACTCATTTAGCAACCGACGATTTTTTTTTCTAATGAAAATTTGTATTGGAAATTTTGTATTTTTCATTCACTTCGCGTGTTAAAACGATCAAATAAAGCTATATCTGCTGAAGTATAACGGAAATAAATATAGACGAGTATCAGAAAATAAAAAGCGTCTGATTTTAATTAATATCAGGAATGGAAAAGAGAGGTGAATCCATCAAAAACTTTTCGCATTTTCTTGGTTTCTGGAACCATTGGCGAGTTCGCTAATCTTTTCGGTGCGGTCTACAAATTAACACGGTTTCGTGATTACTTCGGAGTTCGTCGCATGATTATTAACTCGTAGGAATATAGACGAGGAGAACTACGAAGATCTCGATTAACATTTTGATGAACATAAGAACCAAATAGAGGTACCGGATTTAAAGTAAATTGCAGTCATCAAGAGAATATAGTTTCAGTTACGATTATCGATATTATATTTTATATTGCAATTTTAACTTTCAATCATCATCGATATGTATGTAATTTATCTTTTTGGTAGAAAAAATTTGCATAATAATTGTCCATTAAAATAATAAATTATAATATTTGAGGTGCAATAAATGAGCTACAAATTATAATTTGATATTTACAATATCTACTCGATTTGCCTAAACAAATTATTAAAAATTGATTGTTTTTTATATGTCCATAATATCCATAATTGATTAACATAAAAAAATAGATACGTTCTACATTTGTTTTTACCAATAAGTTACTTTTCAGGTATTGTATAATACTTTCTTGCGTTGGGAATTAAATTTCAATTAATTGTGCAAGTTTCTTCTGTTTTCTTTTCATGTCTTTGTGTATAATACGATGTGAAAAACGAGAACTTTTTTGCTAAGTCACTTTCATACAATGGATAACAATGAATTTACACAAGGTGCTTATAAACGATATCCTGTTACTCCGTACATAGTTGAGAAAGAGAGAGAGAGAGAGAGAGAGAGAGAGAGAGAGAGAGAGAGAGGAGTGTGTGTCGTACTTATTTATTATAATATATTCTCACGAGTGGTGGTACGTACGTAGAAGAA
>NW_012130067.1:2990214-3003946 GCF_000143395.1 Atta cephalotes | reverse complement strand
GTCCTGGCAGTCTCAGAGAGAGAGAGAGAGAGAGAGGGACTGTGTTGTCCATTACTTTGTTTTAATAAGATATTCTCACGATGGGTGGTCAGTACGAGAATACACGCTAACCCATGTCCAAGGATTTTACGTGCCCGACCACAGTTTCCAGTTAATTCACGAAGATAAGACCGGCGCAACTATATATTTCTATGTTTATTATACTCCGGTAACAAGGTGGGAGCGGATCTAGATACGACTGTCTGAGAAGCGACTCGGTAACGAAGCATCGAGAATTTCACTTCGAATACACGTATGTAAACAGCAATGATGGTGGAAGTACGTGCATGTGCTGCGTATACGTTGCCAACTAGTTTACCTACATGCTCGCCCAGATCTGTTCTGGAAACAATGCGACGTGTTGTGCGCTCCATAATTACACATGTCATACAATTTTGTCTTTCTCAATCGGTTTTTTTTTTGGCATATATGTGACAGGAGGATATGAAGGTGCTCTCCTACGCTAATGTCTAACTTGTCATTATGCGTTTTAATTATTCGGAACGTGTGTTGATGTACGACTGAACTATGCAACTCTTGACAGTTGACGAGTCAATCGGTCGCAAGTTTCGCACGCGATCGCGCTCATTTACATTTCTCCGAGAGCCGTCTTAAAGGCGCGCAATTTTTAACCGCGGTGAGCTCCGCATTCGCTCGATACAGATCCGACCACCCAGCATATAGCATGCTATTCCGGCGCGGAATATTGGATTACACATTCCTATAGATCGTCATGTAGGTGTGTGCAGGCGTACGCTTGCATAGCGTACACATACGTAGGACATAATGCACAAAGCTGGATAATGTACAAGGTGGATGGAACAGGTACGACATAACGACGCGGACCCCCGACGTGAAACGAGGCTTTATATCAAATGCATAACAACGCTATTACTACACTCAATTGCTATAAGCCGTAGATTGCGGATTATCCGGTCGCTCTCCGTTGTCTGGCAGCTTCCTGGCGCAAGCGTGCACGCGCGCTAATGTTAATATAATATTAATCGCCTAATGATTATGAATGCCAATTGATATTAGCAGTTGGTGATAGTAAGCGTGCGATTCGCAGCTGGAACCATCGCGAATGGTGACTCGTTATACCGTACAATGATGAGATGATAACATCGTTTTCATAGTGTTCGCATTCGATAGTAACGTCAGATGACCTCGTAAGTCAATAATCATAATTCACTTCTACAAAATATATTAAATCTTAGTAAATATTTGTTTGAATTGTACCTGCTGAATATTTATTATAAATGTAATCATATATTTATTTGATACAAGAAATATTTATTTACCGTAAATAAATGTTAAGTTAAGACTATTAAAATAAGTATTTGTTAATATTTAGTACACATTTTTTTCTTAATGTTATCAAGAATAACAAATTAGAGGTAAGAGAATTCATATCAAATATTAGTATCCGATTTTTATATGATAATTTTGAAATTCGATCATATATATATAACTTTTTTTCAATGTTTATAATATGGGAATTTCATTAGTTCATAGAGGACGGAAGCAGGGGAAGGGGAAGAGAGCACATTTGACTCAACAAAGAGAGGAAGAAATCCTTCTTTTCTCATCCGACGTTTAAAGACATGAGAAGACTGAGATGTGACGATGTTGATGTTTCAGGAAGCGTTTAATGGACGTACGTGTCTGGACTCTTGGGAACCACGGAAGTGCACGGCACGCACCTGTCGAAATGGACGAATGTCTTTTATTCACCACGAAACCATGACAAGGGACATCGCCTGTTATTTATATCGGAGCAATTTTCTCCCCCGTTGCCGTCATATGGTGCGACACTGGGAAGTGAAGCTAACTGTCAAGATTATCTTTGTGGGACGACAAAGAAATGCAATATCTCCATCTCTTCGTTACTAATGTCTTTAATAATTAATAAGTGTACATATGTCACGTAGGTATCATCTCACTACATAGAGCTTAAAACGGATATCATGAATCTAATTTTTGAAATTAGATTAAATGAATGAAAAAATAATTTGATGGATGGTTGAAAAAGAGGTTAACTTAGCATATCGCTTAAGATATTAATATTTGATATTTATCAAAATGTAATGTGTAATTTTTTTATATCTCAACATTATATCTCCATCAAAAATAAATATTTTATTTTGTAAATATCTTTTTTCTTTTAATAATCCCACAAATAAACAAAAAAAAATAATAAAATTAATTACAAACAATAAGAATTTTATTTTTGACCGTACATGTGAGAACACAATCGATAAACTAAAAAACAAGTCGAAATTGGATATTTGTTTTTAAATAATTTCTATATGAATTTATATACTAAACATGTAGTTATTTGAAAAATTAAGTAGATATTGATACTATTAGACTTTGTACGTTAATAGTAAATGTTGAAATAAGTCATTTATCAAATGTTACTCGGAAACCGAAAATGTTTAGATGAAACATCGCCTTACTAATACGTGCAGGTCATAAAACATCTGGAAGCTCGCAACGAATGACGAAGGACCGGAAGAGGATGCAAGAGGAGATCAGAGAAGAAAGATCTCTTAAGAAGATAATCCCTCCAACTGGTTGATTTATCATTTCCACGAATTGGAACACATAGTCAATTATCCATGTTAATTGAAGTAAATTTGTCGAACAGATAAAAACAAATTGAAACATTGAAACATTTCAGCATTATGACAATCACTTGTTCTTTGATAATTTAATAGTTTTATTAATATCTTAACAATGTCAATAATGTAATTTTATATTCATTAGATTAGGATGTTACATTCCAGATGGTACATAGATTAAATATTTTTTATATTCTGTTTGCATCGAAACACAAGTTTTAACTTAAAAGTATCAGAAAGCCACAAAGGTTTCGTTGACATTTAATTTATGCGAAGGAACGTATACTTTCGTCCGAAGATCCATCAACGTTTCTCTCACTTTATTCGTGGTCTTTCCGTAGTGAAATGTGGTACTCAGCCGGAATTCTCTCCGTGCCGAAACAATGGCTCGACAAATATTCAGCACCTCGTGTTTTTCTCTATTTAACACGGGAGAGGCCTTTTTTCCGTTCTGACGGAACTCTGCCGGAGAAATAGAGTGTGCGCGAGGACCTCGAAAAAAAAAGGAAAAGAAATAAAGTTGGATTCCCGTGGGGATGCGCCTCGGAACGACTCATGCGGAAAAAAAAAATTTGTCGAGAGCCTCGCGTGCGTTTTCCACGGTGTTTCCCGCCACGTTGTCGTCGTCCCGCCACCTCGTTGTCGACGGAAAATAATGAAAATATTGACCCACGCGAGAACGACGGCGCATTATCCGGACATTTCCCAGGGCTCAGGGATCTGTACCGGTTACATCATCGTCGTCGTCGTCGTCATCGACGACGGCAACGGCTGTGAGTGTTTCGAAGAGTCGCGCAGCTTTTAACGCCCAGTTTTTCGGGCGTCTCCTAAGCAAACAGACCTTCCGGCGATGCGGAGGTCTCCACTTCTTTCTCCATCGTGTGGAAGCACATGTTCGCTTTATCCACTCCCACATGACCATATTACGAGCGATCGAGCGGAAAGTAGTTTTTCAAGCTCGCGGCCATCGACAAATATTCTACTTGTGCTAAAGAATATATGCATAAACACGTCGCGCGACAACTTAGTCATCGTGTTCTTCGAGACACAGAGCTTCGAAAATTTATGACCGCACGACGTTTGCGGAGTAAAAGCGTAATAATGGAGCAATGACGTATTGAAGAATTCAAACAACAAGATACATGTAATGAATTTATGGCAAGCGAAGGATTAAAAATACATATGTTCTTGTATTTTCTCTTTTAATTTGTATAATAGTGAGGAGAGAAAATTTCTGTTAAAAGTCAAATTAGCGATAAGCACAATTGTCTTATTGATTCGTGCATAGAATTTTGGTCGACAAAGTCATGAGAATATTAGAGAGCTTTAAAATTTGGAAATGAGATATGAATGCATGCTCGTTGAATTATCAGCCTGTCCGCATAAATGCGGATGCTAGGGAAGTGCATTCGAATAAAGTGCAATGCGATGAATTGGCCGCGATAGAAACTCACGATGGCGCAAAATCGCGAATGCTATTGAATAGCGAGTCACACAATGTCACATTTGCAAACTGTAAATACGTGACATGTTGAACACTTATATAAATGAATTAATACAATGTTACATTTATATGTATATCAACCTACTATATAAATGCTACGAAATATTGAAATTCCCATTTAATCTGCCTTCCACACTGGAAGCTGCCATTCTTGGACATATTTTCACATGTTATTTCTTTAGTTTCAGTTTCACTAGATATATAAATTAGACAGGCAAAAGATATTCTTTTAAATTTTTGTAAGTATGACGTATCACATATGACGTCATATTACAGAAATTTGAAAAAAATTGAATTAAAGTATTATTTTTATTAAAAACTAAAAAATGCAATAATGTACATTTCCTTTTGGTAATATCTGTGAAGTGATCAGATTATTCACAATCAGCATACTTTATTAAATTCTATTACGTTCCCTAGAAATAAATATGTATGTAAATAGTTGATAGCTAGAAATATAGAGATACATTTATTATTACAACATTCATAAAAATAAACTCGTAATTAATAAAGATAACATATGGAGATTCGCTGATAACATCAATTTGTTAATATCAATTATATAGAAACAGCTCTATTCGTGATATCAACAAAAATAGAAATAAATTTTTCTCTGCGGCACTTGCATTACCTCTAAACTTCACAACACAAAATCACCGAGATCTAGCGCTTTCCTTTTCCTATTTCTATGGAACATGCTTCTGAAGGCTTGTAAAAATGGCACGAGCAGCGTGACTCTGTCGGCACCATTCTACTGTATTTTCCGTCCTAATTATACCCACCCCAATGCAAAACTCATTACGGTCATCTCTCCACTATCGCGTCGTCTTGCATTAACCTGCAGAACGTTTTGCTCGCTTAATTACAATGACAATTTCGTTAATTAGGTCAGGCACGTATGTTGCCGTATAATCATGCTGTATAATCATTTAAAGCAGAATTCAATTTATATTTGGCCTTTTCTGATTTCAAATAAAATGACATTTTATGTAACCTTAGATTTAGAAAATCAATATTAAAAATATCGCGCATTTTGATTTTAGAAAAAGATGTCAGATGTTTAAAATTAATATAGAAATAGTTTCAAGATTACAATAGCACTGAAAATTAATTTGAAATTAATTTCAATTTAAATCGAAAAATACATATATTAGGGTACCTTTTATTTTTTTGCTGTTCCTGTCACATATAATTGATTTTATATGCCAATAATACGTTTTTGGTGTTGAAAACATATTAAAGAAGAACGGCGTAACAGAAACAATGAAGCAGATTTAAGACTGTTCAAACATTAATAAAAATGAAGAACGACATAATCAGATCGGCAGTGTTACAACGTTAACGCTTTTTTGTTCTTCATTAAAAATATATATATATTACCATTCTTCAATTAGTAAAGATATTTCTGTCAACTTTAGCTCAGTAAGGACGCGCTTTTATCAGCTTAATATTGTTATTTGAATATAATTTTAATTGAAGAAATGCAAAAACACATTAATTTTATATTAAATAATATTTTTTATACTGTATACGAAAATAGCTTACTGAGGCTTACTTAGAAAATTAATCAATTTTACTACTATCAACAAACCTGATTAAGACCGATATAATTAATTCATCAAATTAAAATTGCAAGAATATTCATAATCTATTGAAATTTTTATAATCTTTCATGACTCTGTTCGCGATGACCAACATATCGCGAATAAAATTGAATATGTCAAAATGCTCTGTAATTCAAACCTTTGGAACATCATGCGGGCTTAATTATTGCAACTTGCACAACTTGCAAATGCTTAGACGTGCACTGATGCGACTTGGCGCGGAACGTAGCGTCACGCAGCCTACATTACAAATTGGATATTATGCAATTACCTAGCGATTAAATTAGGCGTTGCTGACGCCGCAATGGTTGCGCTTGTACGCAACACGTACCGCTGTTCCTACGTGTAGCCGTGAACATACCCGCCTGTAAGCAACCGCACTCACAAAGTGCCCTCAACAATACGAGCGTTTACTAAGCTCGCGAAATACTTTGTTCCACAACGAGCTGTGACTAATTACGAAACGTCGTTAAGAACATTCTCCGCGATTCTAAGCGCCCGTCGTTGCAGAAAGATAAATTGCATTTTACACCATCTATTTTACATTGTACGAACACAAAACAGAAATGCTTTAATATGCCGCTAATATGTCCAAGAGGGTAAACTTATTTTAAAATTTATTTTCTGTAAAAATCGATCCATATATTCAATGATATTTTCACGCCAATGCAACGTAACGATTCTGGTGGAAATTATATTTTTTTAAATTATATATTATATAAAAAATATAATTTCCACATAATATATAATTTTACACTTTTTAGTATTATATATCTATATTTCAATTCAATATGAGGCAACAGATTAAAATATATTTGTTCACTTTCTCGACATTTTTTTTAAAACTTGAATGTGTTTTACGGTCAGAGTCTTTCACGTAGTTGAAAGATCGACGAGAGGTTCAAAGGATTGTCGTTCTTGCATTTTTATTTTTCCGCTTTCATTCACTCGTTGAGACCATTAAGGCCAGCCAGTTGGGTGGCCGATTTTCACCGTTGGTGTCGTCGTTCGCGTGTATGTCTTTAGCTCCGAAAATAGTCACACTCGCAATGCACATAACCCGATATTTTTGAAGCCGTTAGTTCTTATACTTGGAAATTCTTGGAGGTAAAGATATTTTTGTCGAACGTGCACGGGTGGTCCTGCTTGTGGATATCGACATCGCGATTGAAGTCGATGATTTAAAATTGGCACGAGAATCCCCACGAATTATAAATATTATCACAATAATAACATCAGTTAATTGCTACAACAATGTTTTATGAACAGAAAGAAACAGAAAGATTGAGAAAATATATCGTATTATTAGATGATTCCGCGTCTCGATAAATTATTCAATTATATCCCAGTTCAATGGAATTGAATTTTGATTTCTATTATTCAGCGGAGTGACAACGAAGTGCGTCGCTATTATACAAATCCGGGAAAATAAAAATGCCATTACGAGACGTTCGGAATAAAAACAACGGGGGACTACGCGAGATGTAAGTGCGAAATCGATTTAAAATACTACATGCTGTCGTGGCGCGAACGCGTATAGGGAAAAATCGACGCATCTGTCTTGGCGGCCGCTGACGGATCGTTTGATTGCTTCTCATACATATCGCGAAGAAAAGCATTTGCGAGGAAGATTACCCCTTGCTGAGATGCTCCGGGGTGGTTCGAAGGGGAATACGCGATAACGTCCCGAAACGAGCTTCGAGGGTCTGGCGGAGCCTGTTTTGTTATTTATGGTTGCATTACCGAAAGCGGCGTAAGGACAGTAAGTGCGTGGGAGATGCCGCGTGCGAGACTAAAGTATGTATAAAGTGGAGAAGCACATTTTTACGATGCCATGCTGAGCTTAATCCGCCTCTACGATCGATTTCATCCGCGCACTTCTACCCGCTTTCTCACGCGGGGGTCGCGCCATTTTACGCACCTCGTATGTTAGCGGCGGATCGCAGCTGTAACTGTGAACGAATATTTTCGTAAACCCTAACTACGTCGGAGGAATATTGCCATGAAGATAATTTCATAACTCACATCATTGTAGTAAAGTTGCAAAAATGCACAGATCAATGAAGTAGTAAAAGCACATCTTCACTTAAGAAATAAAGACACGTCACTGTTATCGACATAACATTTTATATTTTATAATATAACTTTTTTTAGTAGAATATTAGAGATTCGTTTCGCAGAGCACATATATTGAGATATCAATATATTGGAATTGGATTATAAATCGTATAATATGTGAATTCGATTATAAAACCAAAATATCGAATATTTCTCAATAGATATTGCTACAAAATAACGAAATTTCCGATTTAATCTGCATATTATTAAAGATATTTGCGTCCAATTATTTGCCGTAATTACTTTAATATTTTATTATATATTATAATTTTTCTACTAACCTACTACTTTATCGTCTCTGAAATATATTATAACTACAGCTAAAAGCACCGTAAGTAGGCAGCGGTTGACATGGCCGAAGAGAGCGGAGATACGCGATGGGACCTTAATTAAAAGAATCTTCGTTTACCCAGTCTGGAGTGCCAATCACCGCGTTTAATTACTTGCCACTTTTTTATCATTTAAACTTTTCATTGGGAGTTAAGGAAATTTACGTGCGGCCCTCATTAACGTTTATCAACGTCAGCCGAGAGTCGAAAGTACCAGTTACTCAACGATTAGAAGCGAGCGAGTTTGTTTCGTTCACGATATGCTAATGAGACTTTTCTTCGTAACGTTCACCTTTGTAACAAGCGATAGAAAGGCGACATCACCACGAACATAATCACGATATCATTGCAATATATCGTGATAATTTCGTCAAGATTTCCAGGCACGATTTGAAGCACGCTTTTCGCTTTATTATTAAATGTTTCATTTATTTATATGTAAGAGAAAATGAGGTGCAAATAAAAATTGATGAATCTATATAAATATCCGCACATGCAAAAATTATACTCTTCATTTTTATATTTAGAACAAAATAATACTATAAATTACTATTATTTTTTAATTCGCTCATATTATAATGAGAAAAATGATCTGGTTGGATTAAATAATAATTTTGGTGGAAAATGTATGAATTAAAATTTTATGGTTGATTACTAATTCAGATAACTAGAAATCTAACAAATTTAACCAGAAAATTCTGATTCGTTCATTTTCAATCAGAAATTTCTTTCAGTATATAAATAAGAGAGAAAACAATAAAATCTATAATTATAATATTATTTTAAATACAATCGAAAACGTGATAGAATTTGTGGAGACACATTGGAAGAAACGTAATCGCGAAGACACGCGTTGATACACGAAAATTGATTTAAAATAAAAAAGTATTTTACCAGCACACATAGCTTGGAGTGCTTTTGCACTTCCCCTCATCTTGAAAATAGAGCGTGAGCTATTGTCAGGGTTGCTAGAATAACAAACTCGATCGACTCTATCCTTTGTGGAGATAGCCCATCGCGACTGTCAGAAAGCATTTTGAGACGGCAAGCTCCTCCTTTCGATCATAACCTAGTCACGTTTGCGAAAGAAAGCTTCCGACAAACACTGCTCGGTTTTGGAGATATACTTCAAATGTCAACGACGTGACGTATCCTCGCAGATCCCTGCTGGCGCGAGCTTGCTCAGGGTGTATTTGCAGAGATACAAGATTGAAACTTATAGAATAATTTTTTAGCATATAATATATCATTTACAGAATATACTGTATAAATTCTATTCTTTGTTTTATATGCTATTATCAAAAATATATCTAAGAATTTCGAGATTACTTTCTTATCGAATGAATTTTCCCAAGAGTCTTTGCGTGATTTAAGACGGAAGAGGAAACGGATTAATTGGAGAACTCACTATTGCGCTTGTCGAACGGAATATATAAGTTATTGAGGTCAAGCAGCAAGGTCTTCACGAATAATTTGATAGAAAAGAAGCGAGAAGCGATAAAACGGGATGCAGAAACAACGAACTCAAAGATATCATTCATTAATTTACGAAAGACGTTAGAGGCGAACCTATCCACAAAATATCGCAGATACGTTAAAATGGGCACTGTCGACGCTACGAAGTAATATTGCTAGCCACAGAACAAACGACAATGTTATCGTCATGGGATAGGTATGCATATAAATACTGATACTGCAATGTGGTACTAATTTATTGCCGGAGCCCCACGGAGATCCGATTTCACTCCCTTACGTTTCTTCTCCTTCTTTTCTTTCTTGCGTGCTAATCGTGAATGCCACTATTATGCATTATGACGCGTAATTCCGGCCACAATCACGACCAGATAATCAATTTCATCGGTGCCGTGAGTTTGTCAGGCCGAAGAAAAAACAGTACAATGAATTCTTTACGTTAAATAAAGTGAAATTCGTTGTATTAACTATCGATAATTGTATACTCAGAGATTTCTTCGATTTAAAGAAATGTTTCTTTACTATACGGTTAAAGAAAAAATTTCTTTGATTTGTGAACGTCATTTCTTTGATTTAAACATTATTTTTTTTAATCAAAAATAAAATTTATTGATTTAAAAAAATAAATGTTTAAATAAATGTATAATAGAATTTATAATATATTTTACAAATTCTTATGATTCAAATTAATCTTTTATGCGGTGATTAACGATAGAATATAAATATTATCAAAATTATAAATATAATTTGCGTAATAATGTGAATAATGGAGAACGCTATGCAAAATTTCAACAATCTGTAAATTTTAATAATATTAATTTAATAATTAATATACTTAAAGAATAAAAATGCTTATGACTTGTAAATTTTAAGCATAATAAAGAGGGTAAATCACGCGAATATTATGCCAAGCAAGCGTATAATCTATCCAACAGCGTTAACTTCCTAATCAGAAAATAAATAAATTGATAATTTCATTTCTGTACACCCGATACCGTAATGTGGGCTACGTTGCTGAACTAACATTATTCATGGACAATCACTGTCAATCAAGTAGACGGTTCCCGATTTATGATATTTTGGACAGGTAATATTGTAGTTGCAGACGTAAAACTAGTAGTTTACAATAGAGTATACGACATAACGCGTAATAGTCTCGCAAGTCTGCGAGACGCGATAACATCAAAGTATCGCAAGAATTTTCTCCGCTCGAGGATATCGCTGAATTCGTTTCCGAGAGAAAAAGTATCGATGCACGAATAACGAAGCACTTTGAAAATCGTAGAAGCTGCAGCATTCCGGGACGCGCATCTAGAGGTGACTCGATAAAAGGAATATCGCGGTTGTAAACACCGTGCTACCGGTTTACACCTGTGCATGCTCGCGCATACAAAAGCAACTGCATTCACGATAAGCTCAGCGTTTTCTAGTGTTCGGAGTGCTCGTTGATGCTATTGGCAAGTAAAAAAAACGTTATCGGAATAATTCTCTATCTTTTTCTCAACAAAATATTTCCATTCAAAAATTATTAAACATTGCATAATATTTTTTTTTTCAAAATAGAATAATAGAAATTTTATGAATAAGATAAAAAATATCCATCTGCGACATTTACATTATTCGCAATATTTACAATATTCATCGTACGTTCAGTGTCGAACATATTGATACTCACTATTGGTTCCTATCTACATAATCAGTTGAATCTTTAATGATTCCCATAAGTTCTTGTTCGCACGTTAATGGAGTGGAATATCTCAATATCTATCTTAATATCGTTCTCCCTCTTGTATATTCCATTGTATTTCAACCAGCTTTGTTTCTTTCTTGGCCGCTTCTCTCCTACGTCTTTAGATTGGAATAACCAAAAGTGAGTCATTCTGTGAAATCGTTTGGCATAAATATGTCTCGCAGATACCTGGTAGTCAGCATGAACCAATATCAAAGATAGCACGAGAGTTTTAAGACGTTTACTTTGGATGGACATTAAGATAAAACGTGAACAAGAAAGTCCTTTCACGCGATAGCATTCACTCTTGCAACCGACCGTGTAAAATATTCGATAACAATACGAAAACCGTAAATAGTTCTAAAAGTCATCCAAAGAACATGTTATGCTTAAGCCAAATTATTGAAATATATTCTTCAAACAAAACATTTTACGATTATCAACGAATTGGACGAATGAAATAATAAATCACGTTAATAATGTTCCCGAATTTTCAGCGAGATGAAGGTAAACACGAAAATCTAGTTTACGGGATGATTGCCGCCACGTGATCCGCCATCATCGGGATTGCCATGGTATTATCAACGTCAATCGTTGTCTCTTTTCAATAATTGAGAAGGGGTTCATTGGGTAGTTGTGGCATAGGGGGAGGGATTGCAAGAGCAGGGGAATGTATTTACAGGTACACAGAGACAGCAAACAAGCATAGCGCTGATTTAAATAATGTGTTACCAAATAGAATTCTGCAGAGGTGCGATGTAGTCGCTCTTTTATTAGCGACCCGAAATCTCGTTCATTCGAAATATCGATTTACGCGACATTTGCTGGCAGGAGAAAATTTAACACATTGTAAAAATAATATCGGACGCAGACAATAATAGGTCGAATATGCTCGGGTTTTTCTCTATGTACTTATAAATACCCTGCTTTTGCGACTCCTCCTCCAATACCACAACCACCCAATGAAACTCTCTTTCACTCGATTTCGAACATTATCGTCTCAAATTACATTATTTTACAACAATATCCTGCTTGAAGCTTAAAGCAGGTGTGACATGATTACACCGCGCGTAATAATTTCGCTTCGTGCCCCGCATCGTAACCAATTCTCCCTCAGATCCGCGGTTACGTTCGCCGCGATGTATCTATCAAAGTATCCCACATACCACATTAAACCGTATTGAGGGATCCTGTATCGTTTTGGTGCCGCGAAAGTGAATGTATACTAGAAGACGGTACAAGATTGGGCAAGAGGAATGGAAGATGAAAACAAGCGCTCCAACAATGAGAGCTTCACGAATGCCCGACGACAGCGAGAGGAACGAGGCATGCTGGATGTTTCACTGCGCAATAGGGACAAGAGGGGACCCCCATTCGTACGAAGAGGGAAATTAATACGAAGTAGTATCATTGTCTCTCATTTCGCATCGTCCCCGATGCCAGGAACTCTGAGGAATTGTGGTCGGACCCGGTAACGGGAAAGTTGTAGGAGTCGGAGGCAACGGTGGATAATGACTTTTTGATTACAAGACTCGTCGTCAACGGCCATCGTCTACGACGACGACGATGGCGACGCCGACTACGACAACAGGCACGAAAACGATGAGAAAAGAATGGAGAGTTGAGGATAACGGATCAGGCTGCCGGATCATTTCTGCTATCGAACGATAAAAGTTCCATCTGTGAGCGCTTTTCGTATCTTTTTTGGTGTTCCTTTTTAGTCGATCGTCCATTAAAAGTCATGTCATCTGTGCAACGGGCTTTAGACGTACGACGACCTACATTTCACCATCTCCGATCGCTCGATCGGAGAGTATTAGAAAAGAATTACGTCTTCAAGTCACGAACTACTTCGTGCCACAGGTTGACCCATTCGCAAAGTATTTATCTGGTAAGTGCATTGGTAACTTTTCACATTTCTTTTCATATTGATACATAGTCAAGAAAAGTTTGCAATTTTGTGATTGTTTCAAACATCAGTTATTTTCTCAATGTAACATGGCATTTTAGAAATAGCGTATCATGCTATTTTAAAAAGAATTCTACGAATTCAGTAGTACAAATTAAGTGAGTGTATTTCGTTTCCTAATTTTCTAAATTTTACATGTAGTTAATTTTTACATTATTTTTAATCTTTGATGGTTCTATGAAATTATAATACGTACTTGCTAGTCGTTGATACTAACTTCTGTAAACTTTTGTATACATACCTGTAACATACAAATAAAAAGAACATTAATCGCAACGTATAATTTCAAATAAATAAATATGTATATATATATATATATATATAAACATGTATATATATATAT
>NW_012130067.1:2961437-2990194 GCF_000143395.1 Atta cephalotes | reverse complement strand
CTCTCTCTCTCTCGGCATCTATAGCAGCGATTCGAGGATCATGCAGGATTTCATATCGATGTAACGCGTTATCTGGCTAGCTACGAGTGGAAAGGACACAGGGGGATTCTGAATCACTGGGAGATTCCACATATCTCGTATCCATAGTATCAGAGACCCTCGGAATTGTATCGCGTTCGCAACGATAAATAAGCGAGGACAATACAGGACGCTCACCGTATAGTATCGTTTCTCGTCTCCATGGTGGACACGTACGGAACCCATAAAGCGAGATGATCTTCTCTCTCCATTCCTCTCCTCATGAGAGTACGCTTCATCTGACGTATGGGATCAGTAGCAAAAACCATAGATAATCGGATGTGAATCTGTCACATGGGAAGTATATGCATGGATGGAATGTCACTGTTCCTAGATTACCCGCCAAAAAATATCTATCGCATAAACGTGATATTTGTAATGTATAGAGGTACCGAAGTTTTTATAAATGTGTAAAAGAATATAATTAAAGGAATTGCGAATTAAAAAGTGCATCTAGTACATAGAAATTTAAAATTAAATGTAATTTCTTAAGCAGTTAAAATTTTATTCATTAGTAGTTAAGAAAAAAAAATCGATTTATTAATATCAAATTTAATAATATCTTTAATTCCTACAATTTGATTCCAAATCTTTGATTCGACATAAAATTCAAACTTCTTTTACGTAAGTTTAAAATCACTGTTAAAATCAATTTACTGAAAGATAACAAAATTTATTAAATACGCAAATTAAAATCGCTTTTGTAAAAAAAAAATTAATTTTCGTTCAGTCTATGTCATGCGGGCACTAAATTGAAAACAATTTTTGATAAAAACTCGATATCGGCAAACGAAAAGGTGGATGAATGAGCAAATGAATAAAATAATTGGGTCCCAATGCGGAAACTGTACGGGATTATCACGAAGAAAAATACTAAACGATTAAAAATAATGCTCTAATTTTGACAAAGTAAAGTGTTACAAGCAGAAATTCTTTAGAGATTATATCATACAAGCGCGAGCGAGATTTTACGATTGTTGTGACAGTGTGTATACTCGGTGTAACTGGTGTAACTTAAATACGAAAAGTTAAGTCACGGTACCTCGTTGACCCAGGTTCATTTAGCGAAAAAGTTTTACGACTGAAAACGAGCGCGAGAAAACCGAGAAAACGCGCGCAAGGCACACACATTACATATACAAGCCCTCGTAAAAAAAGTAATTGCACGCAGCAGATCATATGGCTGGTTTTAACGTGGCAATGCGTGACACTTATACATAGCGAGTGTAATAAAGTTGCATTTACACCCCTAACGTGAAAATTTGATATAAAACAACAATAAATGGAGATGTGCTACGTTAAACCTGACACGCTAAATCGAAGTTACATTGCCAGATGTACAACCACTTTACAAATAAAATTCATTTTAAAAAAAACTTCTTTCAAACATTTATATGAATTGCTTTGAAAATGAAGCTTTTTTAGATTTCAAAAACAATAATTATGTCTATATATCTAATAATTATAAGTACTTTCTTTACATGTTTCATATATATATAGAAATCCCATTTTATTACATATTATAGAAAACTTTATTTAATATCAAATTTTTATGCACTCTTTTAGTAATAATGTTTTAGAAATAATATTTTACTGTCCAGTTTACGATAAAAATCACCGAAGATTTTCAGTGTAGGGAACAACAATAGCGTTGAAACCAAGACAATGGGATAGAAGTACGATATCTCTGCGAGCTTTCACCTGCAAGTTTTCGCGCACAATGCCGCGAAAGCAAGAACCCGTCTTTCACCGTTTGTTTGCGTACAATCGCGTGCACGGGACACTCAATCTGCCTTCGACGAATCATTCGCATCTACGCGAAGATCATAGCGTAAAGATAATTGCGGTACAAACTGCACGTCTTACATATCTCCAGTCAGAAATTATGTCTTCCAGGTAGCGCGATCAAGTTTACGAGCGGGGCGACGTAATCGTCTCGTAAAAGCCATAATCGCGAGGCCTACACAAAATCCTTTGTGTGCACGAGATCTTGAAACAAACGAAACCTTGTCACCTAATTCTATCCCCATGCCCGGATTTCGCCATTACTTCTTATATGCTGTATTGCTTAGGTTAATGCTAGAGAAAACCGAATCGTCATCGAGAATGCCTCCATTGGATCGTCTGAATGTAGAGGTCGAACTTTCTTGTACAATAAATAAGCGCGCACGATGGGATACAATCTCTACTTTTCATTCTAATTTTTTATATTTTTGAGAGAAACTGCAGAATTCAACACTTTTGATTTTAATATTACAATACATAATTTATTATTTTTATGTAAATACACTAATGAGATATTATACTGAAAAAAAAATATTCTGATTAAGTCAACAAAAGGATTTAACAAGAATGGCATTTTATAGAATAAACAGAAATTTTAGTTATGATAATAAAAAATTCTGTTCGGTTTCATCAAAATGTCATTTTTGTTAGACTTTTTTGTTATTTAATTAAAATTAAATATATAAAATATTTTTCTTAATATACGATATCCTAAAGAAAGAGGATCTCATTTTTAATCCATGCCAGAGAAAGTATAATTATGGGGCAGATAAAATAGTCGCATCAATGTATTTTATCCATCGTCGATAAATATTGAATATAAACTGCATAATTAAATCACTGACTAATTAATACGTGCAAATGGTATCACACACTCACGCAACCTACAGTATACGTATATTTACAGTTCTTGCAAGTGCTGTACCAGTTTAATTTCTCCGAACTCCAACAAATTATTGCTTTTGCATATTATGCCGCGCACCATTCGCCATACTGCTTCTTCGTATCCACCCACGGCACGTAAACGCAAAACATAAATGTACGCCGACGTGAGCTGTACTGCGATCACATATAATAAGCTCAGATGTTATATCCTGGGTGTGCAGCTGCGGACGCGTTGGCGCATTTATAGAAGTACAATGCCCGACATATCCGGCCGATCGTCGGCTATAAATATCGAGATTTATCTCGATTAAAGTGCGTCCATGTATCCGCATGCACAGAAATGCGATCCTGCGATCTTGTGTTCTTTTCTAATTTCATGCATATTCGCAATTATGTGATAAATATCCTTTAAACCTACTGTAGAATTATAACTATCTATTATGTTGAATGTAATATATCTTACTTATTACGTTGTTTATTTATAATTGTAGTAATCGATACGTAAAATTATTTCGTAGAATGTATAATTCTGCCATTTATTCTAAAATAATTACAGATTTTGTTGTGTGTGTGTGTGTGTGTGTGTGTGTGTGTGTGTGTGTGTGTGTGTTGTGTATGTGTATGTATGTATACAAAGTAACAGAATAGAATAACATTTGTTCAGAAAGCTTTATTATCTCTCGTAAAACGTGTTCATTTGCACTTATGTGTTCATTTTTGAGTTTCAGTGATGATTCAGTGATGAGTCTGATAAAATAATTCATACAGGTTACAAACATTTATTTTGTTCATTCGCACACTATATACTCATATCGGAGAATGCAGCTGAGGTAATCCAATAAAGTCAATTATTCTATAGGGAATATTCCATTGTAGGAATATCGACGAATCATCGATGGCAGCGGGTGACTCGCTTTGTGGAAGGGATTGCGAAAGAACGGAAAAATCAAATTCAGTTGAAATTTCGGTGCAGATCGACGGTGGTGCGACGTGCTTGAACTTTTAACACAGCTAGAAACTGACACGTATGCGTATTTCCCAATGCGAGCATGTCTAATATGTTTCAGAGATAAGAACTATTGATAAACATTTTTCTCATCAAAATTTACCTCAAACAGAAATACGAACATATCGAGAAAACTGTTGAGTTGAATCGTGTCAAAATATTTATAAAGCTAGAAATAAAAATAAATTCCGAGAAAAATTTCCATAGATTCAATGATACAATTAAAGATATTTTTAGGCCTATTTATATATTTGTGATTTTCTGTACCTATTATTTTAAAATATCAAGTGATAGTGAATATTATATATATTTTAGCCTTTGTTGCAATTTGAGTGACTTATAACTTTTGTCGCTAATTAAAGGCTGATCGAGCACAAAGTGTACTGAATATTCTAACGCGTAACATGAGTTAATTGACGTTTGATGCAAATGGCCTTTAATGAGATTCCGCAAATCGTTTTCAAATAATCATTCACATAGTACTCGACATCGAATTTCGAAAGTGGGTTCCAATAATGCCTGTACTGTAAAATTTATGTATGCAATTTGCTATTATAAGTTACAAAATCTAAAAGACAGTATTGACAATTCTTTTTGATATTATTATCCATTGTTCTAAAAATGATGTAAATTTGATTTATATTTTGCTTGGAATATTCCATTATTCATTCATACGGTACGAATGATAAGCTTCATCCATAAATATTATATAATATTATACAATAATCATTAAATATACGATTTATACAGTTTATATTAGCAATTCTGTAAAGCTATCCCCTAAGTTTTCAGACTACTTTAGATCTTTTATTTTTTGATTATTAAAAAATTGGTTGTACTGTAATAAACAAAAATATTTATTTTTAATAGAAATTTTTACCTATCACTGAAAAAATTTTAATAATGTACAAGATTAATGAATAAGCTTCTGGAGAATCTAGAGAATATTTATACCTGGATATTTTGCCTAACAGAATGAAAATTTATATTCTTTTATTTTTATTTTCAATTTGATATTCTTTTATATGCAAACAGTAATAATTTTTTAAATACTGTAACAGTTAGATTTAATGTTATTGATTCTCATCATAATGAAAGTTGAAAGAAGTTAATTTTATAATTTTGAATATAATATAACTTTTAATTTAATTTAGCAGTAACTTTTTATACCATTCGTATGAAATAGTCGTATTTCTCTACTTTTATTTTTTATTTATTTAGACTTTAGATAATATAATACAATAACTTATAGTTAACTATATTCGATTAAATTAATTGTAAATAAAAATAATACTCGATATTATATCCGCAATGATTATACCTGCACAACTTCATAGTAATTATTGATTTTGTTCGATGTTATCAACAATGTATCTTGCATTTATAATTATAAACATTCAAACGTTCAATATATGTGAAAATTACAACAAGGTAACAATGTTATTTATATGATTTGTATAATTTGATGCTCTGTAATATTTCATATAGAATGTTATGTGATATACAATTACATACAATCTTTAATCACAAATGAAACAAATAAGTAATTCTTTCATTGTACACATAATTGTTATTTAAAACGATGACATTATCTATTATAAATAAAAGAAAGTATTAATATTAATATTTCAATAAAAAAATATATAATTATTACAGATTAGAATTTCCGATTATAGCTTCTAAAATTCAAAAAGTTTTTTGAACAGCTAATTTTACTTGTGCACACATTCTTTTCTTCTAACAATCGCTTCGTTTGGACAAAGAGGAAAACATGTATGCGCATAAAGATTCAAGTGGTTTCTCTTCATCAAGATCGGGTCAACGGACGAATATGCTAACGACTCATGGAGTTAATGAGTCTTTTGAACAAGGCTACTCTCTTGTCGCGCGGCTCTTCAGTAGACCAGCCAATCGCGGAACTACGTCAGGAACTTGTGACTTGAAGAATCTGCGGAAAACCTATACTTTGACAGGCACAAGGAGGAAAATGCTGCCTTGCATGAAATTGCTAATATGTTAAGACTATTTTTAATCACAGCTTGGTATAAAAAAATTATCTTTTTATTTGTAGAAAAAGAAAAGAATGAAAAACTTACGTAGATTTCAAAGAATTAAAATATGCAACATATTAAATATTTTACCTTTTATTTACCTATTTTTTATCAAAAGATGTGTTCTGAAAATTGACTGCCAGAAAATCAATAATACGTAACATAAATTATAGATTTTCAATGTTGGTAATAAATTTGGAAGTAGTTCAAAAATTTATTACGAAGTTTAAAAATTTTGAAATAGAAAAGATATTCTTAAGAGAGAAGCAGAACATTTAGACTAAACAATATTAAGCGAAAATTGACCGAGAAATATTTAAACACAAATAAGTTTAGACTTTAGTACCTAGATATCGTATACATAAATTTAGACATTAATAAATAATAAATTTATCCATAATTAGAGATTAGCCATAATTTATAGAGTTCACTTTAAATATGAATTCATTTAAAATAGACTTCACAAGTGAAAATATTTTTTATTCACACACAGATATATTTTAATTCCAATCGCTTCTCATATAAATAGAATTTTTTCTTAAGATATGTAATATGATTGCAGAATTCCAGATATATTCAACAGAGAAGAAAGCACAATACGAAAGATTAACCCAGTACCAGCTTCAGTAGCAAATTCTCGCAGCATATATTCTGATACATACAATGTCCAAGAGTAATATCGTATTACGTTAAATAAAATTCATGACCTGAGCTTCTTCATTAAAAAAAGAAAGGGAAAAAGAAGGCACCAGTGACGTAAAAAGTGCGGGTTTGCATTGGAAAACTTCGCACAATTCCTAATTTCCTTATCTCACGAAAAAAATGTAATTTATATCTCGCTCGACAAAACGGGTATTCTTTTTGACTGGTTATCGCATGCCCATCTAGCTCCGTTCATTGCTTCGAAGCAGACGAAGTCGGCAGGAAGCCACGCGAATGCAAATTAATGTTCGAACGTTATACGCGCGATAGGGGAGCATTATGATACCGCAGTGGAGCACGGTGCATTTACGTCGGCCTGGTCGGTTTGTCGTTCCTTTATCTTTATCGTCGCGGGAACGGCCGAGGAACCAGACTGTCGAGAACTGATTCCGAGAGTTCATTTTCGTGGTGGCTGCACCAGAGTTTCATTCTGAAACCGCGCCCCTTTCCGCATAATGAGCTCGTTTGTATCGCCTTTATTGGAGAAAGAAAGGGGGTATATTCTTGTTCTGAAGAGAAAATTTTCTTCCTCTTCCTTTCTTTCTTAGTTCCTCCGTCGTGTACCGATATACTCCTACTTTTTCGAGTATTACGCTATTAACCATCGAGATTCACGCAAATGATGTTTAAATGTATTATGACCAGAGTTAGTTAAATACTTTAAGAATATTTGCATATATTATGTTATGTATTATTAAATATTTTTCTGAGCAGATTATCAATTAAAGTTTCGTGGACTATTGTTATGTCCCATGAAATGGATAATTTGTATATTTAATAACTTAACTTTTGCGAATGAGAGAATCTTTCATTAAAAATATAACACTACTGCCGTATGAAAAATCTTCGCGGTTATTAAAGTTTATTTGCTCTCCTACTGCATGGGTTCTTTTCCTTTTTTTAAAAAAATAAAGTTTAAATTCTCAGGTGGCGCGCATAGCGAGAGTTCGATGAACTCGTGAGATAACACGGAAGGCAGGCCACTGAATGCAAGGCATCTGATCTCATATTAATGCAACGAAGCATCTCGAGGAGCAACCCAATTTCTACTGGGTCAGATATTTTCCCGTGCTATACCAGGCGCTAATGCTGCAGTGCAACGCGAAGTCAACTCGCTGAATATCGCACGTGCTCGCGACGATATCTCGTGGAGCACACGATAATTCACGCGGGAGCGGGCTATTAATAATCTTTCTTGACTTTCGAGCAAAAGCCGCGCGCGAGGCAAGAATGGATGAAGAAGCGCCATGTGAGTGGAAGACCGAACAAGAGGGAGAGAGAGAGAGAGAGAGAGAGAGAGAAAGAGAGGGATGAGAGAAGAGAGACGCGAGCACGGGCGCTCATTACGTCGCCGTACTCGTGGCACGAGATGAATAATTAATAATGCGAAGGACATGCGAGCTGCGCTTTTGTACTACAAAATAGTTTCGTGTACGTCAGGCTAGTAGCAGGACATACCTGATGAGAATCGATAAGCGAACTTATTAAGCCGTATGCAGACGTGAACATTTTTCTCAAGTAGCTAGTTCGCTAAATATTGATGTTTAAAATTTGCGACTTTTCATAAATGAAGAAAATCATGAACAACTATTGTTGTAAATTGCAATAATGTAACATTATGTGTTCTGATAATCAGTGAAAAATTAAATAAGTAGGTACACTGAAAAAAAAGATTGGTTGCTGCAATCAATTAAAAGTATGTCATATTTTATCATAATTAATCTAATTTGCTGCAGCAGCCAATCTTTTCTTTCATTGACCAATACTAGTTGCGATTGTGTGACTGAAGAAAAAATATAGAATATTTAAAATCTTCGGTCTTTCGATGCTAAAAAATGTTTTTACATTGCCATGCTTTTTCATAACATTTATAGAAAATCAAAATACATGAAAGAACACAAGTACAGAAACATTGCGGTTCTTATATTTCGCATTTTTGTAAAAACATTCAGCAAACTTATGTGCATTCGTATGAGAATTTACATCATGGTATAACTGGGTTTGCTAGAAAAATGGAAACGCGCGCACTTGTTGTAAGTGGATGAATCGCTGAAGTAGTGATAATATAAAAGTATATGTCGTAACTCTCACGTAGGATGGGCTATTGCAGGCGAGCTACTGACGTCATAAACAACTCAGAAAACTTCGATTGTGAAACTTTTCTATGGATAAGGTGGCAAGACGGCAGAGCGCAGAGATTCCCAATATGCGTTATATGCCGCGTTCGCCCCAGTCCGGAAACAAATGTCACTGAGCTATTAAAACTTCTGAACTCGCTGCTGGATCGAACGTAAATAATGCTCTCTCCGCTAACACTAACCTGATTTATCGACGTTTCCAACTTGGTTCTACTATCGGCAGGATTGCTAGATCGAAGGAAGCACGACAGTTGATATTTGTCTCGACAAACACGGGACGATGACGAGGGGAGAACTCCAAGATAATTAAATCTCAAGGCATCGCACATGTCATAATTATGCACAATAAGACGGAGATCTTCCTGCTTAAATTAATCTTTATCAGCATACTGCGCCGAGTACTCTGTTACCACTTTTAGTAAAACTTTAAAACTGTAGTATCCTTTTTACTAATGGATGATAGAACGTCTAACAATTTTATTTATGTCACTTGAATAATTTAAGTTTAATTTCAGTCACTCGATTTTAATTTGAAGTTTAGAAAAGTTTAATTAATATCAAAGAGAAAATTTGGGAAAACTTTTGTCTTAGCGAAACTGTGAATTCCTCTCTTTCTTACATACAATATACTATTTATGGCATGCTGGATTCCTTTCGTAGGCAGTTTGCAGATCCCGTTCGTTCTCACAATTCATACCTAAGACAACGGCACGTGCCGGAAAAAGCGATGCGTCATGACGCTTTCCGCTATGCGGGCGAGTCCCACGGAGGCACAGACAGCGTTGCACAAGAATAATCGTAAAATACGGATATACCGCCGACGCCGACGGGCGTGTTGGCGCATGCATCTCGAATGCAGCCGAGAACGCAGATTGCAGATGTCAGCGGCTCGGTGGTCCTATGGCGAACTTTCGCCAGGCAGTATTTCATAAAAGTCGACGCTCCGCACACCGCAACGAGTAAAGCAACTACACTGCTACCCTTTTTCCCCCATCATCCCCCATTCGCTCTTGTAACCGCGAGCTCCACCGGTTCTTACAACGACACGGTTCCTTCTGCAGTCTAGTTTATTCAAATTTGACATAATGTTTTCGTACAGTATCTTGCGCATCCGTGTTTGGAAGACGTTCTCTTCCCCTTTTGATAACGCATATTGAATTCCGCGATGATTTCTGGATTCCTTATAATATCGCGCATATCAAAAATATACACAGATGCACACGACAGATAAATAAGTTTTAAAATAAGTGGGAAATCAACAAATTATGAATTTAACTCGAAACATAATTGAATTTATAATTCTGTCTTAAATAATACTGTATATTGTTAAATCTATAATGTCAAATTTAACTGGATCATTCTAAGTGAATCAATTCTTATGAACTTGTCATAAGACTCGTAACGTGTTTTCGTAAAAAACTTGTAACAACTTATAACTAATATTCTCTAATTTTATGCGTCTATATTGTAAGACGTACGATTATTCGTAAATATGATTTCTTATAAATTAATTGGACAATAAGAAGCTATTCGTAAAAATATTGTATAAAGGAATAAGCATTTAAAAATTCTTACAAGTCTCACAGGAATATGTTAGCATGATTTTGCTTAGAATTTAGGCATTAATTTGAATTATTTATTTATTTATTTATATTGTTTATACTATTTCATATTATTTAAAACAAGATTACATTGTTAAATTTATAGTGTCAAATTTAACCTAATTTAAGTCGCCACTGCTTCTACCCAATATATCGTTATTTTATATTAAAACAATGGATAAATTTGACTATATAATGTCAAATTTAACCCAATTTAATCTATTTAACTCCATTGTCTCAGTATAAAATAACGATATATTGAGTAGAAGCAGTGACGACTTGAATTAGGTTTGACATTATAAATTTAACAGTGTAATCTTGTTTTAAATAATATAAAAATAATATAAATAAATAAAATAGCATGTAATAAAATATAAGAGTGATAATTACTTTTAAAAAATAAAATTACCACACGGATATTTCACTTCATTAGAGTACAGAGTGGTAACATTAACAGTTAATTGTAACCATTTTAAACGATGTATCTCAAACAAATCACCAGCATAAAATGAAGGCAACAAGTAATCTCGCGGTGATACGTCGAATCCGATTCAAAATTAAAACACACCATCGAATATATCCGGATTCGCTTTGCGCTACGAAATGGCTCGAAACAAAGCCTGTGCAAAGTTTACAGCAGTGCGTTATCCCGACTACGCTTTTCCCAGTACATGTATGTGTATGTATATGTATTGTGTGACTACGAGAAACAACCGACGTTTCTGGATTCGCGATGACATCCTTCTTTATGGTGGCCGTCTGTGCGGATCGGCCGTGTGTCCACCGTCCTCGGCAAATAGCTCACGTCTTGGCCGAGAAAATCCTTCTTCACGAAGAAATACGAGCGAAAACACAAGAGATGTCCCTTTCACTTTTGTCTCAGCCCATAAAAGCGATTCGCAAGCACATGCAATTTTCTTCTTTTTTTTTCGAAATATATGCACACATCATACACACATATAATACTCTTGCGCGCGAACGAGTTAATAAGCATACTTGACACTTCCGTTAAGTCTTCTTGAAACTTTTCGATGGTCGGGTAAATATTAATTTTCGCTGCGCTAACCGCCGTTCAACTCGGTTCCGGCGATGACAACCAAGAAGATGTAAGGGCGGAGTTTGTAAAATTAATTTCAGCTCGCCGAAACGATAAAGATGCCAAGATATGCCAGTCATTATCATCGATAATAATCATCGACTGTAATTTCCGACAGCGGTTAAATATCCAATATACTAGAACTCATTTTACTTTGGCGCGAACAAAAAATGGAAGAACATAGATAAATGTTGAAAGTAGCGCGACAATAATTAATCATCTCTGCCTAATTATTAAAGACACACATAATCCCGCACAACCATTGTCGCCTTTGTAACGCGCCGTCCGCTCATTTATGTATGACACTAATTACGCAGATAATATGAGCCGCCGCCTGTCCAAGTGAAAATTCATGTGCATTTTTCTCATAGATTTTTGTCTGGAAAGCAAAACGGCGAAGCGTATATCATAAATCATCGAGGCGGGGGCTTCTTTTAGGATCGAATCCGCGACAGTCACGATATTGCGAATCGAATTTAACAACGTATGTATACTAAACCCGCTAGTAGACGATCAATTTTTCCTTTGTCAAACATAAAATATTCCAACGAGCCGAGATGGTAAGGACTGTCAATTGTTCGTCTTATGTCCGTGTGCAGCGTCAATCGGAAAGATAGCTGAGATACGACAGAAAAATGAAAGGCGGAAGAACGCTAAGGCTCAGGATCTCATGTAGCGACAAGAATTTACATAAACAAACGTCCACTGCGTTTTGAATCTTCGTGGCGACCAGCATTGACGTTATTTATCCTCTCTCTTTGTCTCTTTCTATTTCTATTCTACGAACTAAACGGCATTCGAGAATTTCAACTCAGCCAGAGATGTCAGTGTCGCTTAACTGACGCAACCGTTTTCTTTTCTCGTATATATCCTTTTTCTACTCGGATATACTTGGAAGAATTCGCTTGATCGTTCATCTTTTCTCGAGAGAGCATTTCGACAATAAAAGAAAGTCGAAAGGTCCTCTTTATGTTGGTTGTTACATCATTATTACGTTGGTTGTTATATCCTTTTGGTTATATCCTTTTAAGAATAGTTCTGCGAACGATTTAATGTATCGAAAATATTGAGTTGTCTACAAAACACATTTTGTATTTCAAGTGATTCAGATTGTTTGGAAAAAAATAGCTGTATAATAATGTAACAATTTATATAAATGCAAATCTAATAGTTTTGAGAACAAACTTGATATTTAATACTTTATGAAAGTACTTTAATACTTTATAAGTATTGGAACGGTTTTGATAAGCAGTGGTGATTTAATGGCATCAGTTCTAATTAGCTAAAGTTAAAAAAAAAGAGGTAACTCAGGGAAAAGAAACTGGAATGAAAGAAACGGCGGAAGTCGTGAATGGACTTCACCGGTCTTATCGTTGTAATAGAAAGAATAACGTCGAACTCGATAGAAGCAGCCGGGCTGCAATAAACGAATTTCAATCTAGCGGCCTTTGTTTCGCGAATCAAGGAAGTGCCGAGGCTTTTCGTACTTCTCAAAGATAAGAACCGCGATTCAATGGTAGATGAGAAAAAGCGATAGGAGAGAGATGGCCGGAATGTGGGAGGGAAACGAAAAGCGGCAAAAGTCAGAAGAAACAGCTCTCTCAATCCGCTTTTCATTGAGCACGCCGATTCTACCACGCTTCTAATTACATTACAAATACAAAGCCGGTTGGCTTTATTGAATGAAAAAGTAAAATAAGTGAATATCCTGTATTCCTCTCTAACGAGGAGTAAGCTCATACAAAAGCTTGAAAAAGGTGTGTGTGTGTGTGTGTGTGTGTGTGTGTGTGTGTGTGTGCGTGTGCGTGTGTGTGTGTGTGTGTGTGCGCGCGCGTGTGTGTGTGTGTGTGTGTGTGTGTGTATACGTATATAGAAAATTAAACATAGAAATATATATTTTAGGGATTAATTGTCAAAGAATATTAGCGATTAATTACAAATATTAAATCTGACGATTAAAAAATTACTAATTCAATTTTATTGCGGCTATCTTTATTTGATTACAAATTTAATTTGTTGGTTGATTGTTGAGAATATATAATATTACAAATTATCGCAAAATACTGCAAAAAAAAGAATGACTTTCCGCGATTAAAAATTTATTGCTGCATCGAGACTGTGACTACAGTTTATCAAAGTACATAGATATTTATAGCAATTTAATATGTATTTTAATATTGCATATAAAATATTTAAATAGTTTCAGTATTTTATATCAAAATTATTATTTTTATGTTTTCATGCAACATATTATATTAAAAATAATGCTGTAAAATACATATATATATAGCACCATACATAATTGTCATAGGAATAAACAATTGCAAACAAACAAATGAATAATATAAATTACTGACCTCACAGTCACACCGTTGTCGCATAATGTCACTTCCTCCTCTCTTGATCCACGTCGTTCACGATTGTTGTTTTCTTATACACAAATTCACTCATGCATACATGCATGAAACAAGAAACGTAATCACTTCACTAATTCCCAAGCGCGCGACGCATATTTATATGTGTAATAACGAAAGAATGGTCTATATTATATAGAAAGAATAATGCGAAGGAGCTATGATTGTAATGCCAAATTATGTATGATCCATCAGACGTGCTCCGTAATGTGATTTAATAACGCAAATTGACGCAGCGAAGCCAACGAATCCGTAATGGCGGACGAACTTTTCGCGTATCACGCGGGCAACTTCACGCCGCGCCGTCACGATACTAGGTGTGTTCGTAAAAGCACTTTTTGCGGAAGGATTCATAAACGAATCATAAACGCGTTACGGTTACATCGTATGATATGAACAAATGAAAATACCAGATAAAATTAAATAAACATGCATGGAATGCGATATCCATGGAATGCGATAATACAATTGTCGCTTTGTCGTATATTTGTGCATTAAATTCTGATTGATTGAATTTCCGCCAAATGCAAACCTCCGATATGTAAATGTCGAATTCCTATACGATTGACAAAATATATTAGAAAGTAATATAAGATAGAGATACAAATTATTACGATATTAAGTAACAATCAATTAAACTTTCAAACTAATTCTCATTCTACAGAATTAAACGTTAATGTCCGTTTCCACCAATGCAGATTATCTTTAACCTCGATTCAATTTACTCTTCGTCTTTTTCTAGTTCTAAAGATTAGAAAAAGACAAAGAGTAAGTTGAACCGAGATTAAATTTAATCTACATTGGTGGAAATGGGCATAAGTAATGCCAGCAAGTTCATGAAGAAAGAAACATGATTTGATAATGTTCGATAACGATTTATTCGTTGAAATTATCTAATCTGAACGCAAGGAATAAAATATTCGATATATGTATACTATTTCATAATTTCCCAATGTTACAATTTTGTAGTCAATGGATCGGTTGGCACGCGGCTTTCGAATTATTTAGGGACTACATCGTCATTGCGCGGCGTAACGGCGTGCTGCGTCTTACGTATGCAACGTCATAGCATTATGTACCATTCGGGCATCAACATTAGGACGAGTGGCGTATTATCTTTTGAAACGCGATTACAGTAGAACGAAGCTCTAATCGCGATTATTCTGTATCAATATTTAAAGTGCGGCCGTACAATATTTCCCGTACAATAATACTTTGATATTTTGGTGATAATTCGTATTCACATTCCTCGATTTTCTCTTTATTTTGAATTCGCTCATTTACTGCGTAGTCTGATTCAGGCCTTAGACGTATTATATCGCGAAGCGTCCTGCGTTCCTGCGTAAGGTCACCGTACCAGTCACTACCACTCGGTATTCACGCGCCAACACTCGGGCGGAACGGCAACGGTATTTCGTCTACGTCGTATTGTCTTTCGAAACGTGATCATAGTAGGTACGAAGTTTTAATCCGTATCAATACTTAAAGCCGCACGATGTTTTTCCGTACAATAGTATTTTGGCGATAATTTGGCATAATTCTCGAATTTCTCTCTACTTTGAATTCGCTCATTTATTTGCTTAAGCCCGATTGACATAAGACGCAGAATGCAGATCACAAGTGAAACGTATTTCAGAATCATACAAAGAACGCAGAACACGAAAGTTAAAGTTAAAGTTCATCCAACTTCCTACGTCCTGCGTTTTGCGTTCTACGTCCTACAATCTATTGTAATTAATGCGCGAGAACTATTTTGTACGACGTAATTTGTATGCAGAATTATAAATGCGAATCGAGTTTTTCTCTTTCAAAAATAAAGCTTTTAAATATTTTATCACGACACGAGACATCGATCTAGAAATTCAAGAAATAAATATGTTTGAAGAATGAATTGTGATTATTAATATTCCGGTTATCCAGAAATAAAATATATAATAATCTGTCGAAATTAATTTCAGAGAACAAAGAGAGTAAATGAACGAATAAAAAAATTAAAGAGAGAGAGAGAGAGAGAAAGATCACAATACGTTAATTATTAAAAGACACGATAACGTTTTGCTTTATCTAGACACTTTCTATTTTATAATTTTATGTTACATTTTGTAGCAGTGATGAGTTTAAAATGTAAACTGACTAACGGTTATTCGACGCTCGTGTTTTTGTGTGTGACGCGGCAAGTCGTACGGTGTTTAGCCTTGACCTTGTTTGTGTAACAAGCTCGCTCGGCCGACTCTGTGCGTGTTATTGTCACTTGAGTCGCAGCCGCCCGGCAAGAAGCGGGTGGTAGTGAAAGACGCGATTTCTTTCTCAGATTAATCAATTACTAGAATGTCGAATGCAACGTTTGAGAATATAATCGTATTATATTAATTATTTGCTTCATCAGTAGATTTAGATCGAATAAATCTCGCGCAGTGCATTTCTCAAGACGAATCTCCGATGTACAAATGTCGAATTCTTGCGCTCGATAAACGTTGAAATACGATTAACTCTACTAATTGATTTGTACAGCATTGATTATTGTATAATGGATAAAGATATAATTTACTATTACATTTATCGAAATAAATATTTCGTGTAATTCATCTATTCATCTGAAATATAAGAAGCGAGAGAAAATTAGAAATATATAAATTATTGTTTTTTTCTTATTTAAAATATTTACTTTACATTTTACGAAATACTCTCTCAATTTTTAATCTTTTAAAATGATATATAATCTAATAAATAATATCTACATAATATCTAATAAATAATACGTGTATTTCGATATGGTTTATGTATTCGAAATTTTTATAATGTGTGTGATGTTAAATTTCTTCGTCGTGACGTGTCCAAGGACAAGTCACGATTATATAAAAATGATGTGTAAAATGAATCGTAACTGACTGAAAAATAAGTTTTAATAATCATTTTAGAACCATTTTGTCGTCATAATTTTGATGACAAAAACTTATTTTCGAATCAATGAAACATACGTTCTGCTTGGATGTATTTTCGAACGCTGCCTTAATTGCGTCGCAAGTCGCGACACTCGCGACTGACCGTTAATTTGACTTGCGTCGTGTCGCGCGTCATCAAAGTGAAATTGCTGTTATTTTCATATTTTTCCTCAATCGTCGTCGAATATAGTCGCAGAATACGTGATAGATCGATTCCAAGTCAAGGGATATACTTAATTAGGTAATAAGTATGTTATACAATCATCAATTAATCTCGACATTCATCGACAAAGAACATTCGACAAGATGTCGACGTTTGTACCATCAGAGATTTGTCGCGACGTGCGCGAGATCTATTCCACCAAAATCTACTGCGCAAATTATCGATCGAATGCGACGATCATATTTCATAGACATTATGTTCCGATACTCATAATGACGTTACGAACGGTAATCTTGTAAGTTTCATCAATTAATTGTAAAAGGGTATCTGTTCCGAAAGCGCGGGAAGTGTGCACGAAGATCAACGAAGGTACACGAGCGAACAAGTGTAGCGTCTCTGCGGTTGGCAATGCGTGAATTTGACGGCGTCATGGCGTCACGTCGGACAATTTTCGCTTAGACAGTGATTTCTTTATTTGTGACAGTGATTTTCCGCGATGATCCGTGAAATAGTCATAGACAGATCGTAGCTTATAATCTAACAATTCCTTCGCGTTGTTTCGTCGTCAATAAAATAATGCGTGTCGCGATTGACGGGAGTGTCGTATAAAGTGTCGCGCGATCGTCGTATTGCAGTAATGAATGATGCTGCGTTTGGTAGCTTCCGAGTGTCCGAGTGTCATTTTATCATTGTTTCACGTTTAATGAACGACAAATATAGAATGAGATGCAATAAATAAAGTTTCCGAATACAGCCTAGTTAGCTATCATAATCTTTTTTCCGCGAGTTGGGTTGCGTTCGAAATCTTTGCGAATGTTCTAGTACGTTACTCTCTTGGTGCTTTCCAGTAAGCGACACAGTAGATTTATTCTTTTTGGCTGAATTTTTGTTCCAGCCAATCTTTTCATCTTTCTTCTTTTTTTCTCCAGGAGGAAAGAAGAGGAAGAAAGACGAACTTGTGTAAAAGTTCAGCCAAGAAGAACAGGCCTAGTAGGTTTGTTCGCGTCACATTCTTCTGCGATAGTTCCTACTCTAATGAGCGCATTGGAGTGAGTAGAAGCTACGATAAGAGCATATTGGAGCATATTGGAGCATGCGACGCGAACAAACCTAGTGTGACACAGTGATCATGTCATTTTCGTTTAAATTAGCGAACAACAAAGATGTAATGATTCACTGTGTTATATTGTGTCATTTGTGTTTCTTGCTGGAAAGCAGTCTCTATTATTTTATATTCACTATATGTAAAAAGAAGATAAAATGATACACTCAGGGTAAAGTTATGACAAACGCAGCCTTAAAGCTGCAGTACAGACTTTTTTTGCATAATGCAAAATGCACAGTACATAAGAGAATCAATCAATCAAAGTTCCTTTTTTCGTAAAATGGAAAAAAGGAAGAATTCTAATTTTCTTATTGATTTTCTCAGGCACTGTACGTTGTGCGTTAAGTAAAAGTGTCCTATGCCCTCTTTATGCGTGTGTATATGTGAAGCAACGATCCAGAGAATGCGAAAGGGAGAGAGGAGGCCCAGGGAGGCATCAGGCAACGGCGGAGCAACCTCTAGGTGAACGATTTTTCTATTTATTATTATTTGTCTATTACTATATGATTATATTATATATATATGTGTGTGTATATATATATATATTATTATTATTATATTATTTATT
Organism: Atta cephalotes; assembly: GCF_000143395.1. NCBI lineage: Eukaryota > Metazoa > Arthropoda > Insecta > Hymenoptera > Formicidae > Atta > Atta cephalotes. Next base: position 2,971,660 of record NW_012130067.1, on the reverse strand, counting down.
ATACAGGTAATTATCTTAGTACATGATTGAGTCATTCGTATCCTGCATATTTTGTTTCTAAAGCTAGGAGCATTAAGTAATTACAGGGTCAATGATCTGTGTGTGAAGTAATGGAGTATTTCATAGTCCACACATGTAAATTTGGCATGAGTTAAATTTCTATACATGTCAAGCTACAGCCTATATAAATTTTTGACGAGTAATTTATTGAGTTTTTTATTGGCGATTTTATTATATCTTTCCAACAAGTGACATAGTATGATTATATCTTTGTTTAATATTAGCAAACAACAAGAATGTAATGATTCACTATATTTGTCTGATATTGCATATATCGTACGGCAAGGTTTTTCAAGCCTGTTGATTGGCTAGGGCAGAGAAGTTCTCGGATCTCTCTGTCCTACAGTCAATCAACAGGCTTTACATTGTATAATCTATGTCTTGCTGGCACCTTCAATGAACAATGCTTGTGCAATGATAGGCTCTTAGCTTTTTTCTTTTGGGTGATTAAAAAAAATTCAAATATGGCACATACGCAAAATATGTATTAAAAAGTATGTTAAATTATATATTACATATATATAATTCATAATTATTTAAATTTATCTTATGAGTTTGTAATTGATCACTCCACATATGTAAAAAATGTATGGTCCTGAGTTATACTAGTTATAACATTACACTAGTTATAACATTTATATTTTTTAAAAATGCATTTACAATTTTTTGAATACACAATCTTTTTTAAATACACAATTATTATTTATTTTATAACTATATTACTTAATTTGTAAATACACAATTAAAAAATACAAGTTTAAATAACCATTTAAAATTGTACTCTCGCAATAGTCACAGTAATAAAATTTTTTTAAAATATTAAAAATAAAGATATTTAAAAAAAAGATATTAAAATTAAAGATATTAAAAATTTTTTAAAGATATTAAAATATATATAAGAATTACATAATAATTTTTGTAAATATTTTAATTATTAAAATGATGAAAATTAATAAAACACGAATGACCTATTGTGTGCAATAAAGGAAAATTATTGTGTGTACTAAGAGGTAATTACATGGTTGGGAAAGTTATTTTATAAGTTACTTTCTCAACCTAATATACTTTCTACATTATCTTATATGTTTATTATAGAGATTTAGTACAAAAAGTAATATGAAATGTGAACAAATGATAAAATATAGATAATATAGACAATAAAAAATGCCTATTTTGTACTTAGTTTCTTTAATAAATACATATGAGATAATCTGAAAAGTAATTATAACTTTTTCAACTTTGATTGATTGGTTTATCTCTGTAGCAATTGTATGCCGCGTTTTGTTGTGTAAATAATTAACTTAAAAATTTTTTATTATTATTTAAAACAAGGATATAATTTCACTGAATTCATACACAAGAATGATTCTTATGCGCAAATAAATGAAATATTAAACTCGCTGATATCACACAAATGTTTCGATTTTTATTTTAAATGTTTTGAATATTTGAGCCTCTCAGAAGCCAAACTAATCAATTTTTAAAAATTTTACTTTTTTAAATATTGTAATTTTAATATAAGGGTATATAATTAATTAAAAATTTTATCGTTTTTTTTTGAGATATTAATTATTGTAGGCGCTGCAGTAATACGTGAATATATTTTTATTTTGCAGGTCGACATTCATACTACAACTCCACTGCTGCGTAGCGTTCGGTGAGTGTCAAATTATCCTTTATATTTTAATTAACATTAAATATACGAAATATGAAAATCAGACTTAAAATATACGTTTGAATTATCCTCGGAATTATCAATGAAGGAGGGGAGGAAATGAAAAAAATGTCAAGTATCATTGATAAATATGAGAGTGGAAAAAAAACAGCCCCAGACAATGTATGAGATCTGTGGTTGAGCTACTCGCCGAATTTTAAGTACTCTCGTGCCGGACTTGTCGCGTCGAGCTTTAAATGCGGTTGAACATTCCATAAAACATGGCACTCGTCATGGTTAGAGCACGCTCTAAAATCTCTATGCAGTCGGAATACTCTACTGTCAGAATCACAGGATTATTTATGCGAAACCTCTTTGCCCGATGGTCGTTTCCTCGCTATTTATTGGTCCTCGAGAATATTCGCGTACCAAGTTCAGAATTGATTCCAACTGCGTCGAATAGCTTCTTAACGTGGCATATAGTTACGAGTGAAGAAACTATCTAATTATAAATAATGAGCCTCAAATTACGCGTATTCCTTTTTTCAAATAAATACATATACTTTGAATAATGAATATTAAACTGTATAATACCCAATAATTATAGCGAGAAATTACTCTTACTCTGTAAAAGTGTACTGATGTAATCATATACAGAGTAATCATCTGTGAATATTTACTGTTTTTCAATAATAATGTACTGATTCACTTTTAGAGATTACGATTTTCTGCAAATTTAATCTGTAGAAATCATAACTTTTAAAAATGAATCAGTATGTATTATTATTGAAAAACAGTAAATATTCACTGATATTATAATTATAAGTATATCAAATCTGAAATCAGTGATTCACTTTTACAAAATAGGTTCGACTATTTGTATTAGCTTGAGGAAAATAATAATAAAACAGTAAAACGCAGTTTGACAAATTATTTTTTATTAAAAAAATTTAAATATACATGATCTACATAAAAGTCGTATTTTACGAGTATTTCAAATCAGTGCAGCGTCAAAGTAATTTCAAAATAATTTCGAGCTGTTAGAGAATGCAAAATTGCTTTCAATATATTACGAAAAGACTGCCGCGTGTTAGCTGTCTGCAGTTCATGCGATAAAAGTTTCGTTTCCAAAATTTCCTCTGTGTTTTTGGATAGCTGGTATTGCGCGCATCAATATTTCAGATAGAGGTGCTACTCGTTGCGCTCGGAATTCTCACGTCCGACACGTCGGTGAAACGAAAACCGGCGACGCTAATTAATTCAACCGCCAAATGAATTCAAATCGAAATGATGGGCACTCCTGTTTGCGCTGACGATCCGTCCGGTGACAAGAATGTTTTAATTACGCGCGCTGCACGGCTGGCACACAAGCCGAGTCCAGGTTAATGCGGTAATTCACATGCACTTTGACTGTATTCGGCAAACATCGAGCCAAACTCGACAAGCCGGCTTCGATGTCACAGACCACCCTTTCGTACCACCCATCCTTCCGTACGCTAGCTTGTATATCGCGCGTTTCTCCAAGCTGAAATATTCGATACTCGACTGCACGTTTACAAGCTCGATTTCGACGGAAAAATACACTTTGCTTCGCGCGTTCTCAGAGGACGAAATATTGATGAAATTTCGATACTGACAATAAAAAATGATAATCATACGAAGGAAGATCTAATTTTCGCAGTAGTCTTATTTTAAAATGAAATCCTTTAAATTGAAATCCAATCATCGTCAAATTTATTCACGTATAACAAATTCGTCGTCTTATCAAATTAATTATCAATATATCAAGACTTATTTGAATATAAATCTTACTTCTTGCAACATGATGATCCATAAAACTAATCGCGATATCTTTTATTTATTAAATTATTTATTACGATAGATATTTTTTTTTAAATATAATGTTTCAACCAAATATCAGTAATACAATGATGAAATAATTTTACTCGGTTAATTATCGTCAATGTCAACGTCATGATCTCGAATTGCTGCGATGCATTCACTAAAGTAACTGGTTATCACACAGTACTCTCTTCACATACTTTCATTTTTCGTGTCTGTCGCACCCATCAGCCCACTGCTCTTTTCAGTTTAGTCGTGTTTCATTACTTCTCATTAGTCTTCCTGTGGTACTTGGTTCTCTTTCGCATTGCACGCGGTCTTCTGGAAAAGCTCGCCTTGGCTTTGCAAGGGCAAAACATGGCGGGCACTTGAAGCAGCACTTTAGTGGCGACTGAAGGCCCGGTCTTTCACACTTCCGAAATCAGTCGGTAGACCAGGCGTCGGCAAATAAACGCCTGTGAGTGGCGGGGACAAATTATGTTTGTCCAGCATTTAACGTTTTGCTAACACGCGCCGCGGCGAGTCAACCGGTACGTTCGATTTTGTCGACGGGTGACATTGTGTAACGAGCCTTTGTCCGCTAAATGCACGTGATGATTGTCGCTTGACAGTTCATTATTTTGATATTGTGCAGTTTTTCGCTTGTTGCAGAGAAAGAGAGAATAACGGTTAACATATTTAGATAATAGTATTAAATGCGTAAAACTGTATTAATTGCGATATTGTAGATTGTAAATAAATAACAATGACATGTTATTTTTTTGATTAAATACGGTTTTTTTTTTCAAATTGAATTTTATTCTAATTACTAATGCATCTAATATTGCATAATAAATATATTAAGCAGTATCAAATACCTATATTTTTCAAATGATGATCAATATTTAATTTTGGCTTTCAGAAAATATTTTAATGCTAAAGATAGATACATTTAGATTTTAGACCAAATTTAACTATAGATTTAGATGTCGAGAAAAATAAACGAAAAGGCGCGTGTAACAAGTCACCCTTGGGAAAAATATATGTTTGTTCCCATCGCAAACTGTTGCTGCCGCTTTTGCTTGTACAAATGCAAATGTCACGTTCAGACCACGGCTCATCTCAAATAGCATAACTGAGAGGACACTCCATTATGTTGGCAGGGTTTTGCAAAGAGACCAGAGCGTATTACTGCTTTTATTGCTTCAAGGGAAACACTTGAAAGGGGGTCGTGGATAATCATTTCAATGCTTTTAAATGTATTCACGTACATTTTGATATCCAAACTATTATTCACAGAAATCTTATGCTACAATATATTTAAATCGGGACTAAATTTTTGATATTACTTGTTATATTATTGATAATATTAAAAATTTGGTCATAATTCAATTGATATTTACATATAAATGAATCATTGTAAATGGAACAATTCACGAGTCAACTGAACAACTTTAATTCAATTTGAAAAATATTTTAACTGATTTCAACAGAATACATCTAAGTAAATGCATCAGCAACGAATAATGAAACAAAATATACAACATTGTCAGATGCAAGAAATTCCGATTGTCTTATTTACGGAAGAATCTAAAGCGTTTTTATACATTTGTCCTTGTCAAACACTGCCTTGGGAACAAGAAAGCACATATATATCTACATTAATATTTAACAAGAGATAGTTTTGATATTTTCCATTTTTATTTTTGCAGTTTGTGTGTATAAATTAAATAACATTTTTTGGTTCTGAATATATATACATTTGTATCTATAGTTTATAGAATAGGAAACATATGTGAATTATTAGAAACATTTATCAATTCTAACATCAGAAGTATTAAAATTTTACACAGAATTGATCTCAGCGAATTTTTAATTGCTTGATCCTTAAATTTATTATTAATCTCTTGTTGGTAAGATGGATCGATTCTTGATTTTGCCTAGAGATCTTCATGTAAGAATCCAAATACTCGAGATAAGTATGGAGGTGATATTATAAAGTATACAGATTTCCATGAGTTTTACGTGATCCATCCTATATGTACCCTCTGCAATGCCATCATGAAGAGACTACAAAGTATCCAGATTCTTACTTAGTAGTAAGTAAGAATCTCTAGCTTTGTCCTTACATCCCTTATGCGTTGTTAGGAATAGAGGAATAAGAGTTTCATGATATATATTATTTCCTTATTGTTACTTTTTAAATCTGAATCAGTGGATAATCACTAATTACCCAGTATACTTGACACTGATAATCAGTGAAATTCAACTAAAAAAAGGAAGAAGCATTATATAATTAAAGTACTGGTTATTTGCATGTTAATTTCAATCTTCCAATACTGTATTCATTGAATTCAAGCACTAAAACAAGGTTAAAGTTAGATCACATAATAATAAAAATTAACTAGGTTAAGAATCTTAATTCACTGATTACCAGTGGCATACTTGGCACTGATATCAGTGATTGTCTACTGATTTAAAATACTTATTTTGTTGTATTGATTAAATTAAGATTAGATGAAAAATGAAGCATCAAAATATATAGTATTGGATTCAATCCAATTAAATTTTTTTTTGATATTTTAAAAATCACCTTAATATTATTCATAATTACTGTTTTAAGAACGTATTTTGTAAAAGCATGAAAGCTATTATAATTCATATAATAAATATATAATGCAAAAGAAAGCATGCGGTTGATAAAAACATTACTTGGACTGTTGGTACCGTCGCAGAGTCAGTGTGCTAAAGGTATTGTCGTATAAACAGGCCGCGCGTAAAAACCGCTTGTATTCGTTCAGCAGACCCAACATTTCCTTTCCTCTTTCTCTCTCGGTCTTTTTCTCTTTGCCTCTCTATCTATCATTCGCTTAGCTTTTCTTCTTCCCCGTTATAGAGAGGTCCGCAGTCTTTATAGACAGCTGCACTCACCTCGAGGCAGGGCAGGGGTTAAGTAAACACTCTTTACAATCTCACCCCCACGGCGCACTTCAGTCCCGTCCCTTTTTCTATGCCGGCACCGTCTCTATCCGCATCTCTCTCGACTCTTTAGCCATTTCCCTCTTGCCCTTTCCCTCTCGTGGTCGTTACGGAACGCTGAAAGTTGACGCGACCCTCTCATTAACCACCATATTGGCTTTCGTTGTCAACGCTTTCTTGCGCCGTGTCGCCCGCGTTCGTTTCTTCCGTCGCGACAGCTTCGAACTTCAACTTCATGTTCGCTCGATAAATGGAAGAACCGAGCTGCACACCGCGTCTTGTTCTTCGTGATATCGAAGTGCTTCTCAATGAGTTTCTCCCGAGTTCCTTCTATCGACGGGATTGATCGTTCCTCGTTCGCGTAGCCTCAAGATGCATGCACGTGGATTCGCCGGCGGGTGAGCACTTGAACTTGATAGTTCGTCGTCAAAGTCTAGTTAAAATCTAAACATTCTAACTATAGAATGAGCGTAAATATCATACACGAGCCTAGAGAAAATTTCGAAAGTTGTGTTTGTTCACTGATCGATCATACTGCATAAAAGACATTATTAAGATTTATGTGTTTATATTATTTTAATAAAATTCTATTTCTTCAATGATTTTTATTGATACTATATACACGGAGAGACTTTTTTCTTAGAGTTTATTCTGAAAATATAATAACCGTGGGACAACATTGTATTTCGAGGAAGGAGTATTTTAAATTTATTAATTAAACTGCAATAAAATATAAAATAAATTTGATTAATTTTACTCAAGTGCATAAAAATCTTTAAAATATTGTATTGTATCACAACTATTATTATATATTCTCAGGGTAAATTTTAAAAGATAATTTTCTCCATATTTATGCAGATAATTTGTATGAGAAATATTAAACCTTAATTGAGATCTTGAAATAGAATCGCGTCGAGTGACAGATAGAAACTACACATCTGTAATAAAATACTTGATACGCTAATAAGAAGAATAGAATGGAAAGAAAATGAAGTAATATGAATTATCCAATATATAAGTAACAATGTATGTGAGATGCAAAGTATTGCAGAAATGCGGTAGAAAAAATATATGTATATTGCAAAAAGATTTTATAAACAACAAAAAAAAGTAAGTAAAAGTAAGATAATTTATAATAGGAACATATATATTGTAATAAGAATATATATCAATTATTTTTCACTTGATTGTGTAATTTTACATGCTCTTTCTACAGTGTAGAGCAAGTCTAATGGCAGTAATCTCGTTACTATAATAGCAACACGAATATATAATTGAACGACAGGATTCTAAGTTATTATGCCCAGCCACGTGCATTGCACGCGATCTTACTTTTTAACGAGGGAAGTGTTTCAATTAAAAAATATGTTTAACACAAATTTTCACTTTAATATTAAAAAATATATTATTGATGAAATATTTATTTTCTTATATTATATAGCTCATTATATATTTACAACTTATATATGATGTGTTTTTTTCGTTGTACTTTGATTATTAAAAATTAATCAATGCAAAATGTGAGATAAGATCAAAGCTAGATTGAAAGTATTCGTAATGTGCTTTTTGTGAACGCGAGAATTTTAGATCGATCGACGGAATGGAAGGAAATCTCGTAGAAAAGGAGAGAATTTTCCCCGCCTATCGAATAGCTCGTAAAGTTTTAACACTCTTGAGCCATGTGAGTCTACGGATAAAATAATATGACTGCGTTTCTCAAAAGTGGCTTTTCCATTTCCAATCGCTTCGCCGGTTCGAATTCGTTCGATTTTAACGAACAACGGAGGAACTTTGAATCGTAAAACTTCTTTGCTGTATGAGAAAAGAAACGTTATCCCAGTAAGACTGAAATGTTCCAATTTCGCGTAAATCTACGAAATAAATTGATCTTGTCGATTAAATCTACGCGATGTGAAAGAATTCAATATAAGAAAAGACGTGCATGTCAAACAATCGATACCTAACTTTTCTTCTACGCTTTAACATTTGAAATATGTGTTTTTATTCCTAATTCATTAATACAAATATTTACGACAAAACTCGACGCGCGGAGGAATCTGGAATATAAATATACTGATTGTGTGACTGAATATCTTGATAAAGACGGACATAAAACAGCCCGATTGGTTGATACATGCGAATTAAAAATAGACACCTGCGGTTTCTAGGTAGAGCGAATGTCGGAATGCAAATCGAGCGGGCAGGGCTAACTCACGGAGATTGACAAAGCGACGCAATCACGATCCTCGGCGGGTAATTAGTTAGCAACGCGCAGCGAGGCTTGATCGCTTTCGATTTTTCTCGCGCGCGCCGCTCGTTAATTACTAACCACGATCGATACGCCATCGCGAGAGGCGAGAGATCACAGTAACGCGATACAACTAATTTTGCGTATCGCGCGCGGCTTATTTCCGCGGTCGTAATAAAAGGACCAGTAATAAATTTAAAGGACCATGTTAATTATCCTAACCTAGCGCGCTTTAAATGCGAAATGCGCGAATAGCGTTCGCCACGTTACATTTATCAATTCAATGGTAATTGCATCGCCCGCGCGCCGAATTGTAGAAATTTTATACCTCTATTATTATTATTACACAGTGATATTATATTATTATTGTATATAGTATATTAGTATATTAGTTAATCTAACGCAGATTATATATCTCTCGAAATGTACAAACTGTTATCGCGTTGCTAATTTAGTTATTGCTAATTTGATTAGAATAATATAACTTTATTAATATAACGGTAATTTATCGCGCGTTGATGGATAAATCGTGCTAAAGAGTAAATCGGATTTTACATTAGAAACTCGTTCAAAAACTCTTTTCACCGACTTTAACTTACTCCGTTAATTCTTTTTGTCGCTATAGGAAGGAGAAATAGTTACTCTTACGTCCAATTACCGTTTGCGAACGCGCTTTTAACCTTAATCCGACTCATCCTTCACTCTTATTCATTCGTTACGATACTTTTTCATCGCAGATTGGGCTTCACTTAGTTGCGAGAATATGGGCGATTGGGGAACACCGATAAAATTTCACGGCGTCAATTTCGCGCTGCCGCATGAACTTTATTTTTAGGTAGTGAACCAGCAGCTCGTTGAAACAGTTTACTATAATATTTTCTATTGACGTATGCGCAACACGACATTCAAAAGTTAGACTTTTTCTTCAAGATTTTATCGCAATTTTCTCACACAGGAAGTACAAACGCGGCTACGTGGCAATATATATTCGCGATTTTCCGCGATAGAAATTTTACTCTTTCCTACAAAAATCCTCACTGAGCTCGCTCCAATAGATACAGCTAACCCGAGATTAAAAATACGAGTTTAATTAATGCATTCCACATCGCGTGGTTTGAGATAACGCCCGTTCTCGATAGTTAACCGTTCCCGCACACCAGAAATGTAAACGTCAGTTTAATGCAATAACGAAAAACGTGTCGATAGTATTCCATCGAATGTAATTGCAATCACGAGTCAATTTATCTGTAAACACGGTTCCCATCTCGGTCCATTCACTAAAATTGTATTACGTTATTACTTTATAGAGTAAATATTTTTAATATATAATTTTTATTGTACACACACACACACACACACACACACACACACACACACACACACACACACACACACACACACACACACACACACACACACACACACACACACACACACACACACACACACACACACACACAC
>NW_012130067.1:2947065-2958356 GCF_000143395.1 Atta cephalotes | reverse complement strand
TACCCCTACTTTTAACCTACTCTCTCTCTCTCTCTCTCTCTCTCTCTCTCTCTCCTTTTCATATTAATTAATTTGCTCGAGAGTTTTAACGACTTATTGCACTTCAATTAACTCATTTTAAATTACATAATCCCTACATCTCGGGGGCTAGAAACCGGTACCTACGATAAACTACAACGTTTCCCGCTTCTATGACACAAGATCATATTATGTACGTATAAAGTGCAGGGTATGAGCTTATATAATTTGATGTATTCCCTATACGGCTTACTGATTTTAATCCAAAGTAATATTATTAATCATCTATTTCATTAAGTTAGTTTTTACATGCATAATAGATTAATATCTATTCATCAGACTAGTCAAATTAAATTGCCTAATGAAAAAATTAAAATTAATTATAAAATTTTCAATAATTAAATATTTTTTAAATTGCAACAATCTTATTTCTCGAATGCAATAAAATATACATATATTGGCTCTCAAAACTCACTAATAATTATTGGTATTGATTATTTAAATATTATTACAGTTTACAAAAGAAGCGGTATAACTTCGTTCTTGTTAATATGTTACCTCCAGAACGATGTACAATATAAATCAATAATTTAAAGTTTATGTGGGGAGCAGAGAACAAACTGTTATTTAGGAAACCATGCGGAACAATTCTCGGAAACATTTCAAAAAGTTCAGAATCGAGATGGGAGCTTGCATAGAAAGTCAGAGAGCTTGTTGCCACGGGGGTGGCAGACCGCGACCGATCTGAAAGGAACGAGCCGAAGTTTGCAGAGGAGGCCCCGGGATCGCCTGGAACTCATTCGTAAGCGAAGACCGATCCTGCCCGTAATTACAATTCGAACAAAGTTATGCTGGTTCGGAGCGGCGGAGGATGTGTCAAGTATTTAATCAGTGCCGGGCCGAGTCTCTGTGTGAGACAATGGATGTCGGCCAACTCTCTTATACGAAGCTTGTCCTCACTCCGTCGCGACATCCCTTGCCCTAGCGTTCGTCTACTTCCAGTATGATTGCAGGTGCAATTATGTCGACCTCATTTTAGAACAGCTTTATTTCTCTTTCCTCGCATTGTACTGTTCATCTCCCTTCTCCATCGAATTTCTTGCATACTCTCCATGTCCTTGCATTTACCTCTTTCTTCCGTGTTTAGTGTTTCATCTCTTTTTTACTCGACGTTCTAATCACATTCTTTTTCATATCATTTTTCATTCAATTTTATTTATTCCTGGTATATATATGTCGTAGCCTTTTTGAGAAATTAGTCTTTTCACGAAAAGATTATGCCGTCCCGATCAAAATAAAATAACATATCCTACCCGCTTGGAATCGCCTAGAAGTTGCAGCCTAGACAGTGTCTTGGAATATATTTCTAACCCATGTAGACAGTGAGGTATGAGAACAGTCTTTAGAGACAATAAAAACCCATTTGGAATTCAGGATGGAAGAATAGTATTTCTAAAACCTTTTTTTGAAAGACTGTTTTCACACTTCTACATGGATTGATATTATTGTGTAGTAATCTCGCAGCTCAAGTTGTTGACAGCCATCTTGTCAGACTAGTATAGCAGCGTCTTTACCAATAGAAACAAAACAATTTTTCGTCATTGGTGATTTTAGGTATTACGCAAAAAGACTAGACGTTTGGTTAGTCTTTTTGCAGAATGTGTATCATTAACCAATAAGGCTAAAGTTAATCTTTTTATGAAAAAGTGTCAGTCTAATTAAGAATCATTTCGCAAAAAGACGCCGTTTTGCATAAAGCCTTTTTATGAAAAGGCTAATTTCTCAAAAAGATTGCGACATGTATAAAGAAAAAAATTTTTGTGTAAACTTAGAAATATTCGTACACTGTTCAATTCATATCAAATTATATCCAATTTGAGTTATTTTAAATCATTTTTATGTGTCATTAACTATTTTTACTCAATACTCATGTTATACAATATGTTATTAAGTTAACTAAAACAATTTAACTAAAAAGTATATGTAAAAGTATATTAAATTTGATTCACCTTATTATTTACTAATGCACACATTAATATGAATGTTGTTTACTTTGAAACTAACTGCAAAAATAGTTTATTACATATATTTTGATGTACATTAAAAATTAAAAATAACAAAATGTTATTTAATTCAAAGGATTGATTTATCATGCTGCTTTAATATCTAATAGTGTAGGTAGCTAATTTCGTAGATTGTTATTGTTTGTCTATTGTTTGTTTCAAAAAATTATAACGATTTACATTTATCTGAACATAATTTTTACGACGGTATTCTAAAAATAAAAATAGTTCAATGGTATTTCGTTTGTAATCTTTGGTATCTGATCGCGGGAGGCATGCTACCTCTACAAGCTAATACATCTACCCCTTGGTATTCGCCATCTCGATATACGGCAGCGACGTCTGTTCCTCGAATCACGCGCGGTCCGTACAAATTCCCGAGCTGCACGCAAGCTGCATCTCAGTAGCTTTCGCAAAGAAATTCGTCAGCTAGCTAAATAATTACTTCGTCTTCGTAATTACGTCTTTTCTCAGCATAAAAGGCTAATCCTTTCAGAATCAATACAATTATTTTATCTTATATTTTTTTTCTTATATCAATAATTGTAATTAATTAACGTTATTTAGATATTCAAATTTTATAGGAAGAGAAAAAGAGTGCTATTATTTTTCAATAAATTGATCTATAGATATATACATATATACACAATTATATCTGCTGGAATTTTTATTTTGATAATTATTGTGGTGTTTAAATTATTAAAAGTTTTGGATATATCTCAATTATTGGTAAAGAAGTCATATAGGTATTTCATAATGTTTGATGCTTTTTCGATGAAGCGTTTCAAATCCGCTGGAAATGAACATATTAATAATATTATAAAATATATTAATGCCTGTACGCGTGAAACGTTTTACAACTAAATCTATTGCTGATGAGAATGACGTGCATGGAATATAGAGCGTAACGGCATTGGTTTCCCCCGTGTATTGCTCGCGTGCGGTTACACAAATATGGATGAACGCACTCTAAATTAAGGTTTAGAGTTGGTACAAATCAGTATCGAAGTTATGAACGTGCCGAGCTGGTAAATCTAAATCCCTCGCGATTGTCTGTCAATTATTTATGATTGGCGGCAATTTGTCCAATCGAGAATAAGCCCTTTCCTACTGGATGGGGTTTACCGACTGCCATTCAATGTTTCGGACTGTATTATCCGTTTCTCTCAACCGTGTTTTTCTCATCTGCGTATGCGCAGACACGTGTTTATAAAAAAATCTAAAGGAAAACAATTAAACTCATATTTCTCTCTCAAAACATCTACATTGTACCGAATAGAAATGGTACCACGAACAAACTACGCATTGGTGTGAAGCATAGTTTCGATAACAAACGTTACGTTATACTGAAAATTCAATCGGGGTCACGGAATTTCCATTTAAATTGTATTTTTGTACGGGATATAAATGTGCACTGCAACCCAATTAATTAATTCTGACAATCAGTCCGATCCTCTTCATCTCGAAACAACATATCAGGTGCAGCGACATTTCAATAGACATTACGTTATTGCAAAAAGTACAAAGATAACAAAGCACCAAGAATGATATTGACGCTATTTTCTGCCAACCAATTAAAAAAATTAAAACAAAACCCTCTAAGCTTCTAATATTTTAGTTGTGAAATAAAAGAAACCAGACTTTTAAGCTTCATTCGAACCAACTATAAGGAACGTACAGAAAGCTACTCTACGCACGATACATAGTAGTTTTTATTCTTAAGCTCTTTCTCTCTTAAAGTAATAACTCTAATACACGCTTTCTCATTTATTTATTCTTTTACATTTATTTCAATAAGTTAGTAATTAATCAAATAATAGCTGAGTTAATAAAACATTACCGATATATTATCGGTAAAATCGCAAGTTTATACATTGGTGCTTATTGAAATAACGCGTACCAATCTCGTGTATCGAGTCTTCAATGAAAGCTTTGCAACGCGGCGTTAATTAAGCGAAACGAGAAAATTAATGATGACTAACTTTCGGTGCGCTGAATTACGCCCTCCCGACTTCGTTCGCGACATGTAATCATCGTGACGATCGAACTCTTTTTTTGTATCCGTTGAAATTTATTTGCGTGATGTACGGTTCCCTAACAAGCCGTTGCGTGACGTACTGTTTTACAGAATTCAATAGAGAGGACCGGTCGAGTTTTTGTTCCTGCGTAACATTCATTTATGTGCGCCTCTCTTTTTCTGGTTACTTACTTAACTAAGTTTACGCAAAAAACTAACGTCGCGTGCGACTGTGGCGAGTTTTCTGGCGCGAACACTCTATACACACACACACACACACACACACACACACACACACACACACACACACACACATATATATCTGTACGACGCGGAGAAAAGTTTGCGCACCGCAAGTAAATTAATTGCTCATGCCGCAAAAGATTTAATTAATTTTGTTGCAAATTATTTTGTTTTTTTGTTTTTTTTTTTTTCATTCAAACAGTAATATGGTTAACCATATACATATGTTCCTAAGAAGTGGAATTTTGCAGGATAAATTTTTTATTAGGAATAACAAAAATTTTTTCTTGAAATATTAGTAGATAAAATTCGTACGAGCATTACGGAAAAATTAATATACGCATTTTTTTTTTAATCTTACCATTTATTTCTTATATTAGATGATAACAAATAATATAAATCAATCAATTTATAAATTTTTATTTAACGCAATATCGTCTTTTAAGCTGCATTAATTTATGACATAATTGAGATGAATGCGATGTTACATTTTTCATAAAATATTTATACGTTGTTAAAGAGTTGTATAAACTGTGCACGCGAGAGTTATAAAAGCTGCATACAAACTTTGTAGTTGATGACTTTATCAGCGCATGCATAAATCAATCGAGTTCGCGATTGAATAAAAAATCAACATCTAAATTCATGATTCGACAAGATAACGTATTTTCTATAAACATGCTGTCTGAATCTTTAATCGTCAAATCGTATCATCGTGCATATTAATTGAACGAGATTGCAAACTCCGTCGTGTCAAGTGACGAATTTTCTTTCTCTTGTTTTTCGATTATCCGATTGCGACACTTTGCTATGTTCTCCATTCTTTTGCCGTACTTTTGCTTTGTCAACTGTTTTCTCTATCTTTCTCCCGTTTATAGACCACCCACGACTTGGCCAGTCCTTCCACTCACGTCAGCTTAATGTCACTCATGCTCGTAAGGCAGGTCCTTTTTGTCACATTCCGCTCTTCTTGCGTCTCTCCTCATTTTTCTTTGCTCTTCTTTATTCTACCGTGTACTACTTTAAAGCGCTCGTTCGAAGTAACAGTTCCTGAACGCTAAATATTCGCTAAACATTTGCTGTATGTTTAACCTGCTATTATTAGCTATTATCTAACTAGCTATTTTCGCAAGTGTGACTGATTGCTTGTTAAATTAGATAATCGAGTTAAATCATTGCCATTTTTCGTAAGAGAATATATTATCTTTGTTAGATTTATTATCTACTTTAGTCTTTTCATGCATTCGATTTGTTTCCAAACTCTTAATTTTATTTTTTATTGTAATTATTTGGTGAATGTTTAGTATAGTTTTGAATATTTAGTCGTTTCATGCATTGAGTTGTCCGGAAAGTTCGTGCCGACTAACCTATATAATTTAATAAATGTATACTAAAATTTAAATTTTCTGCGTTTAAATTTTCCTTCAACATCGGCACGAACTTTCCGGACAACCCAATATATTAATAAATAACTATTTTTAATCTTTGCTTAATTAGTTGGGTTAATTAGTTTGTTTGACATTCTGTTCATTTTATTATATCTACATTATTATTTTATGAATATATATAAGAAAAAAAATCTTATAAGAAGAGTTAACAAAACATGTAAATTTTGGATGTACTTTTGATAACAATTGTTTCTATAAGAGTCTCTCGTTAGCGTAGATGATAGCTACATAAATTAATAGTGGTAAATATTGGAAATTTATATTCTTTTTCTCTTTATAAAAATACACGATATATCAACGAAGAACCATTTATAGTCCAATATCACAAATAGATTGTCTGACACAATGCCAGTCACACTTGTTGCTCATTTGAAGATGATCATAAACAATGGAACCGTGTTATACTTCACGAAGATTTTACTGTTTTTTTTTTCTGATCAATTAAGTAATTCTTTTATTTGTAGTTTGCTCTATAAAATATCTCTTACGTGGATAATGCTCAAACTACAGAGTTAGATAGACATTGCAGATAAAAACTCACCAGTCTCACGTTGACGCAGCAATTTCCACTTCGGAAGTCTAACCAAAGTCTGTCTCCCACCGCTTTTTTTGTCCGTACTCTTCGGCCTCTATAACTCTCTCGTCATGTCACGTTCTAACTGCCTTCTCGCGGTCCCCGGAGTCTACTTTACACAGATTGCACTGCACGTCACAGCCGTTCTCCCTTCCCGTCTTCCTCTTCTCTCGTACAAACTCTTTAACAGTCGGAAAATATATCAAAGAGTCCGTACAGCAGAGAGTGAGTGAAGTCGACGAGATATTAACGTTTTTCTTTTTGTTTTGCACAATCAATGTCTGTAAATTTGAGATCGAGGGACAGGAAATTGGTCGCTCGAAGAATCTCCGGGAAGATTACGAGAATTTCGTTCTAACCTCCTGATCGAACTCGCCGTTGTCACGTGCCAAGAGGAAGAGGAAACTGTTTGTCATGAGAGATTTCAATTGCTCCTTCAAAGAGGTTTTCAATTTCAAAGTATAAATGTAAGAGAATCTCTCAGGAACGCCAAGAAACGAGACTCCTCGAGAATTCGCTCGTCTGAAAAATAACGAAGACTATCGGCGATTACGACAGTTCAGAATTTTCGCAAGGATGATTTTCATCTAAACGGCCTAAAATGGAATTTCTCGATTGTTCCTCGGGCGGCCAAGCCGCGGCACGTTCGCGAGATCGACGGCCTCCGGTTTTTCGTCCGCGCTGTCGTCCGGTCACGTGGCGGTGAACGCCACGTTCATTGATCGCGGGCGACCTTGATGGTGTGTGTCGCGATGTAAGCTCTCGACGACCGGGTCAGTGCATACATGGGCCACCGCTGCGCGCCAGTCTGGACGAACTGCTGGAAGATATTCTCGCCACGTCACCGTGGCGTTCGTGCCGAAAGATCGACGCACGAGGAAGTCGGCGACGAGGACGAGAAGTAAGAGTGATTCGTCCCGCGTGCAGATCGTAAAGTCGTTGCATTCGTGTGTGGTGCCCCGGTCGGCGGCACGGGTCGCCGAGACCACCCACGTCTCTTTGATGCCAACACGCTCTCGTGTTTATGCTCGGATACGATAAGTACGTTCTCCAGAGCTTACGAGGAAGGTATACGTCCGTTCGCGAACTGTTCGCCAAACGTACTGAGAAACCTGGCGGCTGGTTCGTCGGTGACGTTGTGCCTCCGCGGGTTCGATTCCCGGATGGGCATGCGCCACGTTCTGTGCTTTCGGGGGGAGGTTGCCGCCGCCGCCGCTGCTGCTGCTGCTGCTGCTGCTGCTGCTGCTGCTGTTGCTGCTGCTGCTGCTGATGGTGCTAGTGGTACTGCTGTTACTGCTGCTCTTGCTCGTGGAGGTGCATCCACCACTGAGAGATAGTTGCCATCGGTGGGGTTGCTGAGGGCTATCTTCCTTTCTCTGCCTATGCGCTTCCCTTCGTTGTCGCACCACTTTTGCACTCTCACTTGTGTCTGGCGCTGCTTTTGCCTTCGTCGTGTTAGCTAAACCCTCCCTCTTCGTCGACGTCTTCGTCAATTTAATTTAGTCATCGTAGTAATTACTTGCATATGAATACGAATTCATGATTATAATTAAGATAAAAAGAATTTCGAGAGAACATAAACGATTAAATTTTATTGTCTTTTTTCTGTTTTTTTAATCTTGATCGCTTGAAATTTTATCAGCCATAGTGTTGTAACAAAAGAATTGGATTGTTTATCCATCGTAATGCCATACTTTTCTTATTTTTATAATTATAATATATAACATAATTTCCATCAACTTATTGTATTCATAAATTATATAAACACCTTGCTTCTTATGGGATAATGTTTTGTAAAAGATAATTTTTGTACGATCTATTAAAGCTCCTGAGTAATCACAGCCATATTAAATCGTGAAGGCAGAAGTGAAAAATGACGTTAATTTTATTAAATGCCATTTGTAAATAAAGACAATTTAGACAAAACGAAATGATGAAATCGCTTTAAAATAATTGTAAAAATGGACGAGCTAGATTTATTTATCCTTACAGTCAGTAAATAATCGTAAAAAATGCTTTTATTCAATGCGCATGTAGCCTATTTTCACTTATACATATCTTTGTTACTTTTTACAATTATTTACTGATTGTTAGGGAAGATAAACATAATATATTTCGTTTATTTTTACAAATGTTTTAAAGCGATCTCATCATTTTGTTTTATCCAAATTGTTTTTATTTATAAATGATACGTAACAAAAATTAATGTGCCATTTCTCGCTTCTGACGTTACAATTCAATATGGCTGTAGTGAACTATTTAGGAATGTGTTTATGGCAAGGGAATTTTCGTGATATCGATGTGACATGAATATTTGCAGTTCGTGATGAGCAATTTAAAGAATTCATGCAATATGTCTTTTTAAAATAGATATTATTATAAATTTGATAATCTATTTAGCTGTTTCCATGAAATGTCTATTTGTTGCGAGGTAACAGTTCGTGAAGCGAAATGGAGGGTAATTACGACTGGCGCACTTGTTGCTCTTGCTGTTGTTGCCTTTCTGCAACTATTGCTGACGAACATATCCTACGTTTAAGTGTCATGCACCTTTCTTATTTTAAAAGTATGAACATTTTATTATTGCATCGTATTTTACATATTAAATAATTAATATTTAAATAGTTCATACGACAGTATACATACAAATAATTCAAATGTTAATAAAAATAACTTGAATAAAATTTAATATCAGTAAAATTTTATCTTTTACAAAGTTTACGAAATTTTTAATAATTAAATTTTTTCTAAACTTCTCGATAGCCGTATCGTTATAACGCTAATAAAACGTTTCTTCGATGTATCCAGCGGCTCGCGGAAATGTGCAACGTGTTATTTATTTACATATTATTTATGTTTAAATATATCGTCTCGACTAGAATACACAACACATGTAGAGCATTGTATTACGTTTCTGTGCTTGTTGGCATCGCGTAATTAACGTTACACGTTCTGTAATGCATGTTTCATTATGCGGGCGTTGTATCGCTATATCGTAATTAGTAAGCTTAAAGGCAGATATTATTCACGACACGTGATAGTTATATGCGTGATAGAATATAGGCTTCAAAGGATAAAGCAGAGCGCATAATTGATAGCGTGTGTGAAGAAAGTCGAACGCGTGTTCACTCAGCAAGATATTTCTTGAGAACATTTTCTCACATTAATATATTGCATCTTTTCTAATCTTTCTTTTTGTTCTTTACGTTTTTTTTTTTTACATACGTTTTTATTTTATAATCAATGATAAATTACCACCCCTAATTAAAATCAAGACTTCCTATAATAAATGGAATGAAACTCTTTAATAACCGTTTCAATTAGATTAAAATTTTGACCAATCAAAAGTTTATTATTCACATGATTGAAACACATAATAATCGATTGTTTTTATATCAAAGGTAGATATATGAGTACAAAGAATATGATAGTACAATAACTGATTAAATGTCTAAACAAATTGCATACATTTCTACCAGGGATTTTTTATGAGAGAAAATTGCTTTCCCGTGACATGTTATTGGATAACAAGATCATTTTGTCATCTCTTTTACCAGATGTATAAATATTTTTTTCATTTGTATTGTTTTTGAAATATTATTGCATGGCATTTATATGGCAGTTGTGTTAACATTACTTAACGCATATCAAAAAATTTGTTTTTTAACTTTATAAAACATAAATAATTATATTATTTTATTTAAGTTCTCAAAATATCTCTATATATTAATTAAATTAGGAAAAGCTTTAATTACTCTATCAAATCTAATTTACCATAATTTAGCTCCATAAGCAGGTTATCAAAGAAATCACCATCAATATTTTACATTATTCCTACACACACATTTTCAAATCTCATAATTAATAAATTAATCTGCTCATTAAATTTCTGTAATAATATTATAATAACGCAAGATTTTACCTGACTCATGATTTTCTAATGTCCCTCAACGAAATCTCAATTACTGAACATAACTTGAGAAGTAGCGTCAGCTTCCACGGTGGCAATCGCGCCAACTTCCGTCATATGTAGAGAGACGTACATACGTCGGCGTTTCCATTGGTCGATCGGGGTCGATGAATTTAGACGGGGTGCCCCGGATAATCCCGGAGATTGAGACAATATACGTCGGCTGTGCTGCTGCGGTTTGCCGTTGCAGGAGGTATGATATGGCGCGCAGATGACGACCCAGTTTACTGTACGGCCGAGAGAACGAGAAACCTAGTTAACTCAGGCAGGTTGATTACAGTGCAGCGGCAGATGTCATCATTGAACTCTACCAAATTTCGTCTCTGCAAAATATCTTACGAATTACGAGTTTTCACGACGACGCCTCGCGCAATCGTCCAACCGCCTTTTCGCTCATTCGCCGATGCTGCAATTAATTGCACTTGCGACAGGCGTGCACTTTCCCTGCAACATCAACATTGGATCGAAAGGATTCGCTACAAGTGCACTTTGCATGCGCCACAGAATGCTGGCCCTTTTTGTCGATTGTATCGCATTTTTCTCCGTTGGATCAGAACAACATGTAGCACAATAACAGTCTGACGAAGCACAAGCGCAAATTTATATGCCGAATCGATATGTTATATGTATCAACATGTATGTAAATAATGGATAATAGATCTCTGGATAGTAATCTCTCTTTTTTTGTATTGATATTGTTGCGCGATAAAAATTAATTAAAATTGGAAACGATGGATTATAAAGTGCTTGCTCATCGAACACAAATATAATGCCGCCCACAGTTTTTCGGGTTATTAGGTCAACTCATTATCTCTCTCAGGCCAAGGACTAAACCGTAATAAAATGCCTCCATGTTCCGCAAAACGACCCTCGGGGGGAATTAATCTATTCCGGTGCGATCATTCAATCTTCTCGGATTGCAGTTTTTTACATTCTGCTTCTTTCTCTCTCTCTCTCT
>NW_012130067.1:2938759-2941732 GCF_000143395.1 Atta cephalotes | reverse complement strand
CTTAAAATTAGTAGTAGTTATGTCTCTCTCTCTCTCTCTCTCTCTCTCTCTCTCTCTCTCTCTCTCTCTTTCTCTCTTTTTCCTAGTACACATGTTTTTGCATATATTTCTCTAAGAGATTGTGAATATTAAATTTTTGACATGTCATAAATGCAATGATATTGCAATAAGAATTGTAATAAAATTGCATCTTACAATTAGAATACTACTACTGACGTATAAATGGGAATTTTATAGAGTCGTTTTTAATACACAATTGCGTATACTTTGTGAAAGACGAAGGATAGAGAAGGCGCAAAGTAATTACTTCTCCTTCGTCTTTCACAAAGTACACGCAATTGTGTATTAAAAACGACTCTATAAAATTACTTGCGATTTATGTTTCTCCGTGACCGCCGTTTACGCGAGCCAAGTATAGATATATATCGCGCCGAGTAACAAGAGGCAGCCTTATCAACCACCGGTACATGTCCAATCAATTTTCAACGTGACGGCGCACGCCGCTTTTGTGGTAATATCTATTATTCGGTATCCCGGGACCGGGTGCATTCTACCCTCACGCATCACACACGTGATCTCCTCGTGACAATGGTGCACGGAGTACCACGGAATTCCCAGCGCGTACCCGATCCCAGCTTTCCAGATCAAAAAGCGCTGAATGCTCGCAACTTCTGATGTCTGATGACGAGCCGAATCTCCGAGAGACGCTTTGGCCATGGCAACGTGTCGCGGTTTTTTGAACATTTAATCTACCTGAACGAGCGACCAGGTTATCATATGTGATGAAAGATATAAAGTTGCAAAAGGACTCAAAGAAAATTTAATTACTATTAAAATATATAATCAGTTGTTAGATATTATTTTTTAATTCATATTTGTATAACGTAATCTCACTATCTAGGATTTATGTATAACATATTTAAAGTATTTAAATAATATAGATTGATTTAAATAAAATAAAATATTTAATATTAATACATATATAAATTGATAAATTAATTTTAATAACTTAAATTTTAGTCTACCACATTTTTTTACAACACATACTAGATTCTTGTTAGAACTATAAATGTGAGATTTACAAAAAAAAAACAGTAATAGTAGCAACTATAAAGGCGACAACTATGTATTTTTTGTATGTAGAATTAATGTACATAATTGAATATACTAATTTATGATCAGAGTTGGGTAGTAACTAGTTAAAAGTTAAAAATAAAGTTAAAAAATTGATAATTTTTAACTTAACTTAGTTAATTTTAAATGCATTAAATTTTAACTTAACTAAGTTACTTTTAAACATTTACATTAATTTTTTTTAAGTTAAATAATTTTTTTATCTCTTTTAAATATCTTAGAAAAATAATAAAATATAATAAGACTAAGGGCGTATATTCGTAATCTGTTCATATTTTAAAATCATCTTAAATAATTTCTTAAGATGATAATATAGCCCTATGATTGGTTTATGCGGTTATGCTTTATGCCATAAGCCTTAATCCAGATCTATAATAGGTGTTTTAAGCCTTAAATCATAAGAAATTGATCAATTACAGTCAAATATTCTTCTCGCATTCAATTGTAATTGGTTAATTTCTTGTGGCTTAAGACTTAAAATATAATCATTGTATCTCTTCTATGTGCTGGCTGTTTTTTTAAAGTTATATAACTTCTATAATTATATCGTTATGTATTAGGTGTAGTAAAAAGAAATCCATTATCTTTCCATTCAATTTCATGCAAAAATAATGGATTTCTTTTTAATACACCTAATATTATGTACTTATATTACATATGAATAAAAAATTAAAAATTAAATTTATTTAATAATCTATATTGTAATTATTTAATCTCATTTTAAGAAAAATTAGGACATTTTGATCTAAAAAATAATGTTTTTCAAAATTAACTTTTTTTTTAACTTAAGTTAATTCAATATTGACCTAACGTTAAGTTAATTTTTTATGCCTTCAACCTTTAACTTAATTTTATTAATTTGTAAAGCCATTAACTTTAACTTTATTCAGTTAAAAAAA
This sequence comes from Atta cephalotes, assembly GCF_000143395.1. Taxonomy (NCBI): domain Eukaryota; kingdom Metazoa; phylum Arthropoda; class Insecta; order Hymenoptera; family Formicidae; genus Atta; species Atta cephalotes. The sequence goes on along the minus strand of NW_012130067.1, from coordinate 2,939,699 downwards.
AACATTAACTTATCCAACCTTGTTTACAATATATAGTTGAACAAATTATTTTATAGTTATAATAAGTATAAAATATTTTCAACATTCATTCTACATATAAAATTTCATAATTGTCATTCTTTTATAATTATTATTATGTCTTTTTTTTCGAATGTACTTATTGATTCTTCGTTATACTTTACATTAATTGAACATCATACTATCATATCTTACCAAATTATACTGTTACGTACACGCAATAACTTTCGGTTTGAGATTTAATTAAGACAGGTGGAAGGAAAAAAAGAAAAAAAAAAGTATAAATATCGGGGTCACAGAAATGGTTAATTGCTTATAACAAACCGTTTCGTGAACCAAACGTAATTATACGCTTTTATAAGTAATAGTAGCTTAGCGAATGAATTTATTAGCGGCGATTGTTCCCATGTTTTTATATTCAAATAGCAGATCATCCATTGTAATGCTAATGTTCTATACAATATTGTACATAATTCGCGATCGTAATCAAGTCAATTTTCGTAATCACTCATTTCCAATAGCATTATATGGAAATGCGACTATTTCTAAAGAAAGAAATTATAGAGTATAACACGTACGATAATGTATGTTATCGTTCTAAATGTCTCTTTTTCTTCTTGCTTATAAAAGAATATTACGTGAGGAGACTTACAAATAATAGATGAAGATGATAATAAAGCGTTTACATAGGAGCAAAGAATATTGAAAAATAAATTTACAATATTGTTATCTACAGCGAATATGAATATGAATACTTGTATTCTGTTGTCTTTTCTAAATGTGTACATACAAATTTTATACATTTTATGTTATTGCAAAAGTGTTCTTTATCATCCATAGTATAGATTGAGAGAGAGAGGGAGAGAGAGAGAGAGAGAGAGAGAGAGAGAGAGAGAGAGAGAGAGAGAGAGAGAGAGAGAGA
>NW_012130067.1:2924628-2933688 GCF_000143395.1 Atta cephalotes | reverse complement strand
ATTATATATATATATATATATATATATATATATATATATATATACGTTTGTAAATTTTAAGTAATTTATACGTTAGAAATGCGCGAAGATATTTATCTGAAAAAAATCGTGTGACTTTCTTTTCACGATAAACGTTTTCGTGGGGGGTTTTCACCTTGGTGCAACATATGTCTTGCGAGTGCAACGATCAGGCCTTAACCCACCGATTTCATAATTGTCGTTGAACGTTAGATTAGCTCCTTCTGTCGAGATCACCGACACCTGGCGAACCACCTGGTCATCGGTGGCTCTCGCTCGTTTAAGGATGAGGGGCGGTGGAACGATCTCGCGGGCCACACCGGTTTCGCTCGCATATTCGAACGGTTGATTCAGGTGGTGCCTGGGACGATCCCTGGAGCACAGATACGAAACACAGGTAGCGTGCCCCGCAGCGATAGGATCTCCCAGGACGATCCGCGCCGCGATCGGAGAAATGCGGTATACGACGGAGCAGGTGCGCGCAAAGCACTTGAGAAATCACTGCATCTTTCACTCTTCTGCTCCTCGAATCTTGTCTCGTCCACCTTTTCTGTATCGCGATACATACGAAAAAAAAGTGAAATTCGAAAGGCATACGTTTTACCTCGGCCTGATCGCTTGCCGAGAATCGCTCCGCCGATCAGATGGGTTTCTCGGCACGTTGACGTAAGATCCAGATTTTCGCTGCATGTAATTTCTTAATTGTACACCTGAAAATTTCGAAGATTTAATCACGATTGAAGGTTCGCCGTAAGTGATTTCACAAGCGAACTGTATCTCTTTGGAATTCAGTGAAACGTTTTCAGAGAGACATGAAAGTACAGTATATATGACACACATGTTTAAAATAGATTTTATTCTTGATGCAATATTTGTTTACTTTACAAAGTATCGGTGTTTATATAATTTTCATTGTGTCGATGTTAATATTAATAACACTAATATGATGACGGTGTGGATTTAACACCACAGATTTTATTCTAAATTTACACCATGATGATATTGATGTAAACACAAAATCCACATGGTTGGTATTAATATTGTAACAATTATTATTAACACCAACACAATGAGAATTATATAAACACCGCATGGGTATTAAATCCATACTAGAGATCCATACTAGAGATGTTAAATCCACATCGATATCTTTTAGAGAGTTCGTATAATACCCATATAATTTGCTGTTGCTAATTCTCATAGGATTAGTGTTATTGTCATCAAAATACCTTAATTGCGATTAATTAAACGATTCGGTTTTGTAATACGACTAATGTTATTATTAATTGCAGTTATTAAATTCATCACACTATTTGATCAGCATAAATGTCGTCCACGCTTATGGCAGACTTTCTAATTAAAATTGCAAATGCAGGGCGATGTTGTTTAAACAAAGACAGAGGAAAAGCGGGCACCCGTGATTTTTTTCATAAGTAGGACATTGCGCATTTTTTCATCCTCCAAATGTAGTTGTCGTGCGCGCAAGTGTGTTCTGGCAGATGACATCTGCGGGACTATGATATTATTTTTACTGTCATGCGTACACATACGTGTGTTTATAAATTCCTACGGTAAAACGAAGTATTTTTCTCCTTCTCTTCATTGCCTCTGGTATTACATCATCTGCATAGATCTTCATTTCTAATTCCCATTTTATAAGGGAACCTTTTAAACTCAATTGGGCGACAAATTTCACCTATGTTTTAGACATTTTAAAGATCCAGCAAACGAAGAATAATGGTCCTCAAGCTCCAACGTGTTTAGTTGAAACGACTGTTGCAAAAATACTTTTCGCGTTTGGTAAGACACGACATATCGAATTTTCTCGATGTAAACATATGAATACATGTTTCCAGCCCACGAATTCTCATATACTTTTCTCATCTAGATTGTCGATCGAATTTACGCGTGAAATTATGGATTATTCGCGAAAGCAGAACTCTTTCAATTTTTACAGTGAAGACCGCAATTCAGTATTTTGCCTTGGGCAAATATAGTTTTCATAGTACTTCTGCAAACACTGCGGTCGTGTGCACGTTATGCGGCGATTTGAACCAGGACGCATTGTGCGCGTCACACGTATAAACACGTAACGACGGACCGGGCCACTTGCTACGAAATTGCCGGGCAACCGCGCTTTCGATCTCGCCACCCGACAACGATATGCACGATGCCACTGGTGGTGGCTTGGAATAAAAAAAAAGAATGATGGACTGGAACTCCAAATTTCGCACCTTCCATCGCGTCGCCGCCGAAACGGTCGACATACGGGATGCGTCAAAACGTGCAATTATTCGCTTCTGGCGGAGGAGTCGATTGGCGAAACTTACTGCTGTTTCGCCTCCTGAATCGGGGGACAAATTCCCAGAAAATCGTCCCTTGCTCTGAAAACGACACGCGATGGTCGCATGAATTGGTTTCGTCAAAAAGATCTGGCATTGTTAATCATTTAAGCAGAAAATATCGTAAGCGATTATTCTTTCTATTCTTTCCTTTCGCTTCGGGACTGGAGTATCGCATTTGCCGCACGTAAGTTAAATAAAGCACAATTTCTTAAGAAGCTAATTGCCTATAATGTGAACGAATAGTAAAAAATATTAATATGGCTTTTGACAAGAATAGATTAAAAATTTGATATGAAAATGAAGATATAATATAATATATATTAATTTAATAATTTCAATTACATTACATATACCGAGATACTAAAAGGATTAAAATTAATAAATTAATAATAAGGATTAAAAGGATTTTGGTCAGGCTAATTAAAAGATCAATTAAAGGACTAATTAAGAGGATTTGGATCACATGTTTCACTAATATCGTCGGCATTTTAGTTAATTAGAATCAGTATTTTAGTTAATTAGATTTTTTCTGTTTCTGATTATTGTTATTATTGTAAAAAATGTATTTTTCTTACGATTAAGAAAAATATTTGCACATGGTGATTAATTAGAAATGTTAAAGACATAAGTTATGTAAATCTAAATGCCGGCTTCTGTGTAATGCAATCGTACATTCACGACAGTTATGTCGAGCGGCAATAATTGAGTTGGTCGGGACGCGAAAGCGTTAACGAAGATATTATGCAACCGATCGTCGCTAATCGGCAAATGGTCCGAGACACCAGATGTTACTACACGTGCGTGACTGCCTTTGATTTCGATATTCATGCAACAACAGATTTTGTAGTTGTTTTCACGAATGATCTAACAAGATAGTTTATTGTTACTTACTCCCCACATTCGCCTTCCATAAATGTCTGTTTCCAATTGTCATTTTATATGACAATTAGACACGATTTAACATTACGATTGCACATTACTTTCTTTAAATTATATATATGAGAATAAAAACTTTTGGAGGAACAAGCATTAAACTTCCCTGTCATATAAATCTCGTTACGAATGAGAAACATTTTTATTACTCTCTTAAATCTAATCCAATGTTAAATTTAACCCAATTTGAATTGTTTAACTCCATTGTTTTAATATAAAGTAGCGATATATTGGGTAAGAGCAGTGACTTAAATTAAGTTAAATTTGACCATAGATTTAACAATGTACTTCCGATACGTATATTTATTATTCAAAGTAACAGTTTATTAAGTAGTTTAAAAGATCAGTATGTAAAATTAAAATCAAATCCGGGAAATTCACATATTCCTACACTGAAAGAAAAGATTGGCTGCTGCAGCAAATTAGATGGTAAAATATGGCATAGTATTTTTTAATTGGCTGCTGCATTCAATTAAAAATGCTATGCCATATTTCAGCCAATCTTTTCTTTCAATGTAAATGTTTTATGAACGGTGCTATTTTTCTGATATAATGGGTCATAATATAGTAGGTCAAAAGTCATAAAATGTATTTTATTATAAATTACGGTGGATTAGCATCGTAATTTATGAAAAGCGTAAATATAAAACAGGTAAATCATATATCAAATACTATTATCAGCCGAAAAAATATGAATAAATGCGCTTACCGTGATACCTGAAATATATCGAATGCAAACTACACATGGAAAACTGCAAAATGTGCTGTGGCGCAGTACAGTATCGAAAATTGCAGTACGCCCCCCTTTTTGGTATAGGTAATTATAAGGCTAATGATATACATACGCAGTAACGATATTGGTAGATTGCAGTTGGTACAACGAATTATTAGAGCGATAATCAGTATCACGAACCAGAGAAGCCGATATCCCATATCCACAATTTGTAATTAAGAATTTTATTAGCGAAGATATTATGCGGCTAATCGTCGGTAATTGGTAAATGGCCCGAAAGCCATGTGCAGTAACCATCTCCCCGAATCGATTTTAGTTGCCGTCCAGGGGTCACACCAACTGCGATATTTATTTGCATTTTTACAATGTTAATCTGACGGTGATATATATTTCGGCGAAATACTGATTCACCAAAGCGATCGTAAAATTGCAACTTCGACAATGTTAAATAAACAGACACATTATTTTGGATTGAAGAATACGTTCTATTTTACGTTGCATTAACTTACTAATTAGACACTAATTTATAAATTGCCTCTTTATGCAAATTTTCCAATAATGTGGAACGTTCTTCGTCGGATATATAGCTCATTTATATTATTAATTTTTAATACACCCCACGGAAGTACAGAATATGAACTATCATATTTAGGGAACTCGCATCCGCTACCCGATGACTATTAAAATCTCATAACAAGGGAAAGAGAGAAGGGATGTATTGCATGAACGATTTATTCAAATCCGAACAAAGACGACGAGCCCAATGGGCAACATTGTGCTTGGCGTCGTGATACGATGGGGTGCGCTAAACAAAAGTCATTAGGGATAGGAAATCACTGTGCGTAACCAGTCTCCCCATATCGAAATCGCAACCCCCGGAAACATGCGCGAATAGTATATCCATCATAAAGCTATACATGAACACGCGTGCGTCATTTACTGAACAAATTGAGACATACATACAAAGGCAGAGTTGCGATTCTTGATTGTTATAGGTCTCCTCAATCTCTCCTCGAAGGGAGACGATGAGGGAGAAGATGAGGGGAAGGACAAGCGCGTTATAGCAAACGCAATCTAATTACGGTATCGTGAGACAACGCTCTCTCTCGCCAGAGAGAGTAATTTTGTCGTAAATAAGTTTTTAAAACGATCATTAATATCGTAGTCAGTTCGTCCGATCCGCATCTTTGTTATTCCTCTCGTTTCCTCCCTTTCTTTCTGCAGTTTTCTTACATTCCAAGCGTGAAATTGGCCAACGGAAAAAAAGAGGCCACCCACACCTCGCAGAGTTCGAACGTTTTCGAGGCCCTTTTGCGAGAGGCCACCTCGAATGCGCGCGGTTCCGTCGTTGCACCATGCATATGGATCGTCGGTGCATTCACCGTGTACACACGTCACGGATAAATATGTATGAGAACGAGCGGCATCGAGATTATCCACTACTATCTCGTTTTCTTCTACGGATACGAATACGAGAATGCCTGCGCGATTTTCCCTTCGTTTGCCATTTCCCATGCTAAAATTCTACGCATTTCAATAGTCCGCATACCGTCGAGGTATCAATAATGCGTATTTACGTGTTACGACGTTACATCAATTTTCCTTATTAACGAAATTCTATAGCTATATCTGGAAGAAGAAAATAATCAGATATCAGCATAATATATAATAATATACAATAATATCTTTCTCTCTGCGCTCGCCAGATATCCAATTTATTATATTTGTCTATTACATTTTTCTTATATTTGAATGCATTGCCGTATACGCATAGTAATATACGGCATTTTTATATCACTGTGACATTATTTACAGTTACTTTTTAGTTATTTATTACGTATCCGTCATTTACTTTCAACATTTTTGCGGTTATTCTGGAAAATAATATATTATTTATTATTTTTATTTTATGCTGTTTGGATTCGAAAATATAAATTTGTGAAATTAATCCATTTACATTAATCTTTTTGTGTGTTGGTCACAAATTATTTATTTAATTACAACTGCTGATATAAATATTACGTTTTAAAATAAATATTTTAGTAATCATATATAGAAACCAAGTTGGCTCTTGCAATAATTGTAAATATTTTATGCGTTTATTTATTGTCAGTAATCATACTTTTTTTTGTACAAGTAATAATTCTTTTTTTATATCTCTTATAATATTCTGTTTAGTCACGTCAAAGATAGTCATTACAGAATGAGTTCGGTGGAGTGAGTTGAGAAAGACAAAACATTGGTTTTGGGAGGATTTTAATGAGACCGTGCCAATAATTAACGTGTCGAACGCAAATGGCACTGCGTAAAACAGTGCGGTGCCGTGTTTGTTTTTATTAATCCTTGTTGCGAGATTTGCATTATTTCCTTTCTTCTCGCGCACTCTTCAGTCGCTATTGATGAAATCGCTAATCAACAATTTACTACCAAGTTAATTCACCGCGGACTAATATCGATGATTGGCAATAATATCGATTGTTACTCTAACTTTTAGTGGAGCTTGTATAATGCACGCATTTTCAATTTGACTAGCATACGTATAACTATCGCTCAGCTATAGTTGTCTAAAACGATAATCAGATATAAATCGAATTTTTTGGATTTTTAGATAGACATTAAACTTCTCTTTTGCATATGTATATGTATTATAATTGTTTCACAACGAATAATTGTGCAACTTTTAATTATGTGCAGTGCGATTTCATAAACATTTGCTGATATTGATTTCTCAGATATTCTTAGCAGCATCACTGAAATATTCGTGAAATATGCTGTTCGAATAAAAACTTCAAGATGTAATGTGTTTGTATTTGTATGTGCTTGCTTATTGCGTGACTCATTCCATCAAAAGTCGAAAGGAAGAAATTGGTAAGAAATTTCTGACACCGAGTATAAGAAGATATCAAAAGAGATATTCTTTCAATCTAATCGGCTCTTATTTCACACGACGCAGACTCATATTTCAGTCTTGGGATATAAAGCCAATTCAATCTCGGTAAAATTACCTGCACGGCGTTCCAAAGCCAAGAAGAGGCTTTGTAAACGAATTTTCACAGCGATAATCCCGAGTGATTCATTCCCGAACAATATTTACGATATATCGTGGCTTTCATTGATGCAGCTTACATTATTGTATAATAAAGTCATATTCATCAATGTCGTGATTGAATATCTCAGAAAGAGATACCAGAAATATCCTGTTTGAGCTTTTAATATCGAATAATTCACGGTACATTCATTGTATGACTTATTAAAATAAAAATGTTAATGTCGTGCAATGACCTCTTAATACAAGTCGAGCTTGTATTCTTAGCTGACAAATTTTACGAGCGCTGCTCTCAGAATAAAATCTTTTACATATCTATTGATAGAATTGAAATGATATGTCTATAATTTTCTCCTTACATTCACAGTTCTTTAAGAACATTATAGAAATTTATACGAATAAAAATGCGTGTTTGCTCTAAAATATAATAATTGAGCGATATAAAAAATTTTTTAAAATAGTTTAAAGCCATGCATGAATCAATAAATTAGGCAATATTCAATTAACTGTAAAGCGAGAATCTTTGGTTTTCATAGACGGGCAAGAGTTTAAAGAGGTCATCTGCTCGATATAACTACGACAAAAGCGCGATTTCCGGCTATGCATTTCTTCTCTTTTATTTTTTCGCGCACTTCGCTACCGGGGATTATAGAGTGAACGAACAAATTCCCCATCATAATTTATGATCCTATCCGGCTACTTTTCGGATAATCCACCGTACCGGTCGCGTCGGCATAACCTCTCGATTCCCTTTCTAAAGGTTTATATATGAACCGGGCATGTTCCCATTGTCGACAGCCACACAATTTGTGTCTTATAAGAGATACAAAGAGTTAAAAAAGTATTAAAAAATTTCCATTCTCATGCGTGTTGATATATTCTGTATTAATTTCCTGGAATGTCTATTTCAATTTCCTTCATATTATATGTGAGAATTTCAGCCTCTCTCGACTGAAAAAAAAGAATCTGATAATAGCTACCAAACATTGAGTGAAATAATTTCAATCAAATGTTGGATTAATATAACCAAAAATACAGTAATTTTACTTCCCTAAATATTTAATAAGTATTATCAAACGATTGATTATATTATTATGTTTGATAATAATTATTAAATATTTAAAAAAGTGAAGATATTTTTGGTTATATTAGCTGAATATTTAATTTAGAATTATAATACTTTACTCAATATTTGTTAATTATATTATCAGATTTTTTTTCAATATCCTGTGTTATGAAGAATATATAGTTTAATAGTAGAAATTTTTTTAAAAGAATTTTTTTTTAATATTTCATATATTATGAAATTACTTTTGTTCTCGTGTTTCTCATATCATAAATACACATATATTTAAATGATAAATAGATATTTAATCAAGCATTTAAATTTACATTGTTAATAAATATAGCATCGATTGATATATCCCCTAATGTGTAAATTTTACATGGAAATTTTTTTTTACTTACAGCAAATAGTGCTATTACACGAAATTACGCGGTCTGTGTAAAATATGTGTAAAATGTGTGTTTATACATTTGAAATATAAAAGTATCATACATTGCTTGGGCTGAATCAGCAGATGAGAGAAAACTCATTATCTTTTTCTAAGGTTCACTGAGAGCTCAATTGTAAAATTCATTAGAAAATTTCAAGCAACGCTCAGTACGATCTGCCTAAGCCATGATAATATTCCGTGAGAGAGCGCGTTCCGACTTTTCTTTTGACGATTACACATTTTACAACGTCGGCACATACGACCGCGTGCTTACGTATTTATCTTAATGCGATATCCCGCCGAGCTGAATCTTCTCTCTTGTGGCGCCTTGAGGCGCGTCTCGTACACGGGCGAGAAATCGCGAATTCCTTGACGGTACGTCGTATGAATCGCTTTAGCCGCAGCCTCGGCTCCGAACTTTTCGCCGTGCCGTAACTCGCGTTAGCTTTTGCCCTCGGAACCAGCAATTCCTTTCTCTCTCTCTCTCTC
>NW_012130067.1:2919461-2923764 GCF_000143395.1 Atta cephalotes | reverse complement strand
ATCTTCTCTCTCTCTCTCTCTCTCTCTCTCTCTCTCTCTCCTCTCTTTTCTTCACTTTTGCTCCCTTTTACCTCTTTCATCCCTCTAGCGGCCTCTTCCGCTTCTTTGGCTACCTGACTCCATCTCTTTCACCCTCGCTGAGCCGAGTTCCGAAGCGAATGAATTTATTCGCGCGAACAGTAGACCGGTGAATCATTTACACGAATATCGACACCTGTACATATTAGATATTATATTTGTTTCGCTTTCCTTTTTCTCCTTTTTGTTGCATTGGCAATTGATGTTTGACTTCCCGCATTCGAGGATAGGATTTGGCTTAAATATAATTTCGTTTATTCTGTCTGTATGAAAAAGACTCTTAAATCGCGTAATTTTATAAGATTATCCCGATTTTGTTACCTAAATATAATATCTATCGAGGAATATTCTGTTTTAGATAATTCGATATTTTCTCTCATATACTGAAAAAAAGATTGGCTGCTGCAGCAAATTAGATGGTAAAATATAGCATAGCATTTTTAATTGGCTGCAGCAGCCAATTTTTGGTTGCAGCAGTCAATTTTTAGCTGCGTTAGCCTATGTCATATCTGTAATGTTAGTATAGGATTTCAATAGAATAACGCAATCAAAAATTGGCTGCTGCAACCAATTAAAAATGCTATGCCATATTTTACCATCTAATTTGCTGCAGCAGCCAATCTTTTTTTTTCAGCGTATAATTTAATGACGTCTGCCTAGTTGGTTGGCCCCCCGCAGCTGCAAAAATTTTTTTTGCCGATTTTGAAAGCGCATAAATAGCGCATTATTATATAATTTATTCATTAAGATTTGGTTAAGTGGGGAGAGGGGGGGGGGAGGAGCAGCTAGGCAGATGTGATTTAACATTCCTCTTTAGATATAGTTTTATTTGAGATTAAAGTAATATAATATCAATCATCAAGGGATATCAAATATCAAGGGAAAGTAAATGATTGATCTAAAATTAATGATTAATGATTGATATAAAAAAAGTGTTCGATATTATGAATATATTTTCTGATCAATATTAAATTAACTATTTCTATCTTACAATTTTTAAATATTTATATATATATATACGTAGAAACTAATCCGTAAGTAGATAATTAAGAGAAATAATCCAAATGTAATGGTTAAAATGTAGATAATGCGAGTATAACTGAACGTTAATGAAAAATGTTACAACAAGATACGGCCATGAGGATTCGTATTATCGTATCAGTGATCCCGTGGCGACACTCCGATAAATCTGATAAACTTGCCTAATTTGAATATCCGGCCGCATTATCAAAATGCGATATCAGCCGCGGCCACGGTGAGCGAGTATGCGTATCGGAACACGCTTTTAATGCATATAGATTAGATCAATTTATAATAAGCCGGTTTTACAGTGTCCTCTTATTCTCCACCAGCATAGCCTCCGATGCCGAAACCACACCATTGGCCCCGCTAAATTTCTATTTATATTTTGCGTTTATTGCCATAATGCCGCGGTATTATCAATATTTATTGGCCGCGCAGATCGAACACACAAGCTTATAGTTCGCGCGAGGATATCAATAATTTGTGAGAAAGTATGTGTGGTGAACGCACACGTGGCCTAGTAATCATTGATAAAATGTCGAAAGCATTTTTTCCATATTATTGTAAAATGTGGAAACGTTGCAGATGTGCAACACTTATTTATTAAAAATATTATATTTATTAAAAATATTAGCATCGGGAAGAACTTTGATAAAATTCTGTAAAAAAAAAGTTATGATTTTGACAAAAAACTTATTTAAGATTTATAGTTTACTTAGATATTTATTTAAATATTTAACCCTCAATACACACAACTCTGGCAGTTCGTATCTACCCACATTCGGGTATTTGTAACCCAGCGTTTTTTTTTACTTGTATCTCAGACTGGGGCTCGATTTCAACAAATTTTTTTTTTAATTTATCATTTGAAAAAAAAAGAATTTTTGAATTAGAAAATCTAAAATGTCGTAGAAAAAGGTCGTACAAAAGATATTTAGCAATAAGTGAAAAGGGATTGGAAGGAAACGTGAAAATCGAATGAGGTTACGCTAACCCCATTGTGTATGAGGGTTAGATATTTACTTAGATTGCTTTTTAAGCAATGTTTACAATAAAATATATGTATATCACATACAAATTCAGGAAAATATATTTTAGTTTTAGATGCCTTTGATATCTATCATAAAAATGTCATCGAAAAGAGAATTCCATTATAAGCATTAAATATGGAAAACTTTTATTCATATATTATAAAGTTCTTTGTTTCATCCTTTTTTATTGCTTATCTTTTTGTACTTTATCGGATTATAAACGCACAACTTCGTTTCTTTTACCCGAGTTTATCTCTCTGTCTCTTTATCTTTCCCGCAGTATAGAATCAGTGCGATGTTCCTGGAGTTCGTGGTATTCCAATTTTCAGGGATAATGTATCTTCTCAGTTGGCTCCAGTCTTTCACGAGCAAGAACGCGAGCTTGTGCCAACTAGGAGTTCATTAACGAACTAAATTACCATATCCGTTACTTTTATTGTGTGACATTGCAAACATATAATATATTCTCCGATCCACGAAATCGTTCTTGATGATATTTGGCTCCTATACAATTTTCTCGACTAACGGTGGCAAACAAAAGTCAGAGATATATTTCCATGAACCGAGCGAAATGCTGGAAAAAAAGCAAGTGACTGCGACTTTTTTGAATAAAAATATTTTAGATTATGCAGGTATTATTTTATACGTTAATCTCCAGCGTTAACTTGGCCTTTCTCTGAAGAAACAATAAAGTTTGCTTAATACTACATTTTACTATACCTACTACATAATCTTTATATTTAAAAAAAAAACGTAATGATTTAAATGCACAGCATAAGATTAAAATATCATAACAAAGATCGATTTTGCCACTTGTGCGATGTAAAATAAATTTACAACAGCAATTAAAATAATTTATGTAGCATACAGAGAAATGTCAATCTTTAATTCAGTCAATCATAAAAGAATACCAATCAATATGAACATAACCAGAATGTTATAATAACGAGGATCATTAATGCTTTTTATCATTGACAGAATGACTTGCCATTCGTTGCGAGAATTTATGTTAATGCCTTTGCGTGGTTTAAATCCGTATGTGTAATTGTGATAATAGAGCCGCCGGCCATACGTTACATTCACTCACGTCACATATGGCGGATACAACTAAACTGTTATTTTTTAATTTATGCCTTCAATTTACTAGCTCAACGAAGCTCGGCGCAGGCACCAGAATAATTAATGCTAACCCGCCGGTCGCATGGAATTATCTGCCCGATAATTTTTGTTAAAACCCACCATTAAACTATGCATATGTTGATAATCGTCGTTGCTCACGCACGTGTGCCCCTTCATTTTCCCTATCGCGTGTAATGATGCCCATTTTCACACATCTTGTCTATTACCTGCGCTATCCATTTCCCCTTTCATCGATGTATAAATTCCCCTATATACACCATTGTTAGAATTATTTCATTCACGGTTAGTTTATTCCTACGCGTTCAACGTATTTTTTACGACAATAAGCACGTATCGTCGATCTCACGTTATTTCGCACGATAACCTCCACGTTTTTTTTTTCACCAGATTTTTTTTCTCTTCGCGATCATACGAAACTCGCTCGTAAGACTTTTAAGCCAATGGTAACGCGGTAAATTGATGGTATTATTTATAACAACCCGTCAGACTGTGCGCTTTCGTGAAGAAGATCTCGGGCCTTAGATATTTTACGTACCGCGCAAGGATTTCGGCTGACCGTGGGCGGACGTCTATATAGCGAGCGATAAATTACGGTGAACCTCATTGTTCTCGTAAACCGCATCTCTCGGCGCTGCGTTCCGGATCGCGGCCGGCACGAGAGCAGGTGTTTCTCTTCTTCAAGATCGACATACGGAAAAAAGGAGGAGCATCATCCCCGGTACTCTGGATAACTATCCCGAGATATTGCGTATGTAAGTTCTCGTACCCTCTCGTTCCTCGAGGGCACTCGCCGCACATCCGAAACAATGGGCCTATATATCGTGCGGCACATGCGTGCGAAATCGTATTAATTTATCGCAGAGCAATTACAAGGAGCCATATATTAGGCAGTCGTGTATGAACGCAGGGCTGGCAGAGTCGCGAATTGCGGAAGGGCGAAGGTATAGACAAAGATAGATAGATAGATAGATAGAGAGAGAGAGAGAGAGAGAGAGAGAGAGAGAGAGAGAGAGAGGAGGAGGGAGGGAGGA
>NW_012130067.1:2900525-2919441 GCF_000143395.1 Atta cephalotes | reverse complement strand
AGAGAGAGAGAGAGAGAGAGAGGGAGAGGGGGGCAGAAGGAATCAGTGGAAAGAAGAGGAGATATACGAGATAAAAAGGAATGGAAATAGAGCAACATGCGTTGGAAGAAGAAAACGAAATAGACGACGAGGAAGAACCAAGGAAGAGGGAATCGCGTGTGTGAGAGAGATAAGCAAGTTTATTTCGATTCGCGGGGGTCGCCTACAGCGACAGCGCATCTGTCGTCTTCTCCCTTTTCTCGTTCCCGAAATTCCCAGCGTGCATCCGAAGCACACTGCAAACCCTATCGTTTCGCCAGAGAATCTTCTCCGTTGTCGATGCTTCTGTTTATGAAGACAGCAGGAGAAAATTCTTTCCTCTCAAACGTTCAAGTAACTTAATCGTTTTTAATGGTGTATATAATTTCACTAGGATATGGAAACTTTTATTTCGTCACAAAAGTGAAAGGTAATCAAATTACGACGGCAATTTCTGAGCGTGAGGATATATATTGGCGACGATTTTTCGCGTTTTACGCACTATCGATGTCTACCGAAATCTTTTTTTTTCTTTTCTCCTTTTAGTCAGAGAGTGACTGGTTGGATTAAAAACCGACGGCGGGACTATTCGTTAAAGTCCATTTGAATGATAGAGATGCACGCCCCTCGACTTCATTTTTTAATAAAAGCAAACTCGTAGGCATATGTGCATACCCATGACGTGCTGTATATGACTGCGAAAAACTGCTCCTCACCGCCTCCTATAAAACGAAATTCACGCCCTGCAAGCAAAATATTTGCTCTCTATTCCACTGCTATTTTCGGCTTCGTCCTGCATAGCCCGCAAGCTGGAAATTGCCAAATATGTATTCATTTTTTTCTGGGTATCGTGCCATATGGACGATAGTACGATGATGAAGCGCGAGAGAATTTACATTGCTTGTCCATGTTACCAGTTACAGGATATACACGTATCAAGCAATACAATACCGAATCGTGTGTGAGTGTATGTGTCTCGCTATTAAAAAAGATTGCGTGGAAACACAACGTTGTTACGGTAAATATGACCTAATTCTTCATAAAATGAGCTTCATAAAATTATGACACGAATACGCGGAATCAAAAAGTGTTTTATCCCCCTTCCTTTTAGCATAGAAAAGATACTATTTATGAGCTTTAGAAAAGTAATTTTCTGAAGAAATTTATTTTAATGTTTACGTAAGAACATTGTTATCATGGAAGAGAGATGAGAGACGAAAGTTCCTGTATTTACGGGGAAGTAAATAAGAATTTGTGACTGAATATAAGCAGCTTTCCAACTTTGAGACGTGTACCAACAGATTGAAAGTCTTTATTGCGATATACGATATTATGTGCGATTTTCCGTACGGCACAAAACGATGCGGTTCGCGTCGTTTGGGAATTTCCAAAATGATATAAGACGACCGGCCAAGCGCAGAAGCTCCTAAGACCTGAACACGTGAATACGTCGAGATATAGTTCTATCTCCCGAGAGATTGTAACGAGATGGAATTGGACTTCTCGAGATGCGATTTGCTCACGAAAAAGAGGGACACTGTGTGCGCGCGTTACCATCACCAAGAAATGCAAAGCCATTTGCAGTGTTGTAAAATTGCTTCGCGATTATTGTTAAAATTGAAAGTTTCTACATAGTGACCACAATGTGGCCAAAGACAATATCGGAATTTATCGAGTACGTTAATCGAATTTCTTCGAAATGTGCTATATTTTTTATAAACAGCTTACTAATCAATTTATCAAAGGTCTTATAATTAATAAAAATTATCATTAAAATAAACAAGAGTCGGTTTTATAAATCTGTTTTTTTTTTATTAAGGAAAAGGAATTATAAGTAGGAATTATAAGTAGTATTGAAATTGGCTCATATTGCTGCTAAGTTTAACATTATTGTTCATTTCTATCAATAAGGATTAATTTTAATCTTGATTTAGTCTTTATCTTTTTGTAATTCTTCAAATAGGAGAAAGATAATAAGTAAGTTAATTTATATTATGGTAGAAACGGATATAAGACATCTTCTAAAGTTTATAACTATATTGACTTACCGAAACACAAAAGATAAAAAAACCTGTATGAAGATATAAGCTTTTTATAAACGATGATATACATATATTTAATAAACTACTTTAGCTCTTTAACTCTTCTCGTGTGGTACTCGTAACGCCATCTCTTAGAATATGTCTATACCATTATAACACTTTATCTCTTATATTTCATTGTTACTATTTTTTCTTTCATTATTGTTATTGTTATATCATTATTATTGCCGCACAAACGATACGTTTGAAATTTGTATTATATTTATTCATTATACGCTCGACACGTTGTAACCAAAAAACGTATTCTGCCTTCGACATTGATCTATCTGGGGTTGATTTATCTGGGGGTCTGTCACCGCGCGTGATGCCAAAGAATGAAAATCAGAAAAGGGAAATCGTTAAATTTGTTTCGTGATTTGATTGATGCGAATGTTCAATCAGCGTTGCCGCGCGTTTCGCTAATTGCTTTGATCACTCAATGTGATTCAATGCGATGAAACATGTGTAACCTATAGACCTCGGCAACAGAGCCGAGAATGTGCAGGTGGAACTGTAACGTACAATAGGATATTATCTGGAAAATCGTATGGAGCATTATACCGAATCGATACACTAATACATCATCCACGCGATAAGCTATAAATCGGAAATATATCGCGGCAAAAGTCATTTTAGTTTAACAAATTTGTAATTTAAACATAACATGTAGACTGAAAGTATATTGTGAAAAATTTTTCTTATTTTATAAATGAATATCGATCAAATACAATTGGATCTAAGACTAAGGTTACACTCGAAAAGACGTACGAGAAATGTTCATTGTAATGCATGGCGAAGCGTTTGCTTATTTATTCGAGTAAAGTATCGGGTATGGCGAGCGTATCGAAAGCGGCTTTACACGCTGTAGTCCGGAGCAGACTCGGGAAAAGAACTAGAAACGATTGAAAGTACCAAGTTCATTTATATCTATCGCGACGAAGCAAAGCAACTTTGGCTAAAGTACGTGTTCATGAGGGGACGGGGAATAAGAGATGGCGAGGAGAGAGAATGGTCGTGGGAGAAGAGGAGGAGGGGGAGGAGTGGTCACATGCAGTTACAACTTTGATTCTCTCTTCTCGGCTCCGTGCCACTTTCATGCTGAGAAAAGAGACGACGTTTACGAAGAACGAGAACGAAGGGCGAGAGACAAAAGGGATCGTGTTCGAGAAAGATGGAACGCACACATGAAAAAAGAAAAGACAGAGAAAGTACGCCAAAGAAGAGAGGGAAGAGATCTAACTGGGCGGATGCGGAACTGGCGTAAGTGTTGGCGAAAGCATGCCTCTCCTACATCCATTTGTCTCGTTATAGTTTACCGATACAACGGATGAAATGAGCCGAGTGGACTTGCGTCGTCCACTCTCGAGAGTGTGTGATGACACTTTAAAACCACTTTAAAACTTTGGACCGGATTCGCACTTGCACGTGAAATGGAGAAAAGGAATAGGAGACTGGTTGCGTCAGAAAGACAAGAGAGAGAAAAAGAGGAGAGGAAGGGAGGGAGGGGAGAGAGAGAGAGAGAGAGAGGAGGAGAGAGAGAGAGACGTTTTTTCGCGTTAGGAAATTTAGTCGGGAAATAAGTGGGAAAACGCGTTCATTCCTTTCCTTTCTTCTCTTTCTCTTTACATACGAAGATCATATAGGCACGCTTAATCTCTTTTGCTCTCTTTCTTTCTCCAAGACGAAATTCTCTTCAAGATAAGAGGTTGTACTTTTTCTTATATATCCTTTATACCGGACAATCCTTTGAAGTCTAAATTGACCATCGGTCGACAACCATTACCAAGATCTTTTCCCATCTTACTTTTATTTTTCTTTCTCCCAGAACTTCCTCTTGTCTTTCCGGTCGTGTCCTACGCGCTTCGCGTTGCTTGGTTTCACTCCTCGTGACGACTTTCAAAGAATCGCCGTTGAGAATTGACGATGCTACTTTACAGCCTACGTAACGTTAAACTGCGCAATAAGTTTAGGTTTATCGAGACATACAGCGTAGTTATAAAGTTGAACAAGTTATACTCGCGCTTCTAACTTGCTATATACATTACGCGTATGACATAATCAAGATAACTACTATATATACATTTATTTTTGGCAATTTATATTGCGACTATTCTGTAAAAGTTCTGTTAAATTCTGTTAAAGAATTCTAAAAAATTCTGTTAAAGAATAAATATCAGAATCAAAATTAAAATGTTACAATTATTGTTACAAGATAATATAAGTAATTTTTTCAATTATTATTTTTTTTACAATATCAGAGTTTTCTTTTATTTTGACATCGAATTCTTCTTCAGAACAATAATTTGGTTACTTTTGATCGTATCAGAAGCCAATTATACATTTCTACTATATAGATTGTGGAACAAAGTTCGGTGTAGATGCAAAGTCGCAGTACCGTAATTGCACCGGAAATAGCACTTGATGATACGACCGCGGTTAATTAGACTTATAGAAACAAACTTTATCACTGATCCTCGATGGTAGAGGCGCACAACAATTCCAAAGTGATTATGAATCGTATTAACCGACTACAATGCACGCCTTAATGGTGTTTTAACCACTGTTTTCCTCACTGCTTTATCTCATTAGAGAGCACAATGAATGTATTTGTTAGAACTAATAATGATTACTATCTACTTATAATATTTATAATACTGTCTATTTTACTTATATTTTATTTTAATACAACTTATATATTATTTTAATGTATCTATAATATTTACGCGACATATTTCTATTTGGAGACGCAAAAGATGAAATTCCATACAAATTCTTGTACAGGCTTTTATTATTCAGTTTCAAGTCAATAACTTCACTCGTAAGTTCTGGTTACCTAAAGAGACCAGGCAAACGCAATTTTTCCCTATAAACATATTTTCTCATAATAACATTAATAAATTGCATTCGTGGCGGAAGCCGAGATTCGCGGCCAATTCATTCCGAGAGTCTGCGCAGATCCCAATTTGCCAAGATGCTCGAGACACGTACGCTCGCTCAGGGGCCGTTATTTCTAATAGGAGATTTTCAAAAGTTGCATCTGCGCAACCCTCCTCGTTAGAGGGTCAGTAATTGCACGGTAACAACGTGCTAAGATGCTGTCCGCTGGAATCGACCGGACGACCCTGAGATGATGTCGGCATGAGAGAGAAGCGTGCGATGGCGGTAAGTTAGCGGGTGGATGATGGGAGAGGGGGAGGATAGATCAAGGAGAGGAAGTGAAGAGATGGGGGCAGAACGTTATCACTGGAGATCACGCTAATCTAACGCCTTCATCCCCTGCACGATCGTGCAACCCTCGGCCTGATCCGACTTGACTTTTTGTAACGACTTCTTCTTCTACCTTCCACATTGGCCCTCTCCTCACCGCACTGTACCCTTATCCTCATCCAAAGCCTCGTTCCAACAGTAACCCAGCTTTCATTCCAATCCACAGCTAGAAGAACCCATCCCCGTAATTATCCGATAAGCGAAAGGGAACGCCCGGTTATCCGGCGGGCTGTTGATACATAGGACGATCTCCGGGTCTGTTTCCAATTACGTCGTGGGACAAGAGAAAATGACTGAATTCGTTCTCCTTGGCTTTATTTTCACATGGTTTACACGTTCTTCTGCGTTATTTCTTTCTTTCTTATTTTCTTCCTGTTCTTTAGTTCAGTTAGTGCGAGTGTAGTTGGTACGTCGGCAAATGAGTTCCTTTGACAATCTATCGCGAAAGCTTTTCTGTTAAGTATATCACTACGTATTTCTATTTTATTCTTCCAAACAAACTTTTTTTTATCCATTTTCTTTTTCCATGTTTTACAACTTTTACTGTATTTAATTCAACCTAAACGAGTTTTAATTACATCTTATTATTAATTATATGCGCATATAATAATAGAATTGAGACGTCATTCGCGTCCGCTTACATATCTTTTTTCAAACTCTTTTTAAACATAATATTATTATAATATAGATTAATATTCATAATATAGACATAACATTAAAACTGATCGTAATGAATTGATTTTGTAATATAATAGTTTAATATTTTGTCAAACTATACATCCTTTAACATAAAAATTATTGAAACGTGAAATCGAAACAGTTAATTCTCAATAATCAGAGTTTATCTTACGCTATCAACTCTATGCAAAAAAAGTGATACGTTAATTGTATAACCAAATCATTAAAATCGATTGGCGTAATGGTAACAAATCGCTCGCTCGAAGGATCGTCGGCTAATAAATAATGTTTACGTAACAAATAGTCGTATTACGCGGTTCACGTGGGATCTTTTGCTCCCAATGAACACAATCCACACTCGAAACCCGGCCGGTACCGTCACGATGTTATCGTGATAATCGACGTTCGATAATATCCTCCAATAAATTTGCCCTGTGATAACAAAGAGGATTTATATTATTTGAATATCATTGACTATAAACGCTCGTTTCGACGATCTGTATGGAGCCAATTCGTTCCTCTTTGATATTACATCTAAATTTAAAAATCTGCCTAAAAAGGCAGATAGTATTTCACGGAATTCTTTTTATCTCAATTTTGAGAGAAATCAAATTTTTATCGTAAATAATATTGTATCTGTTTCAAATAAATAGTGCTTCTTTGAAAAATAGAAAGAGTTTATTGCGAGATAAAGATAGTAGTGTCAAATACAAAGCATCAACTGTAAGAAAGATCTTTCGGATGGGAATAGTACATGTAACGGATAATAAAAGATGTAATGCTAGCTTACACAATCCGCTGGTGTCGGAAATAAATGCGGCAGGATAATAGTTTTTTCAGTTGTAAAAACGCCGATGCCGGTCTCTTTGTGGACATTCTGGTCACATCTTGTCGCGGGAAGGGTGTACGTGCGATAGTTTAGCGACTACATCTACGCGTATAAACTTTATGAACTGTCTTTATGATCGCATAAATGTTTCATGAACATTCGGGGTCTTTACAGTCTGTTCGTTTCGTTCTTACCATCGTCGATTTTCCGTGAGCCTAAAAATTGCTTCGAATTAGGAAACACTTATAAGATAAAGACAATCGATAATTATATGTAGTAGACAGAGAAAAATATAAGTCTGTTTAATATAAATAATTTCGTGCAGAATACGCGCTTCGCTGGAACATTTTAACGATATTTTTCGCCAATCGATCAATACGCCAACTGTAACTGCGTTTGACAAACTTTTTAATGCCTCTTAAAATATCGTCATCATTGGGCTTAATCGCGTAATAAAATGTTTTTGTCCCCTTGTTTGTCTAGGCGCTTTCCCCAGCTTTCTCGGGGTTTGCACAGGGAGAAATAAATAAATCGTTATGGCGCATCGCCAGATCTTGCTTCCTTTCGTAGCATTTTTCTCCACCCTTTTCTCTTCTCTGACTACAATTTAGTGACGAAAGGCCAAGGATGATGCTTGGTAACTTTCCTTTTTCTTTTTAGACGCAGTGATTCGCGGACTAATATCCAATTTCACCGAACAGTAAATTTTATATTACTATGAAAAAACAAAGAGTCTCATATAGGATCTTCAAATTTATGAATAAATAAATATATATAATTACATCGCACAGGAATAATTCGTTAAAATTTTTCTTGTGAAAAATTGAAATTTCCGCGGCAAAAAGCTGATATGAACGCTAAACGGCCGCAACTTTGCAAGGCGCATAGAATATTGGGTAAAACTTAAGGAAAAGCAGGAGTGGAAACAGGATATAAAATACGGTGATGTGTGCCGTTTGAAACCACGGTGGAAAAGCGCTTTTAAGAGGCACTTACTGTTTTAACTTTAATGCGCTCGTTAAACCAATGGCCGAGCCCAAACCGACGGCGATGTGTACTTTTTCGCTTTACGCATTTAGTTACAGCTTGTTACGACGAGGAATATCTTCGTTTACATGACGTTGTGAGAGGGGAAATGGCCGCGTCTCGCGAAAGCGTCCTACAAAGCAAGCTGGCTGGAGGAAATAAAATCGTAGCCTTTGCCTCGCGAAAACACTAGCACACTGCGCCAAGTGATTTTTGCCGGGATTTCGACGTTATCGAAGAGAGTTTCTCATTTGCGTTTCAAATTCTAATGACGCTATCGACCTAACTTGAGAACACTTTGCGCGAGGAACGTTATCGTTACTCCTGACAGGATTAATAAAGAAAGGCGTCCCATTTTGTACTACGATTTAACGAAAAATCTTCCTGTATACACAGGTCCCTTATTAGCTCGCGTAATTAGCATTTGACGCACTTGGAATATTAATGAAAGAATAACTAAATCTCTATTCATGTAATGCGACTTTATCAAGAAAGGCATTCATTTATATTTACGTGTAAAATGTAATTTATTTATATTTTATATTTTATATTTTATATTTTATTTTTTTAAGATAGTTTTTAATCGAATTAAATTTGGCGAAATTTCGCGGTTTTTGACGCGTAAATAGTACTTAAAGTAATAAGATAAAAATCACAAACAATTGGAATATACTTATTGACAAAATTAACTGAAAAAAATTTCAATTTGAATTTGAATCCTTCTATGGAAATCAAGTATAAATTACATTTTTGTTTGAGGCGAATTCAAATTCAGAGTAAAAATGTTTACAGTTAACTTTGTTGGTAAGTACATTCGAATTGTTTGCAAATTATATTTTATTGCTTTTTTAAATACATTATTACTAACAATTTCGAGGCTTATATTGATGTTTTACTTATATTTGATTTATTTTTGTAGCCACAAAATTACTTTCATGTTAATTTTAAATTAATTGTTCGAATTGATTTTATTATAGAAGTTTTGATAATAGAAAAAGAAATTTTATTATATATAAGTGAAATTAAATTTATATCTGTCGATCAAAACATTTTCGGCTAGAGATAAGCTAAAAAAATCAATTGTAATCGGTCTTTTGGGCAATATCCGAGCTATTGCAGTGCGGGAACAGGGAACGCGAATCGATGCGTAAACGTGGGCTTCAAAGTCGAATCAGTTTAGGTCGCCAGTCCCATCGAATGAATCGAAATCGATATTGCGCGGCCAGATCCCGTCGAGTACTGCCGATCGGTTAGCTGAAAAGAGTCACGGACGCGGAAAAACAGTTGCAATTTATTCAATGCCAAATCGCGGTGAGGCCGGGTCGATCCGTTTCGCCTACCGTTAGAGATTGGACTCTATCGGGCCATAACAATTATTAGCATTGCAACGTGGCGTGGAAGTGGCACAATAATATGCATAGAACATAGAGGGCTTACAGAATTTCCATTACATTAGCCCTCGCACGAATGCGCGGGCGCGCCAAACGATTCGGAAATAAAGCGGAATTGCATATTGGAAACTTGGTTGTCTGGCCCATCGCCAGTCGAGTGTCTCCTAATTTTGTCCTTTGGAAAAATCGACACTTTATTTGCGGCTTTCATAAGTTTATCAGTGTGACGGATCAATCTTGGGAGAACATCGGATAAAAATATTACCTGGAAAAAAAGCATGGCGTCGGTAGTAAAAACTAAAAAAATAGAATGGATATACGGTATAAAGATATAAGCAGCAAAATACCGTAAGGTATACGCAAAATCTTCCTGTATTTAGTTAATTGCAGTAAACAAAAAAGTTTATAACGTAATAATTACGTTATATTGAGTGAAATAATTGCAATCAAATATTTGATTAATATATCCAAATAGTTTTATTTTTCTAAATATTTAATAATTATTATATATATAATAATTATTATTATTATTAAACAAATGGTTATATTATAATGTTTGATAATACTTATTAAATGTTTGAAAAAGTAAAATTATTATATTTTTTATATTATTTTTTATATTAAAATTTATTTTTTATATTTAGTTATATTAACTGAACATTTGATTGAAATTATTTAACTCAACATTTGAGACTTTTAAAACACAAATAACTTTTACTATTTATTACAAATATCAATCGAGATCTAATATTGATTTCCAAGTATCGTATGTATCGCCAGCAACAAGAAGTTGTACTATTCTGAAGTATTGATGCTTAATCAATTGCAGTTGGGTTTGCACGCCCAGCGGAATTGCAAGCCGACAACAAAACGATGCGTGCAATTAGAAGGGAACCGACAAATCGCCTGCCGTGCCATTGGTTCGTCGTAAACTGGTAATTAGTCGCGTCCATTCGGTGAAAGCACTAACACGCTCCGTCACCGATTTAATTAGTCTATAACTCTTGCACCAGGATCAGGATTTGGTGCGCCGGTGTTCCTACGATAACATAAATTATTGTCGAACCAAAGCACGTTATTCTGACTCATCTGACATCGAAATGACACATTTCTGTCATATAACTTCTGTCTATTCAAGGGAACACAGATTTAATTGAGCCCGCGAATCGACGTGTCACATCCATTAACGAGCATTAAAACAATTCAGAATTGCTGCATTGAAAAAAAGATTCCAATCTCTTGCAAGAAATTTCTGCGAATTTCTGCAAAATCCCAGGGAATTACGCGCGGTCAATTCGCTCGATGAAAGAAAATCGCGCGATTTCAGCGAAGTTTTAGCAGACACGGATATTTCTTTTGATTTGGAATGAAGCGAAATAAATGAAATCGTATAAAGTAACGACTAATAGAGTATTTCGAGATGAAACGTTTGAAATTCGCTGTAACAACCTTGAAATGTTATTTCAAAATCGTTTTCTCAACTATTTGCAGTTACTGATTGTGTACAATATATATAAATTTTATTTATAATCTTAGATCAATATATGATATTCAATAATTCTTGCAATTTTGGACGAGTTCGATAATCTGATCAACCTAATACTGTCAACTCCAAGACTAGATCGACTAAAGTTATGAAAATATCCTTAAAATGTTAGCTATTTCCTGCAGATTCTCGATTACCTACAATGCTTTTCAATGAAAATCCATTTGCCGCAGGATCAGCTTTTGGGCGATGTCCAGAATATTCTAATAGCGTTTGCGGCTATCACCGCAATTGCCGTAGCTGGTATTGGCAAAATCCGATTATATCATCGATGTATTATCGATGTAAGAAAGCGAAAACAATAGGCGATACACTTTTTAGTTGTATATTCATGAATTATAATTATATAAATTGGCAAGATCTAGTAAACGCTGCGGATTCAATAATGTTATCGGATTATATAATATAATAATCGAATTAACGATCAAAATTACATATACTTCTCCTAATTAGTTTACTCTTCAAAACTGATTTATTCTCTTACTATATATATATATATATATATATATATATATATATACATACTTTTGTTTTGAATCTTAAGATAGTAGGTATTGTAATTGAAAAACTAGAAAAATTGGATTATTATATTGAGTAATTCTTCAAAACGTTTCTCTGAGCGTTGTTAATTAAAAATAATATTTTGTAACAACTACAAATATTTCCAAGCAGACAGCGTTTAAAAACCTTCAGACATGCAAATGGAAAGGAATACTTACGGTTTATTTAGCGCAGTTTTCAAACGCGATGTATTTCAAAGCAAGCACTACTGTGCGCAATCCCGATGACTCTCATCGAGAGTTCGTCGGATGAACTCGTACAAAGTATCTATACTCGTTGGCGCCGTACAATCGGATCGGGAAGCGTAATCAAACGCGGTACTGACTTTGCCTGGCATTTCTCTTCTCTCGAGAGTCTCTCTATCAGAAACTAAAGGCGGGACTGCAAGAGAGAGAGGAGGGGGGGGAGAATCTACCATGCAACGTGATGATGTTTCCTGAAGGAAAGCAACATGAAGCAGCCCAATAGGACAGCGTGCGCGCTCTCTCGAGCCACAATTCCGTGCGAATAGTTCAACTAATCCCTTTCTCGTCGCATAGGACGCATTTATGTTCTAGTCTGCGTCTCTCTCTTTCTCTCTCTCTCTCTCTCTCTCTCTCTCTCTCACTCTTTCGTCTTCTCTCTTGTCTTCTCTCTATTTCCCTTTTGTCTTTCTCTCTCGGCACCTAAGTCCCTAATAGAATATCCGCGTATTCTCAAGCGGGGGTGGTTTCACATGCGCGAGGTTTCTAAACGCATGGACGTGGATCGCGCCAGATGCACACAGGTACACGCACGCGAGCGAGCTTCGGCTTCAACAAACTTTACCCGTAGAATCCGTACGAATGCGCATTGCCCAGCCGTTGTCCTTTGTCATCGCGTATGAGAGGACCGTGAAACTTCCTGCCTTCGACATACGGTAAATTTCGCCTCGACCAAGCGAGTCCGGCCGGTTTCAGAGAACGTATGAGAACCATATATGACGGTACGCCATTTCTCGTTGCTAATATCACCGCGCGAATTAGACTTTTGTTCGGACGAGCGAGTTCTACTGTCGAGGTAGGTAGCAGTTATCACGTTTTCGCGTTATTCCGAACATGTCGCGGAGAGATGTGGCGTTGTTATTACTCCATGATTTTAGTTTTCAATTCGTGAACCTTTTCAACATGTCGTTTTCTATATATAATATTTTCTGTATTGATTTTCTTTTGTTATAAACATTTATTTACTGATAGAAAATTTATCGAAGGATTGAGGAAGCTGCATTTCGAAAAATAAAAAAAATCAGATATTTTAAAAAATTAGATATTTTAATAGATATTTTAAGATATACAATAGTTCATTTTTAGCAGCAGATGTATTTTAAGTATTTTATAATAGAAGAAGAATTAATTAAGTATTAGTGCGATATGGTATTAATTTATCCTTTTAATTAAAATTTTAAGTAAAATTCTTTGCCTTAAAGATCAATGAAGACAAGTCTTTTAAATGACAAAGAGAGGGAAAATCTATGGAAACAGAAAGAGGGAAAGAGATATAAAATGTGGAGGGTTAGAAAGCCAAACATGCGGCTGATTGCTCAGACAACTTGGAATCCTCTGGTCTCATTGCAATAAATCCTTCATCAAGGAAAAAATTTCTTCGTACGCTCTATCATTCAACTTAATGATATCATATTTTTTTAAGTAGTTTGCACTTATTAAACGCAAATGTGATCATGTATAAATCTAATTATCGATCTTTCTAAGGCAGTTCTTATTTTTTCATTAAAAAATACTTTATGATTAAGAAACTCTGAAATTGTTATCTTCTACTTGCACATAATAATTTCAATGACATTTTACAAGTAAGGTAGATCTTGATCAGTACCTGCCATCCTTGGGGCAATCAACCTATCGGAATGTGCGATCGCAAAGCGCTTTGCGATCTTTCCGAACGACTACACGTGAAATTAGAGTGGATCCAATCAATAGAAAAACCAGCAAGACGCTCTTGCGAATGGAAGAACGTTGGAGAGCAGTTAGAAAATCAAACAGAGGTGTCGGTAAATTCCACGAATAAAATCTTTAATTTTTATTTCTTTTGCGTCCTATCGGCTTTTTCTTTCTTCCTACATGAAGAGAAGAAAACATACTCTTTGAAAGAATCTTTAAAAATTTCTCGTTAAAAGTTTTTGATGCATTCAAATATAACAATTGTATGTAATAATATCAGAAAAATTAATCATAAAGTAAAAAGATATGCATTTGTTAAAATATTTCATCCTGTGAAAATACAAATCTAGAAAATACAAATATAGAAAAATAATAAAGTTTTATTATTTGATTTAAAATAAAATTTATATTTTCTATATCAATTAACAGAAGAAGAGCGCAAACGTTTTTAAAGGCAAATTGATGCCAAGTTCATTATATATATCTTTTTTTCATTTGAAAGATTTAGAAAATGTTTGATATTTTGCAATTGGACGATCATATATTATATTAAATCGCAATCACTTTAATGGGTTTCACGCAACATTGTTGACGACGTGGGCCGAAACGAAATACGAAAAGTAAATATTCAATGCCATCCGTCAATGACCGATGCGAGTAATACGACGAAAGCTCGATATCAACCAATTTTTTTTTTATCCCGTCTATTCGAAAATAAAAGAAAGCGTGAGAGATTACGGGGTGACGGCTGCAGTGCGGTCTGTCGGAAAGAGGATGGAGGTTTCCACGTCGACGCTTACAGTGCATCGTCCGATCAATCGGAAAACGTCCAAACTCACAATCGACCCTATGAAATATTTCATTCAGTAGGAACTTTTCCCCCCGAATTTCTCTGGCACTTTTTTCATTCTTGGCGTCATCGCGCTATATCGCGGTCCGAAATTGTAGGCTGGTTTCTGTATGTAGATTAAGATAGACGATGATGATGAAGAAAGAGGGAGTGGGAAAGGGAGAGGGAGAGAGAGAGAGAGAGAGAGAGAGAGAGATATATGCTATATATAAGAGAAGATAATTGGAGAAAAGACCAAAGGAGAATCATTAACCTGCGTCCCTTTGGATAGACACAGTCAACTGGAAAATTCGAAGACCAGTCCTTTGCCCTTGTTATCACGCCAATAGCAATAAGACCGTTTCCGTATGTACATTTTGTGCCGATAAACACATGGAAATTAAATGTCTCTTTGTCAATTTTGCCTCAATTTCCTTTACTATGGCAAGAGCAGCGGTAAAATTAACCAAACGAGTTGACGTGAATGAAGACGTGATTGGCATCAGTAGTCATTAATTCTTTATTCGTTTTACATTCACTTCAATCAGCATGTACAGCATGATTTTTACATTTACTATTTTATATTAAATTTTTACATTTATTGTTTTGTATTAATTTTTGCATTCACTGTTTAAATAATCAAATATTAAATTGTTAAATTATTTTAAATTGTCGATAATTTTTTATGATTTAAAAAGAATTAATTATATCTAAACTATTATTTCTCATAGGAACTAAATTTAATGCTGCAATGAATATTGCACAGAGTTGTCACAGACTTGGAAAAGTCAGGAAAATTGAAATTGTCACAAAAAATTGAAAAAAATCAGGGGGAAATATAAAAAAGATTGGAATTTTGAATTTTGTTCATAATTTCTTTAAATTGTTCCTATTCCAAATAATTTTTTAAATATATCTGACGTTTGTAGTCAATATATACATATATAGTAAAATATGTTCAAATGTATATAGTCAAATACGTTCAAAACTCGTGCACTTTAAATAATTTTAAATTTAATGTTTAAAACAAATGTATTTAAACAATTTTTAAAAAATAATTACAATTTATATTTTATTCATTTTATTTGATTTTTCGTCATTTTTTCGTCATTAATTGCATTCTTTTGTCTAATTTATTTTTTGTGGCTTGAATTTTATTATGCTACTAAGCTTTTTTGCGTTTTTAATAATATAAACTAGCTTTCTTACAATCCTTGATTCTAAATGTTAAATTTTTTACATATATTTTATAATGTTAAAAATTTTTCATTTTATATATTGGTTATAGAAATTTCTCATTTTTATGTGGAATATCTAGAAAAATCAGGGAATTTTAAAATTCATTTTCTGTGGCAACCATTTTTACTCTTTTTAGATGGTTATAATAAAATATAAATTGCATACTAGAAAAAAACAAATAATATTATTTTTGCATCTCTATATGTGTGCTGAAATTAAATAATTAAGATAGTTAACAGTGAGACTGGAATTATTCGTTAAATAATAATCCAATCTTTTTATTTTACACTCACGTAGGGAACAAGCCAATCGAGAAGCCAATCCTTCTGTATTTATTTACGAGCAGAGCGGAAACCAATTGGGATGGAAATTCTGTCGCGGGTAATGTCAATCCTTCTGAAGCGTAAAATCCGAAAGAATCACAGCCCGGGTAAGATCCATTTTTTTCTCCGGTGCTGGGCTTTCCTTCCTTTATCATTATATTAGGCGAAAAAAGGGGATAGAAGCGAATGGTCCGAGCAGTGCTCGGACGGGGCTTACCTCCACCGTTCGCAAAGCCTTGCTTCATTCAGCGTATGTAAACTACATAAACTACGCTCGAGGGGTGCCCCGAAAGGCCTACCAATCTCCTTCGATTGGCCGTTCGATAGGACCTTCACAAAATTATTGAGCCTCGTGATTCGAATATCTATTTGCTACGTTTGACCGAATCACTTCTGCCTCGGTGATTTCAGCCATGCCTCGATGTTTGTATTATTTATTTAAATAAACGATTGTCCGACATATGTGGTCCTTTCGCGCGACACGCGTCCAGTCTGTTGCATTTGGCGATATAAGTCCATCGTGTAATTCTGTCCCCTGAAATTGACTAATGAACAAACGCGTTGCCAGCTAGGAACTCATCAATGTTTTGTTAGTTACACCATGCAAGTAGTGTATGAAGCAATAAGTCTTTTTTATATGCAGAATATTGTTAATATCTGCAATATAATATTTTTTATATATATTCGTACAATATAATAATTTGACGTATATATTATAAATTTTCCATGTCAAGAAAAAATGAAATGAATGATAGAAAGGAATATATTTTGTGTGGTTTGAAAGGTTGTAATAAATAATGCCTCTCGCATAATTTCAATCGCTCTTCGGCAACAATATGAATAAGCACATAGTGTCAGAAAAGAGGTCACGTCGAGTTGCTCTCGCAATCGTCGTTTCAGATCAATCACAGAATACGGGTAACGTAATCGGAAAGTCCTTTATATCTCTGACGAAACTAAGTTCCAAGGCAATTTGTGTCTCTCTTTGTAAAGAGTAGGTGGAGACGACGAGGGAGATGCGAAGGAATCGGTATGTGAGGGTGAGGAGGGGACAAGCTACAGCTACGACAGAAGTAGCGACTTTGCATTGCTCGAAGCTCAGTTCAGACTGCATCGCCTACTAACGTGAAGAAGGGGTCTCTTCCTTCTTTCTCCTCGTGGTCCTCATCTTGGTCTTCTCCTAACACGAGGCTCATTCATTCTTTTTTCCCTCTTTTGCTTTACCTGCCCGCCTGCAAGCAAACCCCGCTCTCGTCCGCAATTCCCTCCAATTCTTTTCTCGAAACAAGTTTGTAAAACGCAATTTTCTCGTAGGTTGACAAGTCATCTAATCGCACGTTGGATGTTGCCTCTCTTCTCGTCTTCGCTTCTTCATTCTATCCACAATTGCAGTCTTCATTTCTCTCTCGCTCTTTCGCTCTTTCTTTCTCAATCAAGCGCGTGTCACTTTTTTTTCTCGAGTACTAACAATTCTTTCTTCCTGCATTCACACCGACGATCATGGCAGGGCAACAGATGATTTAACAAGAAAGTTTTTTTAGAGCTTCCTTAAATACGTTGAAAATTTTCTGTATATTTGTAATTTATAAATATTCATATATACATATATAAAGGTATATAAAAACAAAAATGTAATAAGACAATTATAGGTGTCATACTATTATAATGTCTGCCGATAATAGTGATACGTCCAATCAAAACGTAATCTATATAAATGGTTTAAATCGCTCTCAGTAATTCGTGTCGATCTCACATATTGCCGATATGAATGATTAATCGATATTCCTTGAGGTATTTGCGACCTAAGTTCCATGTTCCTTACTATCCGTTTCTACCTGATTTGCAGGGCGATCACATCGATGAAAATCGATTTTCCCCTGAATCCAACTATAATACCATCTTGGCCCGCATTTGCGCTATCGACGGTGTCTGCACGTCATTCGACGTTGAATTATACGATTAATCTCTTACCGAAAATTAGGTTAGCAGAGTGAGATCACAGCGGATACTTGGATAGTTCCGTAGTAAGGAAGATAGGAAGAGCGGTTTAACAGGAATGAATTAGCAGGAGGAAAAGCCGAAGTTTCCGAGGCTTCCGACTTATAATCTCTTCTAATTAATGATAATGTATGTCTGTTAATATTCTATCATACACGATCTATATGTTTTTCACCTCCAAATCGCTTCATAAACTTTATAAAATTTATTTGTTCACTAAGTTTATTTTTTATGTGGTCATGACATGTGTGCTGATAAGCAAAGACTATTTTTTAATGTAATTTTTTAATATTTCTGCATACAATTTTTGTAATTATATTCTAATAAAATGAATCATTTTCCAATATCCAAAGAAAAATTCCGCGATAATCGAGCTTTAAAACTCGATCAGCCGCAATTTGTATCTACAACGAAGTCAAATAATTAAAAATAAATTTCCATAAATAATAAAGAAGATTATTCAAAAAGTTTTTGGAAACGAATTTTGATGATTTTCAATATTGCAGTTTTAATTTAATCAGAAAATTGTTCTATAATCTCCTATAATCTCTTATAATCTATTGTCTTTAATGTAAAAATTACTTATTTTGTATATTTTCTTCGTGACTGATAGATCGTAGTATTGAATAGGTGTGAATATCTATGTAAATTATATTTATTCATTCCCATTCGTTACTAGAATGTCGTTAAAATCATATCAAGCATCGTAATTGATCTCTTTGGAATTGAGCTGAGCCAATTGCAAACAGGTGTAGGAAACAATGAGACTTTCTTGACGGTTAAAGAAGAAGAGTAAGTGGCGGGATGTATAAGAAGAGTAGACGGAAGGGGGCATTTCACCGATTACAGGGCGAATCTACAGTAGGATCCCTTTCATGCTCTCGTTTCGCGAACGAAGTCAAGTAACAATTCCGGGATTACGGCGCTCCCGAAATGAAATTTCATTCGCGAGTCCCCAAGGAGCCGCGCGTTTCAGGGAGAGATCTCCGCCTGTACGGCCGCCTCTTCTAGCCACCGGTTGGAACCAGTCGCCTCCAGTCTCTTCCAATTTTCTCTTCGTTTCGAGAAAAGCAGCGGGAGGTGCGCCACTAGGGAGTTTACCGGAAGGATCTCGTCGTGGGACGATATTATTCCTTATCTCCTCGTTCTCTCGCCTTTCCTCTCCCTTCTCTCTCTCTCTCTCTCTCTCTCTCTCTCTCTCTCTCTCTCTCTCTCTC
>NW_012130067.1:2889665-2900505 GCF_000143395.1 Atta cephalotes | reverse complement strand
TTCCTTATCTCCTCGTTCTCTCGCCTTTCCTCTCCTCTCTCTCTCTCTCTCTCTCTCTCTCTCTCTCTCTTTCTCTCTCACTCACTCACTTACTCGCTCACTCACTCACTCACGTTCGGACTAGCTCTTCCTTGCAGGTGGTAAACCTCTTGTAAAGAACTTTCGCGGCACTGTCTTTAGCTTCTACTCGCTACTTCATTTCTTTTCACCGCCTTTCTCGTTCTTAAATGATTGACGCGTAATCAGCGCGAGACGCAAACAGATAATTTGCGAAGATTTTGCTTGATAGACTGGCGCGCCTAAACTCTCTTACCATTTACCAGTTTGTGTTACTTTAATATAAACGGAAACAAAATTGTAAACTGTCGAGCAACAACATCTATCGGAACAAATGTTTCGAGAGAAATCATTGGAACAGAAACATTGCAAAATACAAAGTTTTGCGATCGCGGATGTATGAAATTGAAATTTTGCGGTTCGTGAATGTGAAATCAATTATGTCGCGCGGTGGATTCAAGTACATCAATTACTAGAAAATTATTACGATGGAGTTGGTGATTCATTTTAAGAGTTAATTTATACGCGCCAATTTTGCGCTATCGACACTACTGCAGCATTAAGCGCAGGAAGCAGAAACGAATGGTCATCGCCGACAAGCGTACACTACATGAAATAGAAACGAAGTGGAAGTTAATCGCTGCCACGGCGATTTGTTCCGGGATTATTTGGACAAATCGAGATAACTGCCGTTTGTCCTATATACAAGCGTAGTAGGCATAGTAGCTCGTTGATTAGCATGCCACGGTACCGAGATAAGCAGCCTAACCGTGACGATATAGTCAACTAACCGGTCCTGGTTCTCCTATAGAACGTTTCACACGCGATAATCTGTGTTATTACTGCAACCGCCTACGATCTTGCATAATATTATAGTTTG
The DNA here is from genome assembly GCF_000143395.1 of Atta cephalotes. Lineage (NCBI taxonomy): Eukaryota > Metazoa > Arthropoda > Insecta > Hymenoptera > Formicidae > Atta > Atta cephalotes. The sequence goes on along the minus strand of NW_012130067.1, from coordinate 2,899,568 downwards.
AAAGCATCGTGTATTGTGTTTGAATATACTGCAATTATTCTTACAATCGAAGGATGATAGAGTTAAATAAAAATAATGAAACAATTTCTACAAAGAGTTTATTTTCATCATTATTTAGTTTATTAATTAATTGTTACTATATAATAATATTGGAAAAATTATTTAAATATATTACAAAATTTATACTTTATATAAGAAATACGTTGGTTTTTAAATAGTAATAAAAGTCATTAATTAAATCAAATTGAAACTATGAGAATATATTAATTCATTTTAATAACATAAATTATACCACCGGATTATATCGAAATTATTTTTTGAATAAAGAAAAGTAGAGATGATTTATGTTCTTGAATTATAACTTACAACTAATTTTAAAAAGCTACGAAAACTGTCGAAACTTCGTCGATACAGAGTTAATATTTATTCTTTGAGAACGTGACTTGCTTTACGAAAAGTATACGCATGAATGCAGTTCAGAATGTGCCTATTGTAGGTCGGCCGATGCTTTAGTCCGGCGTGACGTAGATAGGAAGCGAACAATAATTGATCGAACCCCTTAAGCTCCAGCTATAAGCTCATGATCCTGTTATTCCGGATACGCATGGACGCTGATAGCAATAAACTCACCTACGTTTCGCGAAATACGTATATTCTAATCAAAGATTTGAGCGCCGAACTCCGAAGAAGAACCAATTGGAAAACGATTTTATTGGATATAGCGAAAGAAAAGAAAATAAATCGTATGTTTTGCGGCATCGCCTGAAATCGAGTGTGTCGTATAAACTTGTTATAATTTTAGTCACTTTTAATATGATCGTTCAATATGTTGTATAAAATCGCGTTTTTTTATTACCTTTATTATGATAGTAAAAAAATGTTATTCCAAAACACATCTTTTAAAGTAACATAAAATTTTTATTGATTTGAAAAAACCACGCAATTTCATAGTTTATATGAACGGTTGTCAAATCATCGCCCGCTTAATTTGTCATGTGTGTTTATGAAATGGACGCATATGCGCGAACAATCGTTAGATTTTTAAAATATCATGCAGTACTGTTATTTTTGTTATAGCTCCACAGCATTTGAGTCGCATTATTGTTCGTGACATGTCGGAAACTACCGGTGACCGCGTGCACGTGCGGCGATAACCGTCGCCATTTTTTCCTCTTTCCCAAAATAGGTACAGGTGGAAAAATGGTTGCGCGAATCGCTGGAAAATGTAGAAAAACTGGGTCTCGTGATAAATCAACGATAAAGCGCCGAGTCTCCAAATATAAATTTTATCTGACTGCGGTGGCGTTGTGCACACATTTGTATCCGTGCCTATGCGTGTGCTAGGAGAAAAAGATTATAAACGCGTTACTATCCTCTACTTTGAGCATCGTCCATAGTCACCACATGGTTCGGCATTTTAGATTTAGTTGGTGGATTTTGTCGATCCGCGTGCGTAGGGAATAGATGAAAAAGAGCGAATCGATGCGTGGTGCTGTACAAAAGCATCGAATCGTCGACAATCGCTCGACCGTGAACCGAAATAGCCATTGTTATTCATTTAATCGCAGTAATTCATTTCACCCTGCAATGTAGTTGCGCCAGCAATAGTAATAATCGCAGGTAACATCATTTTTGTTGGCAGCGAGAAACTCAATTCGGTTGAACGAGATAAAAAGAATCGTATTTTTTTATTTTACCGGATGATCCATTCCAAAATTTATATTATCATTAATGATATTGATGACAATATTGTATTGTGAATCCGTGTATTTAGCATTACACATAATACACGTATAACACATTACTGTTGGTTTGAAGACGTGCTAAGTTTCTGGGATTCACAAATCATCGATTTATAGTTACCAAACAGGATGATGAGCGAATGCCTACGGGCGTAATGGGCCCGCAGCCATAAGCGCCGGGGTGCTGACAAGATTTGCATGACAGTACCCCGTCATTACGCGGGCTCGCCCAATCAAATGTCGAGCGTATACCGTTTGCTCATCGAATGTTTATTGCCCATGCCCTATGTATATACACACATAGATTTGCTTCTACGGGGACGTACACATTGCTTGGTTGCATTAATAATCCGTCACTCCGTAGAGCGATGTGAACCAAGAACACGAATAAGCATTACTTAGGATGTATCAAACGTCAAACGCGTTCCTCCGTACTTAAACAACATCAGAATTAAAAAATAGATGCAATTATAATACGCGATACTTATCGTGTAATGTTTTTCGTTTTATCGGAAAAAGATATTTAAAGATAAATTTAGTATTTTTCCAAAACAATAATTCTTTCACACACGATGTTAACACACAAGATGTACCGAGGCGATTACTTTATCTCTTCATGTCTCTTAAATATATTTAAACTAATGGTTGTTCCATAGAGAGATTATTTATCAAAGGAAACATGACACACAGATCGAGATTGTGAAGCGCTAGTTTGAGAAACTCGATACAACAGGTCACTTTCAGAAGAAAAGAATATTAAGTGAAGGGATTATCTTGAATAGGTTAAATAGGTTATCTTGAACTGATTTTACGAACGTTCGTGGAATTTGATCTACGACAATAGATAAAATAACACATTTTTTTTTATTTGAACTTGATACTTTCCTGTTTTTCAAATCACTTTAAAGATCACATTAAATTAAATATATACAGTTAAACATGACTGCAATATTTATGTTAAGTAGAGATTTCATTATACAAAATATAATTGAGCAACATTCTTTTCTCTAAAACTTTTAGAATGAATTTCTCTGAAGAGTGAAATGTTACTCTTAAAGATTGAAAATTGAGCCACTCTTTTCAAAATTATCTTAATTTTTATTCTTTAGGATGAAATTCCAAAGTAATTAGAGAGTTCAATTTGACAGATTTGTTCAAAACCGATTAATTCAAAACTCTAAAATCTACATAAAAATTTACATAAAATTTAATATGTGCGAAGATGAAATTCTTTCTATCAAGAAAAAATAATTCTTCTACGATTATCATTGATTGCTTGATAACACAGTCGGAAGTGTATCTGCAAAATATCTACTCCTAAGTTTAGTATATAGCAGAAATATTTGGTTACACGTCGAGAAAATCATAAGACAGGGAAAGATCGCCAGCGCAGAATTGTTAGTCTCTTTAATCCTTCCTATTCAGCGAGCCGGCATCTACCACTACGCCGATGTCGTTGAGGAACAATAAATGATTATTGTCGGGGCTATTACCGCTGGTGGTGACCAGGCCCCATTGAAACTGTTCAGCGGTCAGTTTCTCTTGGCGAATGTGGCCTCGTGTGTACAAGCGGTGTGCGTATACGTGCTGCCATTATTTCTCGTATCTCGCGAGTCCATGCACAGTGCACCCCTACCGTCCACCACTCGGCCGCCATCGTCGGCCAGGTCGGCCTTTCAACTGCTCTTCCTCCCTTCTCTTCACCGCGTCGTACCTTGCACCATCCTTGAAATACCGGCGACACGAACAAACAAACTGCATCCACTTAATTCGACGCGAGAGCCCGCACCGGAGAAGATAAAGCGATTTTTGTGACAGACGCAAGATTTATTGCTAGGCAGTAGAGTATTTTACCGGGCAAAAGAGTTTCTTATATCCCGATTTATTGGGCATAATCAGTGACAGGAATATATAAATTCCACATAGATATATTTGTGAAGTCTGTAATTATCTTATTTTCTGTATTAAAATCATTGCTCGTTGATTGTATTTCAATATTAAAATCAATATTATTTTTATCAATATTATTTTACAATAATGATTTTTCTGAAACATTAAAAAAAATTTAGATAAATATAGATCTGAAAATAATTTTATTGTGTTAGACCAAAATAATTATATAGGAAACTCGAGTATGATTAGCTGCAAAAAATTTTAATATTCTAACAATTCAATTTGAGCTTCCTATAATATATATAATTGTTTTGATATTCTAACAAAATTATTTTCTTTTTATGTATTAAACTAATATTTAATAAATGCTAAAAGCATAATCATTCTTTTTTTTTGTAGAAGAAAAACTGGCAAAATTTAATCTTATTCCAAATTAGTAATGCAATTTATCCAATAAAAGATCAATAATTTTTTATATTTCTTCCAAAAGTATTATATATGTAGATAAAATAAGCAAACGATAAATAGCTATTTCAGTCACTGATGTGTGAGAGAAGCAAGGTTGGTCATCTATGTCAAGCGAGAAATAAAACAAGTTAGTCGAAGCACGTCGCACATTATGTACTCGAGTGTTTCTTCTGTCACGGAACGCCACAAAGCGACGAATAATCATGCCACGTTCAAGATCGTTATCGGCCAAACAAAATGACCCGCTTCACGCACAGCGGAAGCCGTTGATCTTGAACGGCGCACATCACTTTTCTCTCTTTGTGAGCAGCAGAGGAATCACATGCATTTCTCCCTGCGATTGTTGTCTTCTTCCCGAGTACGCACTCAAGAAATAACTTCTTTCGACCATGCTTAACCAACGCGGTGGTCTGATGGAATATTACAAAGGTAAATACGTGACCCCCACATCATTTGCATTTTCATGGAACGCCGTCGTAACAACGAAGATACTTCACGTATGAAAGGCGCGAATTAATTAGAATACTAAAACTCTAATCTCTAACACAGGATTGCCTATGTGACTTCGTTGATTAGTTAATTGATGAATGTCAGTATTATTTACACTTTTATCTTTCGCCTTATAAAATTTCTTATTAGGATTGTAACACACATAGTAATCTTCAATAAGGTTATTAAAATTCTATTGGAAATGTTATGTTAATAAATTCATATATAAAAGACACAAAAGCTATGAAATAGATATTTTATTTTATTAATTATATAACTAATAAGACAATAATAAAACTTTGTTCGTTTTAAAAACAGTGAAAAAAAATAAACAAAATAACGAAAATTTATATTTACAGATATTTTTAGAGAGAATAATACAGAAAAATGATAATTGATTTATAAGTGTTAACACTAATATGGTAGAGTTAATATGGTTGGTATGTTGAATTTAAAATGGAATTGTTAAGCGTTAGCATAAACGTGAGCAAATTAACACGACACTAGTTTATCCACTTTTTAAAAATCAAATCCAGTCAGAAGAACATCACATATATCTGAAAAAGAAACCTAATTAAAACGGTACTTTATAAAGGATATCCAAGCTAAACTATCTCGGAAATATTATGCATGAATTTGTCTTTTCTATATCATTGAACAAAGCAGCGCAAATATTATACATCGCATATGGGTTTTTATAAAAAATATTACAAAAAAATTTACATTTTACATATATGGTATTTTGCATAGATTACACAAATTGCATGTGTTTAAACGTTTTAAATGAGAATACCTTTCTATTTTCTGAATCTAACATTAGAGAAGTAGTAACTTTTAGATTAACTCCGTAACTCTCGAAACAAGTCATATAAATCAGTAACTTGCTTCGCGCCTGTTTACTTTAAAAGAGTACGTGTAATTAGATTTTCTTTATACCATTAGTTACTTCTGTAAGAAATAGAATCGCAGAAATATCTTTACTAACAAAAGACCTTTTTATATTTTAGATCTATTAAGATTAGAAAAAAAAATATGATAAACTATTATTTTTCGTATTTTCTACTTCTAATATCTCGTTTCCTTAATAAGAATCCGCTAGTTCTATACAAGTCGAAAACGAAGCACGAAAGAAATGAAAGAGGATGTAAACAGGTACGCCAGGCGGGTGCAATAATTACGTAACATTGCACGCGTAGATTCTCTGTATTACAATTTATAGTCCGCGCCGTAACTCGTTCAAGGAGCTAATCGCCGTCCGGATCCTTCCGGTCGATAGTAGTTACTCCGACTCCCCGTCGTGTTTCCTGCCAACACAGGTAGCTGTACCAGGGCCTCCTCGGCAGGTGATTACTTTTCACCGTTACCACGCCGTTTCTCTCGTAACCGGCGATGCATTTTCCCCGCGCGACGCGTGCAATTACTTATCCCACCGTTAGCGCCGTTAGGTACCGTCGTTGATGCGCGTTAGAGTCGCTCCGAAGATGGTTGGATCCAAGGCCCGGCGAAGGGCGGCGAAGGTGAAGGACCGACGGAAGGAAAGAGGGATGAAAGCTAAACGCAAAGATGGGAAGAGAGAGCGAGGGTAGAGAGAGCCGAAGAGCCGAGAGTTGGGCTGAAGGACGAAAGGATGGGGCCCTGTCGAAAGAAATGGAGAAAGAACGATGGGGGACGGCAAGGAGAGACGAGTCGAAGGGTAGGGGTAAACGAGGTATGGAGCGGCGGCTTCAAGGCTCGATTATGTGATATAAAGTTGCCAGAGTGAGGGGTGACGAAGGAGGTCGGAGAGGGATGCACCCTCGTTGATTGAGCCGCCACCTCCAACGTGCCGTGAACACATGTGCTGGTGGCAACGCTCTGATTGGAAGCCAGATGGGCTCTTCAGCCTCTTACCTCCAAGCACAAACTCTCACCTCCTCCTTCTCTTTCTCTTCCTCTTCCTCTTTCTCCCCGGCTTCCATCTTCAGTGTCTCCTTCTTCGATATCCGAAACTCACAGTCAACCCGCGCGCAAAGTACCGCAGTAGATGACTATCCCACGTCGGTTACCAGTGTTTCATCTGGATAGATGTTTGCGATTGCCACGGCTGAGCTTAGGACGAATCGGATTTATCCACGGGAAGAAAATACTGCTCGGAGTTCGTTCGCTGCGTCCTAGTACTGATGCGATGAATGTTGATATTCGTCTGAATTTATTTTCATTAGACACATTAGTGTTTGACTTTGTATTATTGGTTTTAGTCAATGAAATCCTCTCCGAATAGATCCGGACCGTACAATCGTAGAAAGTTTTCTAAACGTTCCCATCAAAAGTTTGCGACGGCTTTCGCGAAATGGTGCCATGCTTTATTCAGGCTTTCACTTCCTTTTCTATTGCACCGAAGTTGCGGCTATAACATCCGTTCTAACGTTCCAAGAGCTATTCAAAAAATCATTGAGAGAAGCCTACCGCTTTGCATTAACGGTGTCGTTTAAACTTCGCAATACCACTTGGCCATTCTCACCTGATATGTCGCGATAGAATGCATATTAACGAATCGAGTCGCGGAAAATTTCCGAAAGTTCTAAAAGTGCGAAGTTTGTTTTTTCGAATACTTAAAAATATTTATAAGCGAATATAAGCGGATAGACAGTATGCGGATTTTTAATTTAAATGCTTTTAAAAACATTTTCTAAATATTTAATACTTCGTAACACATAAAATATGAAGAGAAACACAAAAACAATCGAAGAGAATTCGATTGACAATTTTGACAGTGATAAGCGAAAATAAGAGATTTCCTAATTGAGATCAACAAAAACTTATTCACAATATTTAATCGTTTTCGATAATTGCTCGAGTTTATTTAACTTTGTAACTTGAGGACATCATTTGTGCACGACGTGCAAAGCCTATTATGTGACGAATGTCTATTATTCCACGTCTGTAAGAAATCCTTATAGCGAGTCAAGTCTGGTCGTATTCTTCAAATCAGCGGGTGGCATTGCGTTCTGTCTAATGCAGTGACATCATTACGGGACACGGTTATATTCTCGTAACAAAAACTTGCCATAATTACATCGTCGCGACAGACACGTAATTACAATCGCCACAGCGCTCTATTAACATTAATAATTGATTCGTAATTCAGATACGAAATTCTCTCTCGACTTGAGCTTGTTATCCTTTATCGATCTCCAATTCAGAAGTTGGCACTGAACATCATGAAAGAAAACGCGACGTTTCTTGCGTGCATCATGGCGGTTTACGAGTGGACATAAGCGGGCTTGTTAGGACGAGTGGGCGGAAGATGGCATGAAGATTTTCACCGAGGGTTTGTAGTCGGGACACAAGGGACAGTTCACCGGCTGTAGCCGCCGGCGGTCCCCAGAGGTGGCGACCCTGTTGCAGGCCGAACCTAGCCTGCGGTCGCTGGCTTGTTAGATCCAGTTTGGGGTCGCGGGGCATCGGGGCTGAAGAGGGACAGGGGACTTTGGGAGGAGGCTGGGGTGGTGGGCGCTACTCTTCAGTAGACCGCAATCGGGTATGCAATTTACGTGGTGTCCGACCTCTGCGATCCGAGCCACCGTCCCTCCCTCGTCTTCTCGAATCGGTGCTTCTCAACCCGCTTCCACTGCCTCCCCAACCCCTGTCCTTTCCCGTCCCACGCATTTCGAGGATTCGCACTCATGGGCCAAAACGAAGGGGTTGGATGCGATGCTGCCGGCTCTCTGCATTCGATACGCAACAGTGAAAACGTCGCACACGGATGGTAAATCCTGACTATAGTGCTAGCTGAAGAGAGAGAGAGGGGGGTGGGGAGGGAGAGAGAGGGAGAAAGACTAGAGTTGAAGCGGAAGAACGAAAAGCTGTAGCTGTCGCGAACAGAAGTTTCTACATTGCTTAGGTGAGAGTTGGTTTCTTTTCTCGTCATAGAAGGTAGCCATGATTTCACCTGGTCGGGGTCTCTATAGCCGATAACGCGCAGGAAATTGGTAACAGAACGACTGCTTGAACACGTGAACTAACAATCTGTCGATGTCAAAAAATGTTTCCGCTTCTACTTTCTTTCTTCAAAGATTCTGCGTGTAACGTCAGACGAAAGGAAACCGCTACGCACAACATTCGCAATAAATAAATAATGTTCGATTTCTCTCCAAAACGATCTTTCGACGATGTCATTTATTTTCACAAAGGAAAGTAAAAATAGTATAGTACATTTGTTGAAGGTAAAGGGATCGTCTTATCCATTTTGCATTTTAAGAGTCAAATTAATAATTATTGTAAATGTCGAGCAGTTACCTGTTCTACATTACTCTATTCGTTTAAACGAGTGCTAAAATCTCAGGCCGTTCGACGCGTACCAATGCAAATGTCGGGTCGAACGGCATTATCCGGCGTAACGTGCATGTTAATCAGACGAGGCTACGTCGGGCACCAGCACCGGTGGCATAATTCGCTCAATTTACAAGCATTATCGCGCTCGTTGCATTTAATCGTTGAAAATTAGGTTACGCCACCGAGCTGACGTGACCAGCGCTGTCGGCTTTTGCCGTATTAAAACTTTTTTTCACGCTTTTAAGCACCGAGCTTGTAAAAAAAATGGGAAAAAAATAAAATCGCGCTGATTTAAAAAGCATTACAAAAACATTTTTAGTTTGTAAGACTATAGCGATACTAATAATACCACGACGTGCTTCTGTTATAATACGATGAAAGTGGAGATCCTGCTCCCGACACGCATCTATATTTACCTGAAATATTATTACACAAATAGAGTAATACGCCATGTAAAATACATAGGTAATCCGAGTAGTCTTCTGTTAACATTTCCAAGCGTCGTTATGATCGTCGGCAACACTCAAGCAGACAGGCATCTACTTTCACCTCTATGAAATTTATGTATGGAAATATTCGTATGTGCATAACGCGACATGGAATATCGTATTCAGCAGCTGGAGGCGCAGCCAGCCTCCTGTGGCGACATTTCGTGGGAAAATAAATTTCTAGCCTAGCGAAACCACCAACGGAATAGAGGTGCGCGCTTGAGCGACGTTTATTTTTTCCTTGCCGCTTTTCCGGCATATCTTGTACCGATTTTCGTCACATTTCGAGGCCATCATCGTTGCAAATCCAGCATTTTTGATGAAGAATTCGCGAACACGTTAAAGAAAAGCGACGAAGTTATATTTACATTTGTGTATTCTCCATAATATCAGTCAGAATGATAATTTTTTTTTAATAGTAATATATATATATATATATATATATATATATATATATATATATATATATATTAAGTTAAATAATATTATTATACTANAATATATAGTGT
>NW_012130067.1:2885008-2889017 GCF_000143395.1 Atta cephalotes | reverse complement strand
TAGTTTATTGTGTATATTATANANANATGTAGTTGGACATAATAAATAAAAATAATATATATATATATATATATATATATATAAAGATATATATAAAAAGACTTAAAACTATTATAAGTATATAGAAAAAAATATATGGTATAGCAGTATTTACTTTAATTTAATGCGACTTGTGAATACAAATCTTATGAATACAAAAATGCTTTCTGTCCTCAACTGTAAAAAAAACTGGAATTACTTTCACTGTTATTAGATCGGAGTATTAACGAAGCATCGCGCTCTTTTTCCGCCTGTAATCGGATAATACGTCGACAATGACTATCACGGGACGTATTACGGAAGGGAATACAAGGCGGATCCAAGCCCTACATGCTCCAGAGAGGTTATACGGTAATACAACCTCCTCTCTCTCTGGCACCCTCGTCAACTCACACCACTCACACTATACCCTAACAATCGAAGCCCGTCGCTCGTTTGGTGTTTAATCCCCTCTTCCTCCCTGTTGTCGGCTGATTTGATAACGCCTGGCAGCACCTTACATGAAAGAGAACGACGGGAAAGAGGAAGAAACGGGAAGAAAAGGGTTCGCACCTAGAACAGGGTTCGTGTAAAGACGTCTTTTGATTTATATCGTCGCGTCTACCGAATGACGACGAGCATCAATCATCTAAATGGAGGTATCGATGAGAGAACCATATGAACCATCGAGAGCACGTGTGCGAATTCCCCAATCCGATAGGTTAGATGAATGTGCAGAAATAGAGATTTTTTAACGTTTTTTGATTATTACTGGATTTTTCTATTTAATTTTACAACTTTGCATTGTCGTCTTGAATGAAATATCTTTCAGAAAAAACTAAAGATTTTTGTTATATAAAAATAGAAGAGGTCACTAAATTATAACTGAGATACCGCATTTATTATATGCCTTTATTCATATTTTTTTAATAATTCAGAGAAACGTTTAACAAAATGATATAAAATATTAGATCAATTTTTGAACAATGAACAGTTCGGAAATATGTAGAAAGCAAGAAGAGTCTGTTTTATTATATTAAACATGAAATCCGACCGTGTGTTTACAAATTTGTTAGAATTAGATTTCAAAATTTCAGGATTGATTAAATATAATATTTTTATGATCAAAGAAAAAATTTTGCGAATACTTAATCAGTGAATTGTTTTTTTTTTATTTATAATTTCTTATTAGAATAATTTTTAATATATGTAAATATTTGAATTTGTACAATTGATGAAAAAATAAGAAAAAAATAATTAAAACCATAATATACTTACATTACATACACATATTGTACTTATATTATACATATCACATATATAACTAAAATCAGTTATTACAACCAGTATAAAATATCTCACTTCTATGATTTCTCGGATAAATTTAATCTTTATACGGATCACGAATCAATATTAATTTCACATCTATATTTGAAGCTTTATAGCCAATCAAATTTTCAATTACGAGAGTGCAATTCCATTTCGCAATTATTTGGAAAAACAATGCAATAAATAATGTATTGAGGTCGTTAAATCTAACGAAAACATTGCAATACGTTAAAATTTATGCTAGATTAATTATACAATTCTTCGTTGTGTTTGTAGGACGATAAGAATATTACACACGTAATCACGTAAACACAAAATGTTTTAATGATGATGATTCAGAAAACGATAATAAGAGTAAAATGCTAAAAAATGCATCTACCGATAAACACCGTAATTTTGTTTCGTAACGCAGTTTTTTTTTTTTTTTACGTGTATATAGATATTTTTTTTCATTGCTTTATAGGCTTTGTTAGGTGGGCTCATGCTTTTTTCGGAAATACGCTCTGCAGGATCATCTTCCATGATCGTGTGCGGCTGGTGCACGTGCGTGATTGGCAGAAATTCATTTCGCACGATTTACATGCCGCGCGGAAATTGCGTGTCTGGTGCGCGTATGCCACGAGGCCCTTTGTTTAGATGGCAACGTTTGTCATCGGTTCTCTCGGCGTAGGTGAGTTGTTGTACGGCAGACAGTACGAGGGTAGCGGTGGGAGGATGACTCCAAGATAGGCGCCAGAATATTGGGCACAGATGCAAGCAGACTGTGTCAAGATTACTTACGATCTTGATAATACCCAAAAGTTACATCATGTAAATTACAAGGCTTTTGTCCCATTTTAATGAATTTCAATGTCACAACTGATTTCTTTTTTTTTTTCTCGGCTATAACTAGTGTTGGGCAATATCTCTTGGTATATATCTTGATACATGTATAGAAATATATTTTGTATATCTAACCTGTATATTTGAGATACTTTCAAATTCGAATATTTGTATCTGTATCTAGATTCAACTTCAAAATACATCTTAATTAATTTTTAGATGTATTTTCAGATACATTTCCTCAGCAAAGGCATGATTCCATTATATGTATGATAACGTCTTTTGTTCCACCTGACGAAATATAAATAAAAAAGACCTGAACAAATATAAATTTGATTTACAAAACTGAAAACGATTAATGTTTAGAAAGTCTTATCGTAAATTGTTTTAATACGATAATTGCAAATTTTTGCAATTTCGTTTTTATTTGCCGAGTTTTCGTATCATGTTGTAGGAATGACAATGTAAGGATTAAGTATTATTAGCAGGGTTGGGTAAATTAATGTTTTTTTTTAACTGAATAAAGTTAAAGTTAATGACTTTACAAACTTAATAAAGTTAAGTTAAAAGTTGAAGGAATGAAAAATTAACTTAACGTAAGTTAAGTCAATATTGAATTAACTTAAGTTAAAAAAAAGTTAATTTTGAAAAAAAATTATTTTTAGATCAAAATGTCCTAATTTTTCTTAAAATGAGATTAAATAATTACAATATAGATTATTAAGTAAATTAAATTTTTAATTTTTTTATTCATATGTGATATAAGTATATAACACATAACAATATAACTATATAAGTTATATAACTTTAAAAAAACAGCCAACACATAGAGAAGATACAAGATCAGTGATTATTTTAATAAATCTTAAGCCATAAGAAATTGACCAATTAATCGAATGCGAAAAGAATATTTGACTGTAATAAGTCAATTTTTTATGACTTAAGGTTAAAACACTTATTGTAGATCCGGACTAATGGCATAAAGCATAACCGCATAAACTAATCAGAGGGCTGTATTAGCATCTTAAGAAATTACTTAAGATCTTAAAATATGAACAGATTAAGAATATATGCCCTTAATTATATCTTATTATTTTTCTAAGATATTTAAAAGAGATACAAAAATTTTTAACTTAAAAAAAGTTAAAAATTAAAAGTAACTTAGTTAAGTTAAAATTTAATGTATTTAAAATTAACTAAGTTAAATTAAAAGTTATTAACTTTTTAACTTTTTTTTCAACTTTTAACGTTTTAACTAGTTACTATCCAACCCTGATTATTAATCTTCGGTCACATGTACTATTTTTTGTATACAAAAAATAGTACATGTGATACAAGGATTTTTAATTACTTTATTATTATTATATTATGATTAAATGTCTTCAAAATAATGAAATCAAAAGTAATTAATAAATTATTTAGTATATTTTTTAATATTATTATAATAAAATATAAAATATAATTTAAAGGTATCTGTATGTGTAGCTAGATATATTTTAAAATCTTACCAATAACTCATATTTATTTTAAATCGTCGGCTTAAATCAATCTTCATTCAAAATGAATAATTATTTTTAGTGTCTTTTTTAATGTTTTCGTTTTTTATTATTATTTTTCTTTTTTCGTTACAAGCATCTACAGATAACACTACAGATTGTCAATTAATTAACAAGTATTTTTAGAAGCGATTTGTAAACAAACTTAATTAAAGAATTGTACATGAAAACTGTAAGGTAGAGAGTTTTTAATTAAATTAAATGAAGCATTATATCTAGTTAGAAAGTATCACAAAAATATTTTTAAGAGATGAATATTTCTCACGTAAGCGCAGCAATTGTCC
>NW_012130067.1:2883578-2884988 GCF_000143395.1 Atta cephalotes | reverse complement strand
TAATATATATATATATATATATATATATATATATATATATATTATATATACATTGTTAAAAATAAAATGTTAATTTTATCTCAAAAATATATAGTGGACTTTTTGAGATATGCAAAAATATTAAAATTAACATTTTAATTTTAATTAAGTGTATATATAAAGTAATCATGATGTTTTCAATTTTGTGTGATTTTTTTTTATGTTGATAATATACCAATATGCATTAGAAAAGTATTCACAGAATCGAATTTGTATCGCTAAATTTGAACACTCGTATTAAGTACGTTATAATATACATTTTAATATTCATATACGTCACGACAAAATTTTTATAAATATATTTCTAGAAAAATTCCTATTTTTCTCGTTTTATGTGTACCGTACCGAATATTTGTAATTAATTTTGTAAAAGTTTAAAAAATTATATTCATCCATACTTAGGCGTTGATATATCTTTATTGCTATTTAATTTAGATTTGCTTACGTGGGCAATTTAGATATTATTCTAAGTTTATCTTATTGAATAGTGCAATGTAGTTACATAATTTTTTCATGAAATCTTAACATTTTGTCACCGTTTCCATCCAGAGTAGTTTTCGCGTTTGTTGTCCTATCATTCAAATTTATGTTGACTTGAGTCCGCGATATCGCGTCTTTTTCTAGAACTTGGTGTAGAGGAGGGAGTTGAGGTAGTGGTGGTGGTGGTGGTGCTAGTCGATGTCGATGTCGATGTTCTGTGGCATCTACCAGGGCGTCCACGCCCATGCCATGGACTCCAATAACGGGATTCCTTCGCACAGAATAGAAAACTTATTTTTTAGAAATTCATCGATAAAAGATGTTTGAATTACAATGTAAGACTTACGGATTCCTGGAACATGGCACACACCACGATCATCAAGACCAAGAACACCACTGATAGTCTCATATTGCAATCTTACGCTGCTAATGCATCAACTTGTACTGTGAATGCTTGCGTCGTAGTGACGATATTTATACTGTGTCGCTGAATAACAATTTATTTGCTAAATTGACAGTGAATAATGATACACGTCTGTTTTGTCATTTGTCGTAGTTACTCACTGTTAAGTATATTCCGTATATAACAAGAATAATGACAAAATATCAATATGTTCCACAGGCTTTTAAGTACATGTTGCTGATACGAAATAATTGTCACATGCATACATGCATGTATGCATGCGGAAATGTCGTTTGATAAGTAGATTCGAATAAATTCCGGCAATACAGGAAAAAATTATTTATAAAACTTAAAAAAGACGGACAAAGAATAATTATTTGTCATATTTAAAAATTTCTTGTTTTTTTTTTTTTTAATATATAAGGCTAAATTGTTATTGGTGATTATTATAGAATACGATTGAAGTTTGGACATAAATTAAATAAAAA
>NW_012130067.1:2875529-2882916 GCF_000143395.1 Atta cephalotes | reverse complement strand
GTGTGTGTGTGTGTGTGTGTGTGTGTGTGTGTGTGTGTGTGTGTGTGTGTGTGTGTGTGTGTGTGTGTGTGTGTGTGTGTGTGTGTGTGTGTGTGTGTGTGTGTGTGTGTGTGTGTGTGTGTGCGCACCGGTTGCACTATTCGGGCCACATGCATCGAGATCCACGATGTTTGCCGATCAAACAGACTTTATAACGAGATGAGCGCGTACAGCCCTATTGACGGAAAATATTGAACGAACGTAAGCTCTCGGCATTGTCCTCGACAAAAGAGCGGCCAGTTTGTACGCGTCCAATGGAGAAACGCACCCTTCAGCAGGACGACCCTTCACGATTCTTGGATCAAACCATGAAGCAAGTTTGTTCAGGCAGTATCGAGTGTTTTTGACATCGATTCATAGAATATCAATTTAATAGTTGGAATCAACATTTGCTCGTAATTATTCGAACAAAATTTTTTTCTAAAAAAGCTCATGAATGTAATCGCGAAAATTTAGTTCTTAGATCATTTTTACTTAAATCGAAAATTATATCTGCATCTTTCAAGATATTTACTGCATTTTCAGTGACAGCAAATTTGTAATTCACTTATAACAAATCGTAGAAAAATAGAAAGGCTTGTTAAATTAACAAAAAAACAATAATTATAATAAAAAAAACAGTAACTATAAAAACAGTAACTATAAAAGTGTAAATATCGACGTACATGTATATTAATGTAAGTCTCAATCAATATATGTGTATAACTGAATGAACTATTACTAACTAGTAGAATCTAACAAATATCTGACGCAATGGCGTTCGTTAGGAACGCGTGATGAACACTTGAGATAGAAATGCAAATTAATCGACGCAGTAATCGCAAGTGATCCATTCACCTATGTCCATCCTTCTCCCACCAGCACTCAAACAGTGGCCTGGTAATGGGATAGCCCCGACCACAATATACCCTTCAGTGAGGCGGAAGAGAAACAAGGAAACAGCATTACCCGGGAAACGCGTCGGTAATCCCGACCGATCCAAGAACCATCAGTATCAATAGATGTATCAGCTTCAGTGTTACCATCATCGAAGTCAAGCTCTATCAGCATTCGAGACTCTAATCAATAGTAGACATTCGAAGAATGAATCATAAAAAACAACATATAATGCTAAATTTTACATTTTAGTCCTCTGTACGTTTAATATGTCAATTTCATGTTGATATCCTGCATTATATTCATATTACAATTAGAATGACATGATAATCATAATATAAAACATGAATCGTATATTATCCCACAAATTACATTGCCCATTGAAATATACACAGTGATATCATTGACTAACGAGATGATCAGAACGAATTGGTCGACGAATGATTTTGTTTCGATCAGATAATTGACGCGTTATATTACTTCAATTTCACGGAAATATATGAAAGATCAATTGTTCATCCCGTGTTGATCAGGAACGTTAATCTCAGGATTGTGTGAATAGTCCATCCTCATGAATTTCCACGAGGCTTCGGTCAGTTAGAAGGACAGTCACTCGAGATCCAAGGATTTAGGCGTGTGATACTTGATGAAGAGGTCATTGCACTAAGTCTAACCAGTGCGTAGAGGATCGGCCGTTAGGAGCATCGTTGGTGCTCCGTTAGGCGGCTTACGAGGCAGTTACCAGACCGTTACTATGTCGATGGTGCCACTTGTCTCGAGAGTTTGCTACCTGCTTCAGCCTCACCCAGATGAATGAAGCGATTTCGGTTTGGGTATTCGGTCGCACCCATCAATCGTCTGATTGATCTCAAAGTGATGACTGTGGATGCTGACAATGTTCTCCTGAATTTCGCCACAAGTTTTTCGTAACAGTCGAGTTGGATGATTGCAACGTTAAAGATTTTTTTTTCGATATGTATGTAAAATTACGCTTTAAGATATATTTTTTCTTAGCAACAAAAACAGCATAACGGAATGCAGTACAACGAATACTTTTTAAATGCGTTTTTATAGTTATATTTTATAGTTATATTTTAATGAAAATTTGTAAAGAATATTTACTACTGATTTATAGTTGTTATATAGGTTTGATTTATTGCACATTAATTTTTTCTGCAATAATAAAGAATTTGTAGATATTTTACCAAAAAATTTCCGAACGTATTGTGCATCGAAGATGCAAGGAAAAAGATGAGGAAATAAACGGTGCCTTAGGCTGCTGTTTCTCGTAGATAAAATAGACCAGGCCATCCGAGAGTAAGATAGATGTAGCCGGTCGTGCAATGCGAGGGATCGGCGCCAAAGAGCTCCTTAAATCACGAGTAATCATTTCTGACCAATCGACGTACAAGCTTTGAAGATCGTAGTGCGGCAATTTACTGGCGAACGGATTTCTTTCCTCCCTTCGCGGACTCAGAAAATCATCTAAGACGATTTTTCGTACGCTACTTTTTGTGATTTATTACATATATTTAGATAAACAAGCAGAGGTAGGAGAGGTAGATTGCAGAAAATTTTTAAATCTTAAATATGCTACGAGAAATTAATTAATTGAATCGATCAGTGCAGAAAGAGATGAGTCCAATTTTGTTTGAAAATAAATTTTTCTTCTCATTAATCTTAAAATGAGTAGATATGTTTTCAGTGCAAATAGGATACTTTTTCCAAGCTTCTAAGGACTTAAAGTAGATGTTGAAAGTGAACAATAAGCAGAAAGGGCACGAATGTAGGACTCGCAAGATTAAAAGTTTGAAAAAAATAGAGAGGTGTACATTCTTTTAGAATGTACAATAAGAGCTTTTTGAATAGCTGAACTTAAAGAACAACCAAAAGATATATTTTAATTAAATCAATTTTTTAATTCTAGTATTTTCTAGAAATTGTTTTGTGTTAATTATCTGATACTGTTTAATATAAAGAGAGATAGTTATTATTTAATATAATTAAGAATATAATTTAAGATAAATAAAATATCTATAATATTATTGAATTTTTATTTTTATTTTTTTTTACTAATATTAAGAAAGAAGGATTAAGGTCAAAATTTGAAATTTAAACTCTTTATTTAATAGATAAGCTTTCAGAATCAAGAATGTTTTAGAGATATTGAATATCGTATTTATTATAATTCAAAAGTAATTTTATTAGGTTTTATATGAATTAAATTAAACAACTTCTTGTTATATTAAAAAAATATATAAATATGTCTTATCTTTTGTGACTACTTCCCTTTCAGTTACAGGTATATAATTGATTAAATATATATATATATATATATATAAAATTAGGCATACGTAATAAGTAAAAATATATTTTGTAATAAGTATATTCGTAACGTGAAAGAAATAAATTAACAAGATGAATGAAAATATATCGCATCCAACCACAGTGTTAGTTATATGATCGACATCATTTACTTAGGAAATTACAGTCCTTTGTCACACTGAGTAATCTACTTCGTTACGTGCGACAATGTAACTCCGTCACCGGTACCGCAGTGCGTTCTGTCCCTTTTCCTTCCGGCTACGTTACCATCGTTTAATCCATTTCGCCTGTATCTTTTTTCGAGATCACGGAACAATCTCTGTCGCGGTAAAACGATGAATCTCTCCATGCCTCGTACGATATCGGTTCCATCTCCTTCTCCTTTTGCCCTTGTCTACTTTTATCCGCGTCTCCGTCTCGGTTCTCCTCTTTACCGCGAATAGTATCTCTCAACCAGAGACGATTTTTCGCCGGAAGGAACGAATCTAGCACCAACCGTGCGCTACCGCTTCGAATTTCCACAGCGCACAGTCGATCCGACTCCCACGGCGAAAATGGAAAGACGAAACTTTATTTGCGCCTATATCCAAAGACGTTGCCAAGATTCGAAATCCTGACGTAAAAATCCGCATACTTACGATCGACTATACAGTGTGCTCAATTAGTCTTTGATATTATCAAATATAACTGTAACCAACGATGCTAATACATCGGAAATAATCAAATTCCGAATAATTAGTTTATAAAATTATTCTTTATTTTGACAAAAATTGAATAATTAAATTATAAAATATTTTAAATTTATGGAGCATTCTAAATTATTAATTATATAACTCAAGATTTATCTTTATAGTTAAGAATTAAGTTATTCATATCCTATTTCTTTTTTTCAAAATTCTTACTAGAAGCACCAGGTTATTATTTATAAGTTATTATAACATTTGTATTTTCATATAATTAAAAAAAAATTTTTTTAAATACAAAATCTTACAAATGCTGTTTAAAGATATTAAAGTATAAAGATATTAAAGTCAAAATAAATAGATATAAAAATCACTTAATTTTTATGTATTGATAAAAATGATGAAAATTAACTATTAAGTATGAATGACTCGCTATGTGTATTAAGAATTAATTGCAGTAGTTGATAAAATTTTAAATGGAAACCGTCAAAAATAAATCGTACTTTTTTTTAATAACTTATACAGATAACCAGTTACTCGCCTTCAGATTCAGGTAGAAAATTGGTGATCTCGACTTTTTTTTTTATACCATTGATTTGGCTTTTCGGTTACATCAAGGTAATGGATTCGGCAAAGCTATCATGGACGATATTATGACGGCGGCTTAAAATAAGCAGAAAGTTGGACCGACTAAAGCAGAAGTATTGTAATTATGCTAATAGCCTCAGCGTTCAAACGGCCTGTGATGTGGTCTAGTGCCGGATTCGTTCAGGTCGGTCGATCAAACCAACTTTTCCTTCTACTTATTAATATTACCTGGCCCGCAATCATCTCCTTTCCTCATTTTCTTTCGCCTCTCTTTCTACCCCGATCTCTAGCTGTCTTTATCTTTGGTTCTTTTTTTTTACCCTCTTCAATATATCTTACCGCACAATTCTCGAAGTAAAAATCTTCAGCATTCCTTCATTACTTATGGCTCGGCCGCAAAGTTACTGTCGATAGAAAGTAAGGAGTTCGTCAAGAGAGTCGACAGAGGAACGAGATACACATGACGAAAGATAGACATTGAATTTCTTTCACTGAAATGTAAATCTTGTGTTTAACCAATGTAAAGATTAAAAGTTCTTTTGAATGATTACGTAAGACAAGTCCTAGAAAAAGATTTTATTTAATTATTTATTTTTGTATGTATCATTGATATAGAAAAATGGAATTCTTTTCAAGAAAAAATTATTTTTTAATCAATATTAAGTGAAAATCAACTGAGAAATATTCAATACAAATAAAGTTCATCTTCGGTGAGTTTTAATATCAAATAATATTTTTGTACGAATTTTATAATTTCCAATTTAAGCGAACGTGACGATTATTTATCGGTCTTGAAGCACAGTTCTAAACTGAAGCTGAATTACATAATATTATAAATTAAATCGACATTTAATTACATTACTCATGTTAATGAGTATCTTTAAAACACTAAAGAATTTATTGCAAAGAATTTATTGTAAAGAATTTATTGCAAAAAATATTATCTTGTTCAGGATTCGAAATACGAACGTGGTTTTTCCTGATTTCGTACGAGTGTCTTCCTAATTCAATCATCGAGACATGTAATTAATCGCAGTAATCAGTATATGTTTAGAAGAATATTCTCACAATGACTTCTTTAAAATGTTTTAAACATGCTCATTAGCATAAGTAATCGTTTGTCAATTTAATTTGTTATATAATCCATCTTCAACTGTATTTTGACCGACACTCTCGAACTCCGATGTACAATCTGCCAAAAATCCGTTGAATTCCTCGAAGTTTGATGAAGTCCAGTGAAATCCGGTAAAGTCCGATCAATTTCGGTGAAATCCTATGAAGTCCGGCAAAGTCCATCGAAGTCCGTGGCAATCCGTAAAGTCCGATGAAGTCGGAAGTCCAGGTGTACACCTATTTTTTAAATATCCCTCGTTTAAGACAATAAATCGGCTCGCAGTTTGCTTGATTGAACATTAATAAAGTAAAATACGCAAAAATATTATTAGGTGCTAATTGTAAGACTCTTGACTGAAAGTGATTTTTTTTATTTATTTGTATTCAATTTTTAATGCGGGATTCGTGATTGAGTAAACTATAATACAGTGCCTTGTATATAACAAACGCACATACAGATTAAGTCTTTGAGAGCGATATATCATTAGGGACTGTTTGCGAGAAATGTTGCAATATTAACGAACACACATCGCAGCGAATGTAACTACGACTGCAACGGCAAAGCCACAGTCGGCACAGTAAACAACCGACGTAACGCCGTATTTATTTACTGTATTACTTACATTGCATTGCATACTCCCGCCTTCCCGTTATTCCTGTTACTCTACTCACATACCTATTCGCTCATTAATAGTACCGCAGAGTTACTTTTAGATCTCAAATTTGCGTAAACTTACATTCAAGTGTGCATAAACTTTTGAATAATATACGAACATTATTTTATAAATAACGACAAATATTTAAATTTTGTTATTATACAATAAATAAAAGAAATGCAATTATTATAATTTTACAAAATATATTATGCCGGCAATCATATTCTACATTGCAGATAGTAATATCGTCAATTATAAAATTATATGATGTCTATATATAACAAAAAACAGTTGAAAGTATATTGTAGTTAATATTAATTTTTTGCAATGTAGAATAAAAAAGAAATAGATTTATTTATATTTTTGCCACCATCTTTATTAATGACTTTCTGGCAAATATATGCAAAGGGAATTATAGAAAGAAGTACGAATAAAAAGAATAATTATGGTTTCTGATTTGATTATTAATGGTTATTAATGATTATTAATGGTTTTATCGATGAAATAATATCTCGTAACTTTCACTTTGTTTGTCTGTCGCAATTTTAATCATGGCATAAATAAACGACAAGTTATTTTCAACGCGCAGAATATTATAAACAACGGGTAGTTCCTATCTGCGCCTCGATGAATCTCTATATATCGATATATTCAAGAACTTGCAAAGAACGAAATATCGTTGCAGTCTTGTGTCTCCGTTGAGGCTCTGAGGGAGGATATTATCTAAAGCCAGTCTGCAACCGTCTATCGAGCCGTACGTCTCGCTCAGTACTCCATCGAATCGCACGGATCTCCAGACGGCGCGGAGTAAGACGGGAGAGAGGTAAGGTCGGATCGGATGGGGGTGATCGGTGGAGTAAGTAGAGGAAAGAAGTCTGGATCCAAAGGAATATTTATCGAGTGGATATTGAAATTGATGGTCGCTACCTCAGACATGCTAATCCGACGAGCGAACGGATTTCTGATAACGCCCGGCGACGGGCAAGAAATAACAGAAGGGTAATTCAAATCGAAGACGCGCCGCCGGCGAGATTACTTATGAGGTTTACTTATGAGGCACCGTGGAAAAACGCCGTTCCGCGCTTCTATCCTTCTCTCTCTCTCTCT
>NW_012130067.1:2866497-2875182 GCF_000143395.1 Atta cephalotes | reverse complement strand
TCTCTCTCTCTCTCTCTCTCTCTCTCTCTCTCTCTCTCTCTCTCTCGCGCGCGCGCGCGCGTAATCTCTAAGGGAAAGACATGCTGCCGAAATCAGGAATCCGCCGCGAGCAGACGAGTTGTCGAGACGAATGTCACAAGATGCGCGACGAGAGTTTGTCAAAAGGATATAAAATATGAATTTTAGTCGCAGACACACACAATTGGGACCGGCGAATACGATGAATGATTTTTTTTCGAATAATGCGGAATTTATTATACATCACATTCATTTTTAGATGACAATATAAATTTTTGCCTTAACTGTGCATGAAAAGAACAGTTTTGAAGTATTCAAAAATTTACTTGGATACAGATCTGAGAACAATTTTTTTATTGGATTATCAAAATAACTAGGATTCAAACTAGTTGCTAAAATATCAAAACTTTTTGCAGCACTGTTTATCATGATTGAATTTTGTGCACATAATTATTTTGATAGTCCAATAAAATTATTTCTACACTGAAAAATCCATTTAGTTGAATCAATTAATTTCTTGTTTGGATATAGGCAAATCCTTGGTTGATGAAATAAAATAATTTAGTTGAAGCCAAACATTTGGTTATTGTAAACAACTTTATCAAAAACAAGTAAAATGTTACAATAACCAGAATCTTTGCTTCAACTAAATTATTCTATTGATATAACTAAATGGGTTTTTCAGTACAGATCCACAATCTAAATTTTTAGATACAGCAAAATTATTCTTTCCATGTTTGGTAATATACATATATTATATCGATATATTTTGATAGGAGCGGAGTTTCTACCAAAGAAAATCTCTTGATGATGACGATAACGTTATTTCTAGGTTTGCGATGCAATGGGATTATCTCATTAAAAGTACATAACAACCGTTCATTTAGTCGCAGATAGATATTATAATATTCAGAATGTTTTTTTATCAAGAAAGCGGGAGAAAACGTGACGCGAGTCCAGTTTGCCTTTTCGCAAAAGAATAATATTTCCGTGTAGCTATTACACTTACCGGAATAGAGAAGTGCGCATTGTGGCAACCGGCAACATCCGATTAACACGAAGACGGTGGGCAACGAGAGGCAGCAAAAAAGGTTATAAAAATTCAATTAACTTCGCAATTTTAATTAATTCCATATTTATATGACGCGATAAACAGAAACTGCCCCCCACGCGGCAGTTTCGTTTAATTCCCGCTATTGTGCGATGGCACCGGCTGCGGTGCGCAAACTTGATTTTCACGCGGCACGCTTCTTTCTTCCCTTTCCGTTTTCGCCGCTGATTCCAATTGCCATTTGCTCGTTTGCAAGAGATAAAAACAAGAGATAAAGACACCGAGAAGAGAGTGGCATCTTTCCTTGCCATTTGTAATTCCAGTTTTTATCTTATCTCACAAAGTTCATACATTATTGTCGAGGAAATTGAAAATTACTGAAATTAGATATACATAAACATGATTAAGAACGCAGTATCTAAAAAAATTGCATAATATTAATAGACCAAAATTGTATAATTGATATAATGCCTAATATTGAGATCGCGTATGAAATATCTAAAAGATCCAAATGTAAAAAAATTCTGAGAGAAAGACGAAAAGGAATCTTGTTAGCCCATGTTTTTACAGGATGAAATTCCAACATCACTTGAAAGTTTTGTCGACCGTAAATACTGCGTGCACGGGTACGGATTTAAATTCGGCAAAAAAATTTTAGAACGCGTGGTAGGGGTCGGTGGCCAAGGTTTGAGTTGCGCTCGCCGGTGCGAACGGAGTTTCGTTGGCTGGTTGCAGGGTTGGCTGGTTAATTTCACACTTCCATGATTATATAGGCGAGATGGAGAACATTTATATTCGCGCGCGGAGAGCCGAGGGTGTCTGATTGGGTCCGATATTCAGGGAATAAAAAAGTTCGAAGCACCACGGAGCAACGCTGCACTCACTCGTTGCTCGCCTCTTCTCACACTCTCGTTCTTTCTCTCTTTTCATCGTTTCTCTTCTCACCAGCTGGTTGTCCCTGTTCCGCGTCGTTCGACCCCCGAATTCCCTCGCGAAAGCGCATGGATATCCAGGAACGTATAGACGTAATGCCGCCGTTCGCCGAATCGAAATGTTCGATCATACGCGAGATTGGCTCATTCTTTACCTTCTTGTGGCGTTCTATTTTTCGTGAGGCCAATGAAAATAGATGTGTACGAGCAATACTTCAATCGTTGAAAAAAATGAATAAAACGCATCTCTTAGAAGTTACGAAAGTTAATTTGCAATCTTTCCAAAGTTTCTAAACAGATATACCTAATTTAAGGATGACTGTTATCATTTAACTCTTGTGGAAAGAATTGTCTTTTGGATAAAATTTACAAGTATAAAATTGATATTGATATATTGTTATTCCTTGTTAATTGCTATAATTGATGATCATTGTTTTTAATAATTTGTGATTTGATTTAATAATTTGTGATTTTTATTAGATAAGCAGTGTTTTTAATAAAATTATTTCATCTAACAAATTTTAATTGCTTGAATGGCATTAAAAAGTTTATTAATTAAGTATATTTAAGAGGTTTGGGTAAGTTAATGTTTTTTTTTAATTAATAAAATGGCTTTACAAAATTAATAAAATTAAGTTAAAAATTGGAGGAATAAAAAATTAACTTAACGTAAGTTAAATTAATATTGAATTAACGTAAGTTAATAAAAAAGTTAATAAAAAATAATTTTGAAAAGATTGCGAATATATATAATACGCCCTTATTATTATATCTTATTATTTTTCTAAGATATTTATTTATTAAAAGAGATTATTGAAAGAAATAAAAAAAATTTTTAACTTAAAAAAAAAGTTAAAAAGTTGATTTAACGTTTAAAAGTAACTTAAGTTAAAATTAATAAGTTGTAGTAAGTTAAATTAAAGTTTAATGCATTTAAAATTAACTAAGTTAAGTTAAAAGTTATATTAACTTTTTAACTTTTTTTTTAACTTTTAACGTTTTAACTAATTATTACCTAACCCTGGTATTTAATTATCTAATTATCTAATTCGATAAACAGTCAAACATTTGTAAAGATTATAATTATATTTGCTAATAGTTTCAATAGAAAATATGCAACATAACTGTAAATGTACTTATTGTATTGTTTTCATTTAAAAAATAATGAAATACAAGTTTTTATAGCATTGTCTTAAGGTGCATTCTATTTTTTTTAGACATTTAATAAAATTTTTTTTTTTATATTAACGCTGAGATTATTCCCGTTCACAAGTGCAATAGTCTGTAATCGCGAAAATTTGGAAAAGAGATTCAGTGGACCATTGTAGAACGAATAGTGGATGAGGCAGAGAGGAGAAGGTGAGAGCGAATGGGGTGGTAATCTGTAGCAAAAATGCGACTCGCGCGGGACTCGTTTCGAACGGTCAGGTTACGCTGGCCGCTTTTAGTGTGAAATGAATGCTTGTAATTACGAAGGGGTCGCAAGGTGGCAGAGAGGGGAAGGGTCAGGCAACCAGGGGTAATAGGTAGGAGCGTTGGTGAAACTGGTCAGGATGGAAGCAACGGAACGGTTCACTAAAGCACACTCCGGTCCACAATGATAGACTGTACCAGCCGCTTGATCGGTTAGTTCATCGGTGTTGGTTCGGCATAGTTCGGCACAGTACGTTATCTCATCCTATCATAATGTCCACTAATTGTAATAGCCATCCTCTGTCAACCATCCATCGTGTCGAAGATAAAGGGGCAGGCGAAGCGAGATGTACATAGCTTTACAACTAATATGTGAACGCTCACTGTTATATCTGGGATCAGAAAATTTCTAAATAACAGAGAGAGTTAGGAAAAGGTTCGATTGATAGTCGAAATTTCGAAAATTTTTTGATCGATCTTTGGCCCTCCGTAACGAAATAAATACAATGATGCATTTTACTAGATCTGTGAAGCTAGCACAACGTTCTTATTAATATAAAAAAAAATAATGTCACTTCTAATAGGACTTTTCATAGTTCTACAGACATACATACAAATGGAAAAGTTTTGCATTTAAAAAAAATCAAATACGAAAATATAACCTGCTAATTTTGTGAATCTTCTCTCACGATTTTCCTCTAAAGTACAAGAAAATTAAATATTAGCACTTTTAGCAACGGTTCCTGATAGTTCTAAAGATCTACTAATATATGCATTTTGAAAAACTCCAATTTCTAATCTTTATACATTATATATATAGAAAACAGCCTGAAACACAGAATAATTATTATTATCTAATTGCTCAAATACAGGTATTTGAATTATTGAATTTTATTCTTTAATCTTTTAATTTATCTAGATATACATATAGGAGAACTGGGACGTAATGGGCATATGGATTAAACAAATTTTAAACATACTAAAAATAAATAAATACTTGTTTTTTTTGTACTATAATATAATATTCTTTAGAAGGTACACTACAAGAAAATATAAGTTTTACTGCAAAATAGGACAAAATTGGTATTTTATTGAAAGCGTGTTTTAACCTCATTATGCTATTTATACGAAGCATAATGAAATATCGCATAAAGTCTTTTTCAAAAATTAAACAAAAATTGAACATTTCTTTAAAAAATGATTTATAATTAGAACTCACTTAATATAAGGAATTCATTATTGCATTTTTAATAATTTTGTTATTAATAATATTTTTGTTGATGCATCATATATATTTTTGTTATTGAAACAAATGAAAATTAAAATTTTTTATAATATCCTAGATTATAATATTCGGTACAATAATTTCATCATATTTATAAAACATCACGTGTATATTTTATTCGTAGTATGAAGAGAAAAAATAAACGTATTTTAGTGTCCCATTATGCTTTAAAGTATATAAATTTAAACAATATAAAATATCACAGATAATCAATATATATGCAGTGTTTACTTACAATAGATACTTTACTAATTGTAAATGCCAAGAAAAGATCGTTTAATAACATAAATATATTGACAGTAATGAAAACCAGAATTTTATTATTACTTTCTTTATATAAATATATCAGAAAGATCGCAAACTCACTCGCGGAAGGTTAGTGCATTAAATTATTATCGTTGTATGTATAAGTATAGAATTATCGAACATTATAAAAATCTTATTATCAAATAAATACAAGGAAGTGTCTCTTTCTTTTTTCGTATAACACGCAAGTTTTGTTCCGCATATGTGAAAGTATTCGTTCACATTCTGTGAATAAATATTCCAACTTCGAGTGACGGCTGGCAATGGCTGGTGTCGATCGTACGATGAATTGATACCTTCATAAAAGACCAATAGCTAGCACGAAGCCTACACATGTATCTATCGTCTCTCGTATACTATGAATTGCTGTGAAGTGAAGAGGAGGGATGGGGAGAGGGGACCAACATCTATCATCATATTGCAACATCATCCGCCACATAAAGCCTCTCGTCATGTCCTTTTCAAAGTCGACGCAAAATCTGCGCTGTTACGCAGATGCCCGACGTGTACAGATTTTATTAAAGGCGCAATCATATTTGCGCGACAGCGAGCTGGAGTCATGTCGCAATATCTCCTCAATACGATAGTATATTCTACAGTAATTGCAGACATCGCAACGTACGATACACATAGAGATCATGTCAATGTAGTTATGTGAAATAATATTATGCAGATAAAAAATGTGATTTTGTGACAAAAAATGAAATTCTGATTACTGAAGGGGTTGCAAAAAGATACAAACAAATTTTTTTAGCCTTATTATGACAATTTTGTTTACTAATATTTTTACAATGAACTGATACGAGAAATATTACAGCGAAATAATTAGGTCTTTCATTCAGTTAAACTCATGTTTTATTTCCCGACTTCGCAACATGATATTCCCGGACGAAACATTTCCCCGCAATCGACTCGCGGCTACATTAATTTAGTGATTCAGGGTAATATATTTCGGAGTTTGCCACCTGAAACAGCTTTATACGCCAGATTTAATTAATAATCTAGATTAGATATATGACTCGTGTTATATACGCGGCGAAGCGTTCTTAGTTAGCAGATTTGGCCTCGACTGTAATTTCGCCAGTAATTGGACCGATACGGAAAACTTGCTTCTCCATCTAATCGGTTGCCGATCACGAAACTTGTGCTACGCAACTATATAAATATATATTAAATGCTTGTTATAACATAATTACTGTTTATAAAGCATATTACTTTATTAAATTAACTATTTCTGATAAAACATTTGGATTTAATTTTAACATTTTTATAAAATTTGATTAGATTTAAAAAATTAAAACTGATAGAAAATAAATATTCTAAAAGAGCAATTTTTTGTCATTTTTTCGCATGGATATCGATTAGATATTTATTTTTAATGAACAATACAGAGATAATAATGTAAGATAATAGAAGGTAAAATTTTGTGAGAATTAAAAATTATTTCGATTGTTTCTACCTTATTCCACTTTTAAATGTGTAAATAAAACGCTATCATTATTCATAGGAATTCATTAGCTATGTTGGGAATAATTACGATTGTCAAGTCGAGACATAACGAGATCTCAGACGAGCATAATTATGGCTATCAGATTCGGAGCTAATAGCTCTGCATCACCCCAAGCGCGGAGTATTGTTGCCATCTCCCTCATTGCCTCGGGGCTCTCTGCGTAATTACCATTACCCACAAACCGATAGCTACCGTGCTTATCATATTCTGTGGCAATAACAGCGTTGATACAGCTAGTACTCCGTGATTGCATTCGATTCGATTTGGTGTCCCGCGTGATCGGAAATAGTTTAGAAAAACTAGAAGAGAAACCGAGTAGAGAACTAGATTGGTATATCCGGTAAAAGCAATGTGAAATTTATCACAAAACACACTTTAATATAATTTTGATATTTGAAAATTATTACTTGTCAAATAACTATTCATTAAACAATAAGAATTTATTGGCTTGGCTATTACTTTTATTTCTTATTGTTGATTTATTAATTTTTTAACTCTTAAGTTATATAATACGTATACATATTAGTGAGAATAATGGAAGGTATTATAATTTAGAAAATAAAACAAAATAATAGTGAAGAAATAAATAAAATATATTTCTGAAAGTTTTAAGAAGTCAAGAAGTCACGAAAAGATGATATCGGTGCAGCAAGAAATGTTATTATTATATTTTGTATATAATTGTTATGTAACTAAAATATGTTAATTAGTGAGGAAAAATAAATCAAAATCAGACTCGTCAAATTTTAAGACGAAACTAGCGTTAATAAATTTTCTGCTTACTTTCGTAGCGTCATCACTTTATTACCCGCGTCTAACCGTGCTGCGTATTTACTTCTCGCTTAATATTCTATGCTTTCATGAGACGAGAGACCGCTTTACAACCGCCGCGAAGTACCGTATAATGCAGTTTTAAGCCGCGACTTGCGAACCCCGGGGACCAATGATAAACTGCCAACAATAATAACGCTTTATACACGATGCCGTTGAATATATGCTGGAAAATGCATTATTATCCTATGCATGATTCTTAGACTAAAGTAAAAGTATGTTGTATATACATACAATTGTATTGATTTAAATTTTATTAATAATAATTTTTATAAATTTTCGCGATTTTTATAAATAATCTTTATGTTACATACAATATTATTTATTTCATTCTTTTACATTTAACAAGATTATGAATCTCTTTCTATTTTAATTGACATGACAATATTGCTGCATAATATTATCAGAGACATGATATAAAAAAATTCCAGAGAAATATATCGTTTTCCCTTTAGCGTCTTTTAAGGCGCAAATTGCAATTCTCTGAAAAACATTAGCCGTAAGTACGAAGGAGATTGGTTTTTTAAAGAAATTTACAATCCGCCGGGATGGCGTCTAAAACCGTTTGCTCGGTCCTGTTTCAACGTGGATACTGAAAGAAGAGTTCCTCGGAGAGGAACAGGGAGATGCGATAAACAAAGAAGAAATGAGAGGAAAGAAAGGAAAAATAGGAGGACATTTGTCGCGACGACAAGCTGAACGAAGGCAGGATGGGCGAAAGGCTGAATGAAGACAGAAAGGAAAAAAATTAATTTCGAATAGTTGCCGCTGCGTCAGACAAAACTCTGATTCGATCTACTCCGTGCAGGGATGATAGAAGCGAACGAATATACTCGAAAATCCTATGGTAGGTATATGCAGAGAATGAAATGAAGGCGGAAACCTCGTAAGCCCCTTACATTGGCGCAATGCGTATCGGTTACGAATCAATATTTAATCAACGCGTAACGCATTTCTGTGTACGCCGTATATCTCTTTAAGCCTGTCTCATCCCCGTGATTCCTTGTTTTGTATGTTAATTTAATCGAGAGATGAATGCGAGATGCGTGACAAATTAACTGATGATATCTCTATATTTGTGATCAGTCCAAAAGTACAGAATATTTCACAGAGTAGAAAACAAAGAGAATCAGAACAGAAAAAAGTTTTGCAATAAACGCGAAATGCAGACGTAATTCAATTAAAGCAGATAAAGGAAAAAAATCTTATCACATAATTAAGCTTGATGTTTCTTCAACTATCAAATTGGCCTCTTATTCTCATCATTCACCCTTTTCCGATTTCGTCTTTTCATTTAATCTTTGCCAACTCCTGCGAGATACGATTTCATTCTCTCTCT
>NW_012130067.1:2864320-2866477 GCF_000143395.1 Atta cephalotes | reverse complement strand
GTCTCTTTCTCTCCCTCTGTAACATTCTCTATCGCGTGGGAACCAAACATGAACTCTTGTCACGAACACGTGCGCGCGCCGCAACACGGCCCGCCGGAAATGACGTAATAATTAATGGACTCGTATCAATTAGCGGGCGCCTACGCGCGCTCGCCAGTCGCTAGTTTTAAATCGGTTCATGCGATGCCGCAAATCTCTGGGTCTCACGTCTCTTCCTCCCCTTTCTCGCGTACGAGCTGCACCTATTAATTACAAGAGGGTCCATCAATTTGGCACATTAACGTATTGCCGATGCAGATGTCGCGCTAAACCGCGTCGCCATATGCGGCGAAAAATGCTGCTTTGTACGTGGTCGTGCGGCAATTTTTGAAATTTCCCTGGAGCAAAAGTGATTATTATCGGCATTTAATATCGCGCGCTCGGCATCAATGACCTCCTCAAATGCAAACTTTGAACGGTCATTTAGCTTAAAATTATTAGCGATATATTCTCAGGCCATGTCCCCATGGGGACATTTTTCAAATTTCCTCGTAGCAGTATATACGTGCGCATATGTCACGATTATAATTCACGCGATACGACACGATCGAGTGACAAAACAGCGTGCCAAAAACGAAGGTGGAAGAGCGAAACCAAAACGTTACGTCGCAGCTGGCACGTGAGCGGATACCGTCGCCATTATTTATAGGGTTTACGGGATTTGGTCCACCGCAAAGGCAACGGCGCCAGAAGCTGCGCCCTTGAGGACCACGGCTCGCAAATCGAGGGTGTTGCCAAGTGGAAACTGAGAAGATGTTACTGTTTGCTATCTCACCACGAAGACCCAGTCCTCTGGAGCATACGTTTGCTTATATTGTTGGCCCGTGGTTGCATTCTCTGGTCGCATCATCCTGCCCCTTAAACAATGAGTTCCATATACCAAGTTCTCTCGGGAAGTTAACGACTGCCTGCTTAGTATAATGCGAGCATCAAGAAGCACTATAACTCGAAAGTACACGGATATATATTGATCGTGCGACATAATATCATGGAAATGGGAAAGTGCTTGTAACTTCACATGTAAAACCAAAACTATTTTTATGTCAATTGAAATATTCAAATAGAACATTCAAGTTAGTTATTAATTATTTTCAAAAATATAGAATTAGTTATCAATTCTTTCTAAAAATGTGAATTTTTTTATTGGGCGAATTCACTTGTCGCGCATAATGTTATTCTAATATTTTTCTCTTTTTTAAATAAAATAAAATTTTTAATAAATTTATTTCAATACTTTTTGATATAGTTATGTATCTAAAATATTATATATATAAAATGAAACGAATATAAAATTCAGTATTGAACAATAAAAGGAGAACAGATAAACTTTGTTTCAAACACGATATTCAACATAAATTCCCAGACGACGACCAATTTGCAGAAATAAAGTTCGGGCGGCCATTGTTTGCCGAATCTCGCACACGCGGAAATACCAGCAAGACCCTCTCATGCTTTTTCCGCTCCATACATCTTACAGGAGTGCGCCTAGTGTCGTACCTTTACCTTTCCTTTGGACCCTTCGAGATGGAAACCCTTCTCCGTTTGACGTATCTCGTTTAAGCTTGAAATCCGCTTGTTTATACAAACTAAGGTATACCGACGGCGAGAGAAATGGAAATAGCAACAGGGAGAAACGGAGGAGAAGACAAACGCTAGGGAAAAATTTTTCTATAGACGCTTCATACAATTTCATCCCTAACCGACAAACTTTTCTTTTTAGCCCGACAAGCTTCTTATTGCGAGAGACAATTCCAACAACTGACGTTCTTTCCCAACCTGCGTGCTAGTCTACTTTTATTTTCTTCTTTTCCCTTGTAGCTTGCACTTTATCTAGCTCCTGTTTTCTTAGTTTTCTTTTTCACACTTTTCTCGTGTGTGTGATCTACGAGCGATCCTCTTAGACTTTCGCATCTCACTCTCGCTCTCACTTTTTGAGGTGGTGATCTCAAGATCAATCCTCGTAAATCATAGATTTTGATGAATACTTCTCTAGAATACGTTGTATTTGTTATAACAATGTACATTTCGCATCTTTACATTCTTATGTGCTAGTATAATAAGAGAAAAGAATGCTTCCATTCTTTAAATTCTTTGGAGTAAAATTTTACTTTAAAGAGT
>NW_012130067.1:2851215-2863977 GCF_000143395.1 Atta cephalotes | reverse complement strand
ACACACACACACACACACACACACACACACACACACACACACACACACACACACACACACACACACACACATATTTTTAATTTTTATGAAATTTTACTTTGATTGAAAATTCCTTTTCAATTACTTTTTTCAAGAGTGGCAAAAGTTTTTCACTCTTTAGAGTGAGATTTCATGCTGTAAACAAACATTTAATAACTTTATTTTGTTGCTTTCACATTATTAGATTGCCATGAAAGCTTTTGGATGAGTCCATGATTTCAACTTTTTGCGTTGAGCATGCACTGACCTGTGCACCAAGTTTGTTTTACGAGACATTCAGAAGTACATAGCAGTCGATTTGCATTTATATTAGTGCTCGTCGAAGCGTGAGTCTTAGACTATTGTTCGTTCCAACCCCGTCAATTTGAGCAGTACCCGTGACCTCCTGGGCCAGAGCATCCCTCGAAAACTTTAAGCTCTCCCGAGACTCTC
Organism: Atta cephalotes; assembly: GCF_000143395.1. Classification (NCBI taxonomy): domain Eukaryota; kingdom Metazoa; phylum Arthropoda; class Insecta; order Hymenoptera; family Formicidae; genus Atta; species Atta cephalotes. Next base: position 2,863,506 of record NW_012130067.1, on the reverse strand, counting down.
CGTGTGTTTAATCGCATGGAATGAGCACTCAAAACTATGAGTATACCCTACTGTTGCACCAAAGCGCAGCATCCGATCCGCGGGGATTAAAAGTCGATCGTCCAACACGCGAGTTTCGATAGGGCTTGTGTTAATATGCCAGCTGACACACACCCGTGACGCCTTCTGCATCTCATAAATAATTCGATCTGGTAGCAATAAATGAGCCTGAGAAACCATCCATGAAATAGGTTCAGTCGTGTCAGGCGACTAGTGTCTAAATTCTTGATGCGAAGCGAGCTTAATTTTCTAAAGGGAAATTGACACCTGATTTATGAAACATTTTATCATCCCGAGTATACTATCGTATTTTGAAATGAAATTTTTATTGCATATTTGGATCTTTTTTGAACTCATTCTTATATTAAATTCGTTGTTAACAATTATAATATTTAGTAATAATTTAGTAGTAATATTTGTTTCATTATACAGAACATATTAATTTGAGTAATACTTATTCATATTATTGAATTGTCCGGAAAGTTCGTGCCGATGTTGAAGGAAAATTGAAACGCAGAAAATTTAAATTTTAGTATACATTTATTAAATTATATAGGTTAGTCGGCACGAACTTTCCGGACAACTCAATATTTTTATATGCCACTCTTATTTATATATTTGATATAATATTTCTGTTTAATTGTTATGTCAGTTGTAATTTTACAAAGATATTACTGATCGAGATTATTTAATCACGGAAAGAACGATTTTGCTGGATAGGAGTATCTAAACATTTAGCTGGTAAAGGAAAAGAAGAAAAATAATTTTATTTCGATTATCAAAATAATTAATTGTTTATTATCTATTGTATATATCTATTATAAGATGGTTAAATTAGTTGCTAGAATGTGAAAATTACAGCATTGTTATTAAACATTCTACATAATTATTTTGATGATTCAACAAAATTATTTTCAAATCTGTATCCAGCTAAGTTTTTAGATATTTTTAGTAAAATTGTTCTTTCCATGTATAATTTTTATCGATAATTATTCGCTTAAAGTTTGGCAATCTCGATCAGTGGCAAAAATATATACTTGAAATGAAGGAAATAGATAGAATCTTTATTGAATTTCACCGTCAGATTCTATAAACGGGCAATACAATAATATTCGTGACAATCAGGCTTAAGTTCATTGACACGAGCGCGAAACTATATGTCGGTCGAACGAATTAATTGGTCTAATTATTGAGATCGATTATAAACTCAAAATATACATTCGTTGTTCTCATCAGCGAGTCGAAATACAGTAAATGCCAAACGTGATCACAATTATTTTCACCGGAAACTTTCGCGAGAAATTTCTTGTAAGTGCAAGAAGAATTTCTTTCGCATTTTTCAAGAATCAACAAAATACTTCCAATTAAGCAGTCCTCGAAAATTGAGTGAATTACTTTAGAACGGAGGCAAAATATATAGGACGTTCAAATTAAATTTAAACGTAGCTTTATTCAAGTTTTAATTTCCTGTAAAACATCTCGAAATTTTCTGTACATCGTACATTTATTGCTTCGTAAATTATACGAACTCTTGCGATTGCGCTTACTGCCTAATTAAGGGCGCGTGAAAATGATCCTTTTTTTCGCTTATCAGATCGCAGATATACGAGACGGCTCATTAATTATGCCGTGCAACGGCATGGTCGCGTACTGTACGTCGGGTGGAAATGGGATAGCATTTTTCTTTTGGGTTTATCTAGCATCACAAAATTCGTCATGAATGAAGCCAGACGATTTAATTTCGCGGTTTGGTTTCTGCGATTAGCGCGACAGCCGCGCGATTGCACATATACATATACATATATCGTACCGCGCGAGAAACACTCACCGGCGTGCACGCTCTATGAAGTTTTACTTTCCGCGCGCCGCACAGATGTGAAGGAAAAATCCTATCTGCTTTTATGAATATTCAGTTGCGATAAATAAAATTATGCAGCCTGCTCGTCTAACTCGTGGGCTGCCCGGCCGATTGCGTCTCGCGAGGCTCTTTGTATGCAAGTTGCAGAGTCCACGAAAGTAAGCACGATAAAATTAACGTGTCCTCGATTACGGATAAACTAAGAAATACGAAAAACTTCGAGTAAGTATGACCCAAATCTATGAGCGTGTTTGTTAAATTCTGTTTTGTTAAAGCCGGAGCGTATCAGTGAATAGAAAAAGTGAATGCAACAGTGTTGTTTGCTTATTTTCGCGAAATGTTTAGAAATAAATATTTATCTCTTGAATGATAATGTAATGTTATTTACATAAATAAATAGTAATAGAATAATTATCATTGTGAATAAACAAATATATTTCATAAATAGAATTCCTAGCAAACGCATAAAGAGCACATCTACATAGATATAAACGCGGAATAATTACTTGCGTCGATAAATTCGCAACATCTACATTGTGCTCTACTTACGATTGCAAATGAGAACAATCTAAGAACTTTGCGTCTCTCTATTTTTTTTTAATGAGACTTAAAAAGTATTAAAAAAATATTTTCGTTCTAAGTTAATTTTAGTAAATTGCGAAAGAGAAGAAAGAAAGAAATGCGCAAGGAGTTGAATAAGAAAGGTAGTTAAAATAAGTATCTTTTTATAGAAACAAGTAATAAATGATTATGTTCAAAGAAAGTCCACTGCACAGACAATCGCATAACGATTTATTTCTTTGTCGTTTTTCCAAGAGTTTTACTACAATCGAATACGTGTTCTCGAGGTATTATAGTCATGATCATTCGCTTGGCGTATATAATTTAATTGGTGTGTTGAAAGCATATTCAAGAAGTCGACGTAGTCATCTGGCGACGCGAACAGATATTAATTTAGGTAGCATAAGTGAGGTACATACCGCGAGCTAGGTGTTACGTAATATTTAAGCTGAGTGCTCGAGGCCCGCTTTTATATACGGGGAGGGAAATGTGCGGCGTGCTAAGCTTGTCCACGGCCAACCCCTCGCTGCAACCACCTGAATTAATCGTGGCGCCTTGCGAAAATAATTATTGCTCGTCCCTTGCGTCGCGTGTACGACGCGATAATTAACGTTTACACGTCGCATCGCTCTTTTAAGTGTTCAAGGCGCACATTCCTCCCAGGGAGAGTTAACAATAACGTCGCCTCGAACAAAGTCACCGAGGCTATGTTATTCATTTTTTCTTTCTTTTTCTACATGTTTTAGCGAAATGTAATTTATTGTCGCAGATTTGCTTTGAGAAAATAACTTTATTTATTACTTGTTTCCATAAAGAAAATACTTATTCCTTCGGTATAAATTTTAACTTTAGCAATAGAGATCTCTGGGAAATAGAGTAAATTTTTTATTCTGCATTTTATTTTGCATTATATAAAAATCTGATAAATTCTTGTATATTTCTCAAAGCTTTAAAAGTCCAGTTGCACTTTTCTTGTTTTGTACAGATTTTAATTTATCTATTATACTAAATTCATAATTAAAAAATATTGATAGTTTTTTAAAACCTCAGTTACCAATATAATTTCTATCCTCTTTTTTACTACTTTTATCGTTACTACTTTCATCTCCACCTCTACATCCAGCTCCAGTTTTTAGATTCTGCTCTCATTTGCAATTAAAACTGCACAACTTCGTTTAAACGCGTAGCAAACGTATCAAACGGATGTTTCGGTCGGTCGCAGTTTACTTGGATCGCCGTAACGAAGCACCAAGTAAGTGCAATTCACTTCAGGTGACGGAGCGTGCTTAGAATTCGACCACACTTGGCCAACTCCAATCCGGTTTGCTAAATTCCGAGATTTTTGACCTCTCGGGTCAATGACACCCGCTGTCCGTCGAACGGTTCGATTTCGTGATTTAGTTCGAATCCTACCACATCCCCATCCCCTTTTGCTCTCGCCTACCTTGACTAATCTAGGTTTCCGTAACGCTCGGCGAAAGACGGCTGGAGACTGTCGCAGCCTCTTTCGGCTGCGGATCACGTCTTGACCGCACCTCGTCCCATCGAATCGAATCCCGGAGCCAACCAGTTGGACCCGGTGACTATCGTAGCGTAAAGGAGCCTGATTGTCCGTATTGTCCGGCCGTGTTAAGTTATGGAGATCTCTAATGCTAACCGAGTCGTTTTTAGCCTTAGCTTTATGAGGAACGTCAATCACAAAATCCTCTTCCCGATGATACATCTCGTCCGAAGACATGGCTTCGTAAAGCACGTCACGTAATAAAAACGAGATGATACATGTTCTCAACGAAAGAAAAAGATAATTTTGCCCTCAGTATGTCAATAAAGCTCGACGTGCTGAAAATTAATTTTTTTCCTTTCATCTCGATAATTTTTATGCTAAAATTTGTTCATGAATAGTTCACTAGACGGATAGTTTATATTTTGTGTTTAGTGAGAATATTAGTAACATACTCTTTAAATTTCTTGGAGTCCACTCACTCCTGGAGTTAAAATACTGTTAAAAAAGAGTTGAAAAAGAGAGAAAATTTCTACTCTTGACTAGGAATAGTAGATTTTTCACTTTTTTTGAACTGAGATTACTTTCCTTTGAAATGAATCTCACTCTAAAAAAAGTGAAAATCTGCCAAGAGTCTCTTCAAGAGTGCAAATTTTTCACTCTTTTTCAATAGCGGTATTTTGATTCTTTTGGAGTGAAATTTCACTCCAAGAAATTTAAAAAGTACATTTTTTTAGGAAAATTTCACAGACTTTTTATCTAAAAAGTTCAGATATTTGTTAACTATACGATATATATTCAGAGTACAACAATATTTTTACTGCGAAAGGAAATGTTCTCGTTCGTATCTTATTCTTTTTTATCTTCTATTCTATTTTCCTTTTAACTTTGTTAGCAATGTTTTGCGTAGTGTCGAGTATTCAAAGAGCATTGTTACGGCCACATAAATTACTTTTATCTGGAATTGCGCGCAGTAGTTATCCGCAGCAGTATGAGAAAATAAAGCAACGAGTTATAGATTTGCAAAAGAGCTCGCATTAAATGACGTTAGTCTAGGAGTAATGCTGAGTTAGCGATTGACTCGTGTCGACTAGATAGAAGACAGGACGTTTTCAGTCCTCGTTAGCACTCTCCTACGCCTGGTTTGCGCTCTCTCTTCCGTTTCCAGGCACATCCACTTCACTCACAGTGCGGAGGCACCGTGCCGAACAATCGTCTCGTAATTCTTCCCAATCAACCGATTGTCGAAGCTAAAACTATTGTGTCTTTCTACGAGCGTACCGGAGAGGTTGGGGGCTCGAAAGCATTCCCTTAACTGGCATATAACCCTGCCATCACCCCCTCGGACTGCCCCCGTCTGTCCGTTGACGTTGTCGTCATCCCGATGGCGACAGTCGGTAAAACGTTCCGGTCCTCACTGAGTGCGGTCAATCGACCGGCAACGACGACCATTGTGTCTCTTCGAAAGGCGTTAAAAGACGCGTTTACGTTTCGTCATTGTGGCCCTGACACTGCCTCTCGCGATTTAGTACGTTTAAGGGAATTCAACGAGATCTCAGGTCTGTAAAGCTGACGGTCGATTAAAGGAACGACGGAATGACTTCTTATCGCGATTACGATTTAATGCTATGCTTAATCATTAATGATTCATAAGATGTCAAGTGCGACATAGCTTTCTTTCCGACAAATTTTTCCCATGATATGAATTGGCGCAAATTATGATCTATGTGACTTTTTATATATAATCAAATCATATCCTCTTGTATTAACTATGGCGACATTAAGACTTCAATTTGAAAGTTCATTTATGGAACGATAAAACTATAACTGACGTTATCATTATGAAAATAATGGCGCGGTCACACTTACTTGGTGTCTTTTTAACAGCGACGCATTTTCCACGGCGTTGGTTACTTGGTAACCATAGATCCTTGCTATTCGCGACGTAGCCGCGATGCACGCGCTGAAAGTAATGCCCACCTGATTCTTTCGCTCGGGAAGCGACGTACATTCTCGTAGCAGTTTCCCCGAAACGGGTCATAGACGTGTCCGCAATATCCTCGCGTATATATAAAGTCAACTTGAGAAGCGAGATAACGCAGATCCATTGCAGGAAGGAAGGAAGGAAGGAAAGAAGAAAGGAAGGAAGGAAGAAAAGAAGGAAAAAAGAAAGCACGGCGGTGGCAACGGCGTGGGTGAACTAATGATATCCATCGATATTAAAGTCGAGTGACGCCGCGCCACTTACGCGAGGTCATCTGCATTTAAATGAAATCTCACGGGGGATACGGTGACTCCGTTGCTGGTTGGCCCGACTATTTTCCACGTTTACAGAAACTTTTGGCGGCTACGTTATCGATCGTATTCGCACTCACAAACGCTTCCAAATGTGCGAATCCGTTCTCTCATCGCGACAAAAATCGATTTCGATTCGACATACCGCTGGTATGACTTACCCAAAAATAAACAATGACACGCAAAAATGATTATTTCTAATATTTAATATCTAATATTTAAAATATATATGTTTTCTCGCTAATTTACTCTCTAAGTTTCTTGGAGTGAAATCTTATTTTAAAAGAGTCCAAAATATTATCCCTATTGAAAGAGTGAAAAATTTTGCAAAAAAAAGTGGAAGTGCCACTCTTGAATAAGATTTCCACCTTTTTTTTTAAGTGAGATTTCATTTCAAGAAATGTAGAGAATATTTTACCGGAAAATCCAAGCACAGCAAATATTGTTATTTGTGTTAAAAAGAAAGAAAGATAAGAAACCAAGATATTGTCAAAAATATTAAAATAGATTTCATATAATAACTTTTACCAATTTATATCAAGCAAAAACACAAAAGTGTAACACAAAATTGCACACTGAAAAAAAAAATATAGTCAATTTTAATAAATATTTAGTTGAATATTGCCAACTAAATATTTATTACATATATTTATTTGATATAAAAAATGTTAATTATTTAATGATTTAACAATCATTTTTTTTATTGAACAAATATTTACTTACTGTAAATAAATGTTTAGTTGGCAGTATTGAACTAAATATTTATTAAAATTAATTATATTTTTTTCTCAGTGCAAGATTTTTTTTATTTGACTAGGTAAAGAAATTTAACAAAATAAATGAGATCCTGTGGTCACTAAGCATTAATTTAATAAACTTGGTCTGGAGAAATAAAGGTTGCCGATATCGCGAAATTCAAGTTGGATGCATCGGAAATAACCGGCAACGAGGAACTGCCATTACCATCGAAGAGACGCAGCGTGGAATGGTGGACAAGTCGCATAATGGAATACTTTTATCCGCGCGGGCACGATCGTTAATTATTCAGGAACGAATTCTCGTGCGTTAACCGAATCCCAATGACTGTGCGGTGTCGGCCGTACGTTCTCGCACGCTAAAATTCAATGTAGTTTCTGCAGTTAGGACGTCTGCTTGTCTGAAATAGAGGAAGATCAATTTTCGTGGAAACTAAAGAGCTGTTATTTATTAAGCGAAGCGCATATAATTTACATATTAATTAGAAATCCTTTCATCAAGATACTCAATCTTTTCATATAAATACAAAAAGATCGAGAAATTCTATACGTTTATTTATTACAAAGCATCTTTTGTGTATTACATAAGAAAAATTTAATTAAATAATATCATAAAATTATTTTATATATTGGAATAAGATGTTGGAGATCTATTTCAGAGATGTATTATGTCTAGAGTTCTAGAGTTCTGATTTCTCTATTAAGAAATCCACTAAGAGGGTGGTTAATGATCTGTGACTACTCTTGAGAGTGACATCTGAACTGATACTCGTTTCCACGTCGTAATCGATCAAATTTCTTCTATCCGCCTAGTATCGTATCTGATATATTGTTCAAGTGGCTGTAGTAATGTTACTGCATTCAATCATTTACGCTCACTGAAATGTCATGAAAGAATATATGTCATGAAATTATACATATATGTATGATCTAAAAAAATATTTTGTTATTTGCGTTACACTTTTTACTGATGATGCAAATAATACAATGCAACATTAAAAATTATTAAAAAGAAAAATTAAAAACAAATAGGAATTATATGTTGTGAAACAAATTGTTGTGGAATTGTGTCAAAAAATTTTCCTGAAAATTCTCGAATTTTCTAAGTATTTTCTAAGTATTTTTATTCAAAATTCCAAATAAAATTAGAGAATTTTTTAATGCGTTTTTGAAATAAATTGAAGCAAATAAACACAAACAGCATTGAAAATTAATAGAAGATAGAGATTCTACAACACTATATTTATCGTTTTTACAATAAGAGTCGGAATTTATAGGATAATATAATGAAGATTCTCTACAATATAATATCAGCTAGCTACTCTTTTTTGTTGAATATTGTCACCTCTGAATATTGTTACCTCTATTGTCATCATCTCTATTGATTTTTTTAATAAAAATTTGCGAGACAGGCGTGAATATACGTGAATACATGTATACATATGTATATGCTCATTGCTAATGGATCAACGTTTTGCAACATAAAAAAATCAAATAAAAAATGTTTTCAGAAAGAGACAATTTAAATTCAAAAATCAAAGTTCAAAAATTTCCTTGAATATCGACGAAATTTCATGAAAATCCTGAAAAATCATGATTTTCGAGAGTGAAATCCCCTGAAAATTCCTGGTAGTAAACACTCCAAGCTTGTAAATTGCAAGTAAAGGTAACAAATTAACTTCTTGCGGAAACAAGGGTCGGAGCTCATGTATCCTTAAAACGGAAGTGTAACCAGTCGTGATACATCGTTGAAAGGAAAATGCAAGACATGATACACGCGAAATATAGGAAGACTGAACCTGACTGTGTAGCGCACACAGTAGAGTTTAGGGGCGAGTTTTTAGGTTTAACCCAATTGCAACGAGACGACAACGACATAGTGCCTTCCGCTTCAAAGGCGAGTTCGTAAATAACCACCCTTGCACGATCCTTCAGGCGTTCGCTAATGCGTCGTGCTACCCTTACGTTCGAGAAATTTATCGTTTTCTAGTTGAATGAGAAATATTCCAGCCATCTCACGCGAACACGGCGATCGCGTAAGTTTCCCGACGGGGGGTAGACGCCGAATTTGTAATGAAATCACTCTCTGCTGGAGAATGAATATATTTCCGAGAATACTACAATTCTCCACCGCAAATCGGAGTAGCGACTTGTCATCGTTCGTGCGTTATAAACTGATTCACGTATCTATGCTTCAATGATGATTTTCTCGTTATGGAATTTATTTTCATTTTATATTAAGTTAAATATATTCAATGGGGTTGCTATATGAACAAAAGAATTAGGACTAGAAGACTGATAAAAAGGCAATGTCCTTCAATGCGAAAACACGTGCTTTGAAATTTATAGCCTTCGCTGGGAAAATCTGATGCAGCCTGTTACTTCGTAGAGCCGACAAACGCGCGCGTAGTCTCAACTTTCCAGCAAGTGGTACTCGATAATTCATGGTAAGGAGGCTTAAGTCGCGCATCCACGCGAGACTATCACGGAATGGCGTCGGGGCACGCTCAGACGCTGTCGTCTAACAGGTGCCGATGGATATATCATCGGAACGGCGGCAGGGTTAGTTTGCATGAAGACCCCTCTGTCGACCCCGTCTTCTATGCGAGGGTGACGTCACCTCGGCGGTGATAGATCGCCTGAATTATAGGCATCGCTAGTCTTGCGCGTCCTATGGTGCTTCCTGATGCAGAAGTGGTTTTCACGGGGAGTTTCCCCGCGGGCGCGAGTTGACGCTTACTCAACTTTTGAAAATCCTTTGCGGTTAACATTGACTGATGCTTACTTAGAATTAATCCGATTCAACAGAGCGAAATAAGTTATGCGTTAATTTGTTGAACATTGAACATTGTTACTATCATTTACGTATTTTGTATTTAGCAATGTTATATGTATGAAAAAAAAACACAGTTATTGAATTAACAAGATACGTTCGGTTAATTTTTGGTATAGAAACAAATAGAATTTTTGATTATTATAATCAAATATTTTGGTACGCAATCAGAACATTTAAATATGAATACGTTAGAGTTTAGTCAGTGCATATATAGTAATAATATTCAAGGTAATAATATCAAGTTATTATACAGCAAAAAAAAAGAGCATAGTTTAATAACATATATGGTTGAAGCAATATGGGTAGAATTAAACAAATTTTCTAATTTATAATTAAATAATCTGGTATTTCAAAAGTTTTGTTATTAGAATTTAATGTACAACAAAATATGTCTGGTTATCGTAATCAGAATATTCTTTTTGTTTATTTTAACTAAAATTATAAATTGTTCATATTTCACCAAACAGATTATTATATACATATTTAAGATTAATTCAACCAATTTTTTAAGTGTAAACAAATATATCGAATCAATTTATTTATATAATTTATTTTAAAGATATTTTTAGAATTTAATTATGCATCACCAAAGATGTGTAATAAATTTACAATAATTTAAATCAGATTCTTTAACCGTCGTCCACGAATCGAATTGTCGACATATCCATACATATAAATTCGTAAAATCATGGTAAAGATGACAAAGAGTGAATCAAAGGGAGAATATCCGATATGAAGAGTCTAAACGAAGTTGCGTACGGAATCATATGAATTTCCAATGAATGCCTTTTCAATAATCTATGCACACGTGCGCAAGAGGGGGCGACACACAAAGAAAAAGACGGAGGTGGGCGATGGATACAAACGCGGGATGAGTTTTCGTATGGTGAATGTGAAGTTGGGATAGGAATCGCTCCTCGGGATTCTCAGACAGACCGAATCAATGCAAACAACTGGATATTGCCGGCAATATCAGTTTTCTTAGGACGGTGCGCCGCTCAACTGCGAAACGCGCCCAGACGATGGCTACGGCATCGAAGGTGGTCGGGACGAGGGTTGCAAGAAGGAAAATCTAGGAAGGGAGTAAGAAAAAGCGGAAGCGCATACCCGTCGTAGGCGAAAGTTTGCCTTGCCACTTCGTCTCCTCACTGCTCTCCACAAACCCGTTCGCATCCACCAACTCACCGACTACGTGATTTATTCAGCCTATTTTATGCAAAAGCCCGCCATATGAGATTTCCACGGACACCTTATTTCCTATCCAGGCTAGTCGGTAAACGCGACTTCTTGCGGGATCGAAGAAATTCCGAAGAAATGGGTCCGCAAAGGAATTTCTTTCCGAAAAGTCATTTAAAATACAGTACCATACACAAATGTGCTTCATGAAATTTGCTTCATGAATGGTATTTATGTGCTGCAATTTTATCTTACCTTTACCATTTGCCAGATTGACAGACGTCAATGAAATTACGGCTATTACCGCGTGCACTCTCAAATTAAGGAGAATACAAGGCGCAAAGTTAGCAAAATGCAATAAATATTAAAAAATACTTAAAAACCTGTTCGTGAATCTGATAGGAGAGTTGAAGGAAATTTTATTGCCCCTGTTCTTTCTTCCCACTTGAGAGAAAGCTGACGAGAACATCTCTGTTGGACGAGTACAATAACTTACTCGCAAGCTTGACAAACGATCTGACGTGCGTGCTTTACGTATTGCGCTTTATTAGGGGGCACCCCATCTAATACATCGCCTACCGTTATAGAGTTAGTATAGCAACCCTAGGTTCACATTTTGGTTATGTATTAAATAAAATCTTTTCAAGAATCAGCACTTAATTCTTCTAAAATGTAATTTTTCCCAATCATGCCTTTTAGAAACCTTTTAGAAATCCTTCTGTTGAAGATTTGTAGGCTTATAAGTAGATGCAATACCTAAGTAAATGCTCATTAAATAGATGTAATAAAAAAATTAGGGAGTATAACAGAGAGAGAACTTATTGCTAGAAAATGATAAATTCAGAAAATGATAAATTTCAGAAAATATTGTTTGTGATTGTACATTTTGTCTATTAATTTTTATTTATTTTTTATTTTTATTTTTATGTCTCAGTTTTACATTTTATTAAAATTTATTGAAATATTAACATTCTTAGCTATTACAACGTTTTTGTATGAAATATGACATAAAATGGAATATACAACAGAAAATATGTTTCCTATTTATATTCAATGTTTTATTTAAATATACGACAATAATCTTTTAAATTTTTTAAATGTTTTATACCGCTGTAATAATAATCGCAAATGAGAATTTAATCGATTTATGATTCAGCTACGTAGATCTCTAAAGAACGTTCTTCGTCACAAGTACATAATTTGCAATTAACTTACGTAGACTGTTCAACACTAATTAATGAGTACGTCAGAAACTCTCTCTCTCTCTCTC
>NW_012130067.1:2811260-2851195 GCF_000143395.1 Atta cephalotes | reverse complement strand
TTACCGTTACCTAACGTAACGTAACTAATTAAGTTACTAACTTAACTTAACGTTAACGTACGTACGTACGTACTAACTAACTAATTAATAGTACGTACGTACGACTAACTACTCTCTCTCTCTCTCTCTCTCTCTCTCTCTCTCTCTCTCTCTCTCTCGTTCTCTTTAGATATCGTGACTTCGATTAAGTCTATCAAAGAGTTTTATAGCTGTCATGTTAAGCGCTATGAAATTTAATTTCCGATACATCATCGGAATTAGCAATTAATTAAGAAATCTCGCAATTCTCTCTTCATTGCTTTATACTTTATTAATTATTTGGAATGTTTGAATACTCACTATACAAATTATCTTATATCAATAATTATTACAATTCGATAATTTATATAATATAATATAATTTCTTGGTATGCAGAAACATTTAAAAATTATTAGATTAACTCATTTAGTTATATTTTGTGATATAATGCTATCATTATAATATTTATATATCCTCTTTCTCTATTTTCACAAAAAATTTTTCAATGGACTATATCTGTATATTACGTCATAATTTTCATTACTCGTGCATCAAAGACTTTCGCAAAGGTAGGCGCAAAATGTCCGGGCGTCGACACTGGAAATTGCCGACGTCATCTAAGGACGAAACGCAATTACTGACAGAATCTTGCACCCCTCGTATATACGCGGGTACCAAGATCTGCGATTCCCATTTTTATCCGGCGCTAATGGGACGACGTCAAAGTAGACCCCTATTTGCCATCTTCGCGATCTTTCGGTTCATCGATCTCGAGACTAACCCAATAAGTTAGACACCATTCGTCTTGAACGCACCCGCAGATTCGCGTAATCGAGAGCTAGAGAATATTACTGATATATCTTCCAGGATACAGACGTATCGGTCTTCCACTTTGGCTATTACTCAAACTCAATTAGGATTACGAGCGCATTATAACTTTCACTTGCGATATCATCCTCACGAGATTACAGTCTCAATTCAAATGTTTAAACGTTTTAATATTTTAAAATTTGAAAAATAAACTTAAAAAGTAATTTAATGTTGTCATGTCTCTCAAGATTATTTTAATCTAATTCTAAACTAAAATTAAATTTTAAATTTTAAAAATAGTAATTTACAAAATTTTAGGATTTTATGTCTTATTTAATTAATTATTCAATTTTAAAGACCAATATTATAACAATATGATTTTTAAATACACACTAAGGGGGCTGATAATAAAATTTCTAAAATATTAGTTAATATTTGTAACTAAATATATGTCACGCACTTAAGCACTAAATCTTGTAAGCAAGAAAATCAAAACATTCACCGATTTGTTGTTGGACTGACTGTACATTCGAGCAAATTGTGAGTGAAGATTCGAGACAATAATTGGCTCGTCCACTCAGCATTGCTGGAGTGGCCGATGGATGTATTCGTTGAGATTACGCGAAATGGTTGTAAATGCCTGGAGAGTACCGGCCGGTCGGAGTAACCCTCACCACCCTCTGCCGCCCCCCATGAAAGAGTCAGCCACTATCTCGCAACTGCAGTTACAACTGCACAAAGGTTAATGCATGCTATTGTTACTGCTAGTCGGCCAGAACTGCTGTGCTTTCGTCAGATCACAGACAAACGCACTCATACGAATATGAATGAATGCACCCTTATGTTTCGACGATAATCACGATAGACACATTTAACAAATGGTACTGTTTTCGCGCAATATTTAACACAACATTGGCAATGTAAAATTTTTACCCATCATCCGCAACCTGGTTTCCGAACTTTAGTGTAGATTTTATAAAAAAATCCAGATTGTATAAAACCAGATTGTATAAAAAAATCGGCAAAAATTGTATGTACATTTGTGAAAGCTTTAACAACAAATGTATTTTACTTATTTTTTTACTGATTTAAATTTAATTATCAGAAATTGTAATAAAAAATCAACAGTGCTTTCGAAGTCCAACATTGCTGATGGAGGGTTAAGCTGATTTAAACTGCTTATTTTATCGATTTCGTTAATCAAATTTTCTTGACATTGACCGGTATAAAATTGATCCATTGTTTCATAATTTTTTAATAACGCAAAAATTTCTTAACTTCTTCTAATCTATAACTCAGAAACTTCATTAAAAACGCTTTGTACTTCACACAACCGGGAGAAAATAAAAGCTGTTAGACTCATAAAATTTCAGACTTTTTCGGTCTAACAGCTTTACTGATAATTTGTGCATTCCACTATGAAGTCGCATTAGACAAGCCAAACATCTACACTGTTAAAAATATACGCCGATAATAAAGGGGCCGCTGCAAATTCTTGAAGTGGATGAAGGGTGATAAAGCGAAATGACTCTCATCATGTGAATAGAAGCGACGCGGCTCTGTTCAACTTGGCACTGCTCGGCTCGGTACCACCTGATAGGGGAGAATCAGAATCAGGGCAGATCAAAGCGGACGGAGCGGATACGTAACATGTCGAAATTGATAGAGAACGCTTTACGTTAGCGAATTGTGAGTCGAAGCGGCTCACTGATGTTGAAGCAAGGAGGGAACGAAGAGGACCAGCAGAGACGAACAGAAAAGACTAAGTCGATTTTAATTTAACCGGAGGACAAATTAAAAGGCATCAATCCGGAGGGCAAAGTGCTGCGGAGAATTAACAGTTGACTCTCAAGGCTCAAAAGAAGTAACGGGAATAACGATATGCCCTTCGAGTGAAACGACGGTTGGATACTTAATTCGCTTGGCCCTTGGTCTACCAAATGGGAGATAGTCTTTCAGCTCGCTGTACTTAAAAATGTACGTGCTGTTCCTATAAATGACACGTATATTTAAAAGTATTTCTATAAATTCGCATACTTCTTATATCAGAATAAAATTAAAAAATTACGTTTTATTAATAATCGAGCGTGTAGATATTGCGAAATCTTTTTTAGAAAAGATAATATCTTTTAAATCCAATGCAATTTATTTGAAAAATATATTATATATACCTTAATAAAATATTACATCAAATTATGTATATGTACGAGGATCAAATATAAAAGAAAATTTTTTTTATTATTTATTGGACGAGAATAAAAGTATAAAGAAAACAAATTATTTTTCTATATTGTTCCCTGTTATATTAATATAGTTTTTGTCAGCGGAGGCAAGTTTGACTATCGTTTTCATTAAAAGTAATAGGTTGTGTCTGCAGTTAATTACGCTAATTGAATTCTTCTATACTGGAATTGTCCTCGAATTTTCCTATTTTTTTTAGCGGCTCAATATACAAATGATAACCACATTGAGACAAATCTTTCCATACGATTATCATTTGTTTGGACCATTGAAAGAAAAATTGGGAGAACAATACGATTCGTGGACGATACCAATGGAGAGGAATTCGTAAGTAGCTGCAGACACAACCTATTTTTAATGAAAATAGATGGGATCGCTAAACTGCCTACTCGCTGACAAAAATATTAATGTAACAGAGAACCTGTAGAAAAATAATTTTTTTTTATATTTTTATTCTCGTCCAATAAATAATAAAAAAAATTCTTACTTATATTTGATCCACCCTCGTATTAAAAAAAATATATCATAAATATATAGCGACGTGTACAAATCTTATATCGTAATATTCATACGAAATACGTTTGTATGCCCAAATTGTAATGTATTAACTATGGAGTATACTGTATTATCAAAGTACACATAGCCGAGATAGGCCAGCTAAATGGAGCAATTTCATTGTACTGATATTAAAGTCTAAGCACCGACTTTAACACAGAATAAAACGATCGAAATCGAATCTCGTTATTCGATAACGGCAGCACGTAAGCTGCACATTACGAAGAGCCGTAAAATCAAGAATGTGTCGCGCCTATGACCATCCGCATTGTCGAGTAGAATTCATAGAAAAGGGATATTTGTCCCAATAACCCTTTTCGACAACGATATTGTTTGCCTTCAATTTTATCCTGTGTGTAATATCTATTACTAATCGCAAGTGAAATAGACCAATAGAAATGGAGGATAATCGATGGTATGTCTGGAATCTAGTAGTGCAACGGAAATAACCATGAACAAATTTATCACGTCGTTTCTTTTCTTTTCTCTTAAAAAAAAAAATGGCATTTCTTTTAGAGATATAAAGAGCGCTAGGATTTTCTCTCGCATTTTCTTTTAGTGTTGTACATAAAAACGATTATATCACATAGTTATATTCTGGAGTACAATAAAAAAAAGGTATATAACGTAAAATGCCATTTATAAAAATCACGGAATTATAATTTTACAGATAGAAATGCAAAGAAGCCGCCGTAAAGTTTCGAAATTCTTAGGTTGGCATTTTACGTCGTTTCGCGCGATTAGCGGCACGGGCGCAACATCGTTAGCGATTTATAAGGGCGGTAGGCACGTATAAAAGTTACCCGTGCGCGTTTCCGTTGAACCTCATTCTACAAAGGAGAAGTAAGCGTCTTGGCGCGAGCGCTGCGGAGAATTTAAGTGAAGCTAATTTCAGGAAAGCGGTTACGCTTCCAAGCTATTTCGAGTCATGTTATTAGCCGAAATACGATGCTGCTCGCTTTTCAGGTGTGAGACAAACGCGTTCTTCTTCATTCTAATCTCGTACCAACATTCCTTTTAACGCTAATGATCCTGCCAATTCTGCATTATAAATGAATGGGAGTTAAAAGATAAATATATTAATACAGTTTAAAAGAGTCTAAGTAGAGAAGAAAATTTTATTCCTTATTAAATAAATTTTATTTTAATTTATTTTTGTAAACTTTAATAAAATATTTAATGTAAAATTGATTCATTTTTTTTGTAACGTAATAATAAATTTTTAAACAAGCTAAAAAAATTGATTAGGACATTATATATAAATAAATAAGATCTTTTCTAGAATATAATTCAAAAAATGTAAAATAACAAATCATCTTATAAAATAATCATCTTATAAAATAAGATGATTAAATGAGATAGGATAATACACGCGGTATGCCGTGCTCTTTTAATCGTTAATTAATTGTGGATTAATTAAAACAGTTTACATGGGGGGGGGGGGGCGTAGAACTCTTATACCCGTTGTTAATATTGCTTCGAGACAGACAATAACGAAAGTAATATATTTCGTCAACGACAACCACTAAACTGCCCATCCGTACATATACATGCACATCTAAACGAGCGTTAAGCTGCTTGCCAGACGTTACAAGGGCTACTTTACCCTCCGTCTGATGAAATTCTCTGCTAAAATTATTTTCAGGCTTGGCGACGGGTTAACGAAGCAGCTCGTCGTCGAAAGGAACGAAGATGAAGAAATAAGCGTCTGTTCCAAATTTTCACATCGATAATGCGAGTCGTTTAATTGACGGAGCGATACAGTCAATAAAAATAAATAAGGACAAACACACAATGTTATACTTTATTTTTTATATTATTAAAAAGCTTTTAGTTTTCTAAGATATAACAGATAAACAATTGAGTCAATAATAACATTAAGTTCGCAATTTTGCTGGGCATATAGCTGCTTAAGAACCTAATTATACGAGTATCATTTAATTTAAATGAGTATCAGATTTGAATATTAAACAATTTTTAAATAATTTAATTGATAAATCTATCTGGTTTCTTTCTAGTCTGATACTAACATACTAGACACGATTTATCTGTTGAAACTTAAAAAGTAATTTTTGTCACAAACATCAGACTTGGCCACATCAAGCAATTGGGAAAACGCTCGAGTCATTTCGCAGCATATCGCCTTGCGGTAGCGCAACTCCTGCCGATTGCATTCTCTCTCGACACACAAACGTAAATTAAAAATGCTCCGACGCAGTTAACGAGCAAACGACAAAGGGGCAACGCTGAAGCGCAGCGGCGCAAAGAGAACAGGAGACGCGATGGCACGGTGGCGAAAATTAATATCACCCACTGCCTTCAACCCTTGTTATACGAGAACGCGCGCACGCGGGGACCCCGTGCAAGCGCGCGTGTAACGCGTCAAAAGTGTAAACGCACAACGTTGAAATTCTCTTGCCACTCACCGTCCTGCGAAAATTTCGTCTATCTCGTATTTTCAATTTTTGTATATATGTTTAAAAAAATGAACGAATTTTCTGATAACTAATGAAATTAAAATTTTGATATTATAATCTTAACTTAAGTGTCATAATCTTAACTGTCAAGAAATTCGACAAAACAATTTTCAGAGAGAAACTTGTCAATCTTTTGAAGTCATGTCTATGCCAATTAGAGCAGAGTTTGTTGTTTCTATACTGTGTAAAAATATAAATTTTGAACCCTGGGGAAAATTATCGTTCGATTCTGGATTGACTGACGGATACGTTTGAAATTAATCGGCTCGGTATGAGATCAGAACGTAGTCAATGCAAATTTTTTTTTTTGCGAATCAATAGAAAAACAAAATTCGCTTGCGAGTGCGACGCGTGTTCTGTTTCATGACATATTTTTCGTTCTCCAATCGGTTTCCTTGCATTCGTGAAAATTACAACTGTGCCAAAGTTCAAAGCGTGCCCCAAGGCTGCGGCTCACCGAAAATAGCTAAATTGCTGACTCCTCAAACGTTAACGATAGCAACCGCATTGTGTTGCTTTGTCGCTGAACATGTCTGCATTTGCAAAAATAATGTGCATTCTATTATTACACTCGCATATGCGAGAATATACTAACACTATTCACGAATAGTGTTGGTATATTCACGAAACACAATGTTAGCGCATTTAAATTAAATTGTTAGGTCAAATAAAATAAGAAGAGAATATTTCAACATGTATGAAACATAAGCTTTCATATAAGCCATTGCGTGTTCAAGAAGGCGAAGTTACTCTTTATAATCTTTTCATTTCCATGATAAGCGGTTCTTTGGAGTCGTAAGTTTTAACCACACGTTTTAACTAGCACGAAAAGGTGAAGGCGCATGAAAAGTTGTCAAGAAGGCTGTGGCACTCGCTGTGCGAGGTGGTCGCTAAATGAAACGCAACTTTGAAAATATGGAAGCCCGCTTTTAATAATATGCACGCGTATTGTCTACGCTCGGAAATCTAAAGAGCGCCGGGATCAAAGGAATTCTTCAAACTAGTCCGAGCGGATGCATTGTACACCGCGGATCAATGTCGCTGGTATGGCTTTACGAGAAACGTGCTCTGCTTTTCCAGAGATCCTTTTAGTCGAAAGTCGAGAGTCGAGAACGGGAAGCACTGGGAGCCGCACAATCCGCGATGATACCGAATATGAATATAATATGATGATATATATGCAGCAGAAAAATGTATAATAATAATTTTTATTTATTAAAACTTTAAATACGAGCAAATTGTGCAAAAGTTGCAAATTGTGAATTATTTTTATATATATTATTATATTAATGCTTTCAAAACTAATGCTGAAGTTACAAATCGTTTACAGATGATTCGAATAAAATTACTGAAATATGGTGATGTTTGGAATTTTTTTGTAAGCGAAAATAAAAATACGGCAATATGAATTATTTTTGAAATATTAATGTTTACACTTACTGTGAAATTAAAATGTATTATTTAATTTAAAAAACTCGACACGAATTATGCACAAGGAGGAATAAATTATTGCGAACTGTCACGTGAACGTTAGATTCGTTAAATTCGAGATGCATTCTAGAGTTTTGCGCCATATTGCGCTATATATCTGAAGAGGCATTAACACTGTGACCGTCGTCACGATCGTCAGGCGCAGCCTTAATTACGACGTTTAAGCGAACGGTCAAACGACCTGGCGACGCGAAAGAATTTAATTATACGTCGGCCCGAAAAAGGCCGCGAAGCCGAAAGCAGAGAACCGCGAATACCACACTCTCAGTCTGTAACTGGAAAAGAGATTGAAAATGAGAGTACGATGACCCTGGAGCGAAGACTACTAGAATTAACTTGAACGCGAAGCTATCCAGCCAGAATACGATGCATCGACGTCATTTCATCAGAGAAACTGCCACTTTTTAGAAAAAACGAATGCAAAAAGAGAAGCCGTAAGAGCGATGCTGAAAAAATGCTTGGTATTAAAAGTTTAAATAACTTTTCGTTACGAGAGAGAGAGAGAAAGAGAGAGAGAGAGAGTTAGAAATAAAATTTTAAAAAATTACACCTTAAAAAATTATATTAAAAAATTGTTTAACAAAGATGAACTTTTACAAATAATTTATTCTTTATAAATTTATTTAAACAAAACAATTATTAACACAATTTTACAGTTTATTGCAATATGGAAGGGCACCTTCAACTGAAAATACATTTATAATTCCATAACAAAAATATTTAATTTTTGATTATATGTTCTTATGTCATGTAAAATAATTTATCAGAAATATTTGTACTTTTTTCTTCTATAATAAGTAAAAATCCATTTTGCTATCATTTTATCAGTCGAAAGCGATAGTATTACATCAATAGATCAATAGTAAACGCGGATTTGCCTGGCGGCAATAATCAAAATGTTGTTGAAACCAGCAAAGAGAAAAAAAGATAAAAGAAAAAAAGCTCGTACGATCTAGGAAACGATCAGACGAAAATAGTTGATCGTCGCGGGATGGTTTCGAAGGGTAGTTCAGTTCAACCGGCGGCGGTGTGGCGACTCGTACAATGTCGATGAAGTAAAACGCAGTTGGTAATTGGCGCACCTTTCAGATGTAAATGTGGTTCGTTAGGGAGGTTTCCAACCGGCGATGCATCGCTGACGGTGCACCGGGAGAGAATCAGACTCGGCCAGTTGGTAATGCTGTTCTATGCCAGGATGATGGACCTATGCAACTGACTCTCTATCTCTCTTCTCTCTTCCTGTCATCCCGTTGCCGCCTACATTTCCTGTTCTGTAACAGAGCAAGCCAGGAGTGTCACCTGAGCTGTGAGGCTAAGTGCCACGTATTTTTGTCATGCTAATATGTTGTTGGAACTTTTTCACGTGTAACGTGATGCGATCATCGATTATATAGGGGCGATGAACGATATGCTGGTATGGACGAAAATTCGCGAACTGTCGCGCAACATACCGATTTCACGCTTCGTTGCGCGACGTTACGCATGCAATATGTTACCCTCGTAGAAATAACAACATATAATATACGGCCCGATTTGTTTCGATCGCATGATGTGTTGGTGATTTTCATTTGCCATTAATTCTATTCGTGATTAAAATTGAGTATTAATGTCTGCAAAATGACATACTACATTAAATTAGAATTGATACACGATAATGTATGTAATATATAAAATCAGGAATTTTGTACATTTTATGTACAAAAATATATTAAAAATATATTAAAAACTTTAAGTTATAAAATGAATTAGTTAATGAGTATTTTGTAATTATGATAATAATATATTGGCATTTTATTTAAGACGGTTCCAGATAGCATAGCCAATGTATGTCAACATACATTAGCAAATATTACACATACACACACATGACATGCAATATTATTATAATTATCTATATGAATATAATATATGAATATAATATTTAGCAAATGTGCACATAGTTGATGTATACTGCTTATACTTGCTTTTTTGATTTATTCTTGGAGCCATAAAATTTTGTATTTTTTAATTATTATTTTTATTTTTATTATATATTATTATATATTGTATTAGATATTTTTTATTATTATTATATATTATTAACAATATTGCTCTTCATTCGATCAGCTCTCTAATAAATTACTTTGCAAGAAAAATCAATATCCATTACGCAAATATGTACACACTTGACTAGAGGCATAATATTATCGTTATATAATTCGTACATGCCAAGGTTAATAGTGTATGTTCATCTTAATTCAATTTCGCTAATCTTGCGCATAGTTGTGCAACGTTTTTTTTCCTTCCATCGGATTACCAGTACATAATGCAGAAAATTTTCGCTTGAAACGCCGTTAGAGGCGATCGTATCTTCCCCGATGAAACTCTCGAAGGTCGAATGTACCGAGAACCCAGCCTCGTTACGAAGTTTCTCGTTACGAAGCACCTTCTAGTTCCGCCCTAGTACGGGGTAAACTGGCGGATGGGTTAGGAGTGAGTGAGCCCGCGGATGAGACCTGGGACCCGAGATTGAATTCAGGGAAAATTAACGGATATTGTTTATAAGTGGAATCCCGCTGCGCGAGTGCGCGCGCGCACGCACATTGCGGATTGACATTACTTGCAAGGGTGATTATCGGTATGTCGAGAGGCCGATCCCGTCTCGTCGGATCGCGTCGACTGCATTCCTATCCGGATTTGCGTTCAACCCCCGTAATCCCCAAACGCGTATAGAAGGCAAGTGATGGCGATGCTTTGAACATTCGCACATAATTACGTATGACGAGGCAAAAGCCAGTGAATTTCTGGATCGAAGAGGTGTATACCTTCCAAAGACTAAATCCGCGTCACGCTTATGTGCAAGATGTCAATGGAAACTTAAGGATGTATTATTGAATCTCTGAGCAAATACGGAGAGAGAGAGAGAGAGAGAGAGAGAAAGAAGGAAGGAGGAAGGATAAATTAATATTTTTATTATCATAAATTTATATTCTTTTTATATTATAATAATTTTATTCAGAATTCCTTACACTGAGAAAAAATTTACTAAATCTTAAATATTTTTTTCAATAGTCTAATTAAATATTTATATATAAATATTATATATAAATTTATATATAAATATTATTAAATATTATTAAATAAATATTTATTTAATAAGAAAATGATAGTTAAATCAAATTAAATCTTGTATCAAATATATAAACATAGTAAATATTTGATTAGTACTATTCAAATAAATATTCATTAAAATTTAATTTTTTTAGAGTAGGATATTACATGCCGCATTTCTGATCGTACTTATTAAGACAAATGAAAATGTAATTGAACGATTATTATGTATATATAAAGTATTAATATGTATGTATAAAGTAATCGATTTATGTTACAATCGCATGATTTAAATTATATTTGTAAAGAATACATTTTAACGTTAATTAACGTTTACGTGGAATAAGATCTTCATTATTCAGCTAGAAAATCGTAATTATCTTTAGATAATTGCCAATTGATTATTACCAACTTCACTGATCATTCACGAAAATGTATCGATAGAGTGAGAGAATGTCATTGCCATAAGGCTTGGCGCGCGCTATTGATAAATCTTCAATGACAGCTCGACTGAACGAAAATCACGTCAGCGTCACATACAGCCGCGGTAGGAGGGTATTACTGTTCCGTAACGTTATTCATTTATCAACTATTCATATCCAGAGTTGAGAAACGTTCATACGTAAACGTCATCTCATACGTATTTTATTTTGCGTGCGTAAAAATCGCTACGCGTGTCAAGTTTTTTTTAATACAATTTTAAATGCGTGTTATTTGGAGTTAAAATGAGAAGCTGTGAAAAATAGGATCAAGCTTTAATGAAAACTGGAGACAAATAACATATTATGTTTATTTTAATTATTCTTTTATTAACATAAATGTACAGTCTGATAGTTTGATAATCTGCTCGTCCGAGAATCTCCTACATCGTAGAACAGAATCTATGAAACGTCGGTTCACCGAGGTGTGGTGAACCGCTGATTAGCAGAAGTCAAGCTGCGAATTAATAGCGTTTACCGATCCGCATTAGTTACGGTTAGTACATTTCAACGCGGTGCCTTGAAATTAGGCACGTACGATAATTAGACGGCGAGCTCCACAGCACTATTCCGCTGGTCATCGCAGAGACCATACGCGCTGTAGAGGATAATTCGTATGGTCAATAGTTACCATGCACTGGCCGATACTGGTTAAGATTTAATCGATCATTAACTGTATAAATGAAGAAGCTGTTTCGCAAATATGATTAATATTTTTAGCATGATTTTCAAGCCTTATGTAAAATATATCATTTATCGAGATATTTAAGAACTCTTACAGAATATAATACGTACAATTTAATTTTACTTGGTCTTTTAAATTTTTGAGGGCGGCATTCATTTTTAATCTTAGTTTTTTTCTTGAGATTTGTTATAATTTATTGCTTCATTATATTTTCTTACTACCTTAAATGTAACGCTGTTTTAATGCTAGTATAGTGGCCTTTCCTGCAATGATTAATTTTAGTATGAAAGAAAAATGTTATGTTTAATATTAATAATATTACTCTTTGCAAATTTTGAGGAACAAGACACAAAAATATATATTTTTTATATATTTCTTATAGTTTAAATATATCTCACAATTGTAAGTGTCTAGAAAGTTTAACCTAAAATTATCCTCAAATATCATTGTTCGTCTAGACAGTAGAGGATCAATCGATTGCGAGCAATTTGTCTCAGAGAACATCTCAACATCCGGGATGTTCGCGAAGAGCAAAGAGGGATCTTAGTTCTTCGCCGAGGGTTTGCGGCACGGAAGTGGATAACGACCGCGGTGGAAAAAACTTTTAAAGTAAATATCGTAAAAATTCATTTCCTACCGGCAATACGTTTCTATTCGTTTCCGTTCGTTCCCGCCGTCTCCTTCACCACCTCCTTCTTTTCCGTCGTTCGTTTTTGCTTCTTTTGCTCGCGTTCCCGCCTTTGCACGCTCGAATACAATAATCCCGGTATGGGAGTTCCTGTATTTGCGAGCATTAGGGAGGTTCAAAGCGAGGGATGGGATAGCCGAGCAAAAAGGCAGATACAGGTGTTAGCATATATCGTTTAAAGCGATCCGGTTTTTTATAGTGAAATTAAAACAAGCGACCACACGAGAATACCACAGAGAACGTTAGCGGATTTTCGTCGATAACAAATCAGTTCCACATTGCAAATTTGCTTAATTCTCACCGTAAGTATAATTCGATATAGGATCGATTTCATATCCGGCAGGCAATTGAAAATATCTGCAAATATCTTCCGAAATAAATGAACGCACACGCCGCATCGCCCAAGGAATTTTCACAATTTTCTGGAATCTTATACAATACTTCTCGTCAACACATTTTTCAAGAAACGGCGACAAACGTTCCGGCTCGAAAAATGTCTCCTGTCTGATATTGGCGGAACTTTTCCGATTCGCCATTGGCAATGTAAACTCGCCTTTACGTGCATTATGCATGCCAGGAAATAGAACGAGTAGAGCGACCTGCACACATACGCGTATCGAACCTGCGAATGTGTCGGGGTAGCTCAGCCGGAGCCCGGAATTCGGATAATCATGTTACAGTGAACGAGTTGTAAAATTCATGCCTCGTAAATACGAAATCTCCATTGACAATGGAGGAATAGTCTGATCTCGATAACCGTTTGGCCTTTTTTCTCGTCAGTGTTCAACTAGTTTTGGAAATGATATATTCGTATTTCCCTCGCGTGTTCGCAATGAAATAAAAATAGAAATTACATTTATTTAAAATAAATTATATTTCTAGAAAAATAGAATTAAATTCAACGCAAACAAAGTTACAATCGATTTTATTACTATATAGAACTTTATCCTGTATGATTGATGCATTTATGTAATTTTATTATTGTTACAAACTTTTACACCATTAGGTGTAATATATATTGATTTGAAATTTTCTGTTTCTTGTGAAATGCTTTCTCTCTTCCGCTTTCATTAATCGTTATTAGAAATAAAATTATATTCTGGAAAATTATACATATGATAATAGCGGTCTCGTGATTTTACAATTAATTCATGTCCGATGACTATAATTCAAGATTTGCCATGCTCGTCACGCATGTCTTGTCATTATGACATCGATGACAACATATAGTAATCGCCAATACCACGTTTGTACGATCTGGTTAATGTTGATTGACGCCCTATGTACGCATACGGAGGATGTTCCTCATCGTATGTACACACAGGAAGTATCGGAGCCGAGAGGATATGCATCGAGCCATCAGGCCATAATTAAACCAACACGTGCCATGACTGTTTGCCTCCGCATAGCCGGACAGCCTATGTGTAGTGCTATAAATGCAACTAATCAAATCTATGCCGGGATCCAAAGCAAAATCGATTGTGAAATACGCACTGAACATTTCTTGACTATGTATTCGAAATGAAATTCGCATAAAATAAAGCAATCGATATTATATAGTTGCAAGAGTGCAGCTCACAACGATATAATAGTTCAGTGCTGTGCACTTTAAAATGAAATGATATTTTTTGATATTTCTCTACAATAAATGTCTCCATCTAATAGTAATATTTTTATTGAAATAATTTCATTGGTCAAAAGTGTTTGTTGAATGGATAATTTTTATGTATTTTTTATACTAAAAATGAAGTTAGAATTTATTCTATCAGATTCTGATTTTTTTAATTGACATATCTTTTTAAAAACTTAATTTTGCCAACAACAGTTTTATTTTCTGTATGGAATATTTTCTTAATTATAATTAATTTTTTTATTTAAAGCCTTTTCTAATTGAATTGAAAATTACATTAAATTTTGTAGCTATTTTCCGTGAATCATTATTCATCTTAAGTAGATGAAATAAGGAGAGGAATTTTTAAATGGGTATTTAAAAACCTTGCTTTCCTCATTTTGGCAAATGGATACAAAATTAATACAAAAATATACTATAAGAAGCATTTTATTAGATCAATTTATCATAAGAAAAATGAAATTTTGTTAACCATTATATTATGTTGAGTTTAAAACATTATTTATTTTCTTTATTAATAAATGAACATGTCATAGAATTTTGTATGAATCTACTTGAATATAAAAAAACGTATTGTTAGCGACTAAGCTAGCGACAGTCGCTGGCAACTTTGTTTCTAAGAAAACAAAAGATTGAGAAGGCCTCGATTCGCGTCGAGGAAGACATAGCACTTCCCGAAAGAAAACGACAAAGAATCATCTCCTTCCTTCCCCTTCATCGTCTCTAGCTCGACGTTTACTACTCAGGAGAAGAATAGTATAATCCCGATGCGCGGACCCAGTCCAAACGAGGAATCTGAAATTCTCCCTTCCTCTCTTCATCTAGCTTGTCTTGCGAGGGCACGCAGAAGGGGAGATGGGATGGGTCGAAAGTCAATAATCTTCAAGTAATCCGTCTTTCCGGTGA
Organism: Atta cephalotes; assembly: GCF_000143395.1. Lineage (NCBI taxonomy): Eukaryota > Metazoa > Arthropoda > Insecta > Hymenoptera > Formicidae > Atta > Atta cephalotes. Next base: position 2,836,124 of record NW_012130067.1, on the reverse strand, counting down.
AAGCTATTTTCATTGTACTCCAGATTCGTGGCGAGTCACGGTTTAGGAAAGGGGGAAGGGGGGACGGTGCGTTAATCAACTAAAAGCCGGTAGTCTGCGTTTACACACCGCGTCTCAATAGACGCTATCGTCTCTACCTTGCATACCGATAACTCCACCCAGCGGGGATGCATACATAAACGCGCGCGTGCAGTTGACTCGCACTTGATTCTGTAATCAGCTCGCGCGTTGAGTGATAGCCCATATTTACTTATTGCGTGCCATCGATCATTCAAGATTCCAGACGATAGAGCCTTGCGTGTCGTACGGCGCGACAAGCTAGGCAGTTCGTATCGTACAGAGTACGGATTCAGCGGCCATAATTGCGATTTGTCATCGTGTCGTGATAATATAACCAAGTCCTGCGGAATTGATATATAACACCAACAAAACATGTAATAGAACATTGATCTCTTCTTCGTGTCTAAACTAACAATCAATTATCGTCGAAATTCCTTGAAAAAAATTGTGCAATGTACAGTTGCGATTAAAGCACGTGTAAATTGCAAGTTCGTCGTGTAACGTTAGTCGTTCGCAATTCGCAAATGGGTAAAAAATCGCTGAACAAGCGTTAAGGGATAATCGACTTCCAGCGGACAGTTACGGCCTGTCGCATTCACAAAGGAGCGTGTAAATGCGCTGGACGGGGAATAGTTACGATTGCGATAGCGTGCAGCGGCACAGAAGATACGACTCCGCGGATATCTACGTAGAAAGAGGAACGACGTATCGAGGTGGAAACACGACGGCGAGAGCGAGTAGCGAGAGAAAACATTGTGCACACTGCCGTAACTTCGCGTCACGGCCGGTGAGTTTCATCGATCACCGGCCAACTCAATTTGTCTCCATTGATACCAATCTGCTGAGCAAGCTCGGCCACTCTGTATACCTCTTGCTTCCCTCTCTTTCCCTCTCTTTCTTTCATTCGCTTGATCTCCTTCCCCTCTTTCCTTCAGTTAAAATCTCACTATCGCAAGAGGATGGAACGCGTGTTAAACACCCTGGGATGCTTGAAACCGAGCCTCCGCATAATACACAATGAAGAATTCACGTGCAAATTTTATTTACACGCGTCATCGTATTCGTCTTTAGTGCACTCATCTATTTTGCGAAAACGTGATAATTACAGATTTTGTTCGAGGCAGCAGAGAAAGGAATTAATAATTTCCATACAATACTAAAACCGTGGTTGCAAATAACGCCTCGCAAAAGTTACGTACATAATAGTCGCACGCACGCAACGATTAAGTTGCACGAACGCGGAGGTACTCAACCGGTTAACTACGCGAGACTGACTCGAGCGCATTGCAAACATCGTGCAACGTTAATCAACATCATTAAACTACGATGGTAGGGCGAATCCGATGGTTTCCTAACGGTGAAGTCCCGTCCGGAAAAGTCTCACCATCACCACGAGCCGTAGACACCTTGGATTAGTAAGCATCACTTCGCTGTGAAACAGTGAATGTGGATAGGTGCAGAAACACGTATGTTGGAGTGTAAGAGAACCCGAGCAACGAGACCGTGTTGAACGAGCTGTGGCACGGGAAAGGGGGATGGAAAGCAGAAAGTGAGGCAGGCGAGGGAGGGGGGGGGGGGACCGGTACGAAACGGGTTTCTATCAAATTATAAGTTGTCACACGGATGACGACGCAGCGCAGCCGAGCTGACTCCGAGCTTAGCTTTCCCAGTTAACGCCGCCGCCAATCAGACCCGCCTCCAATCTCCTCCCTTTTCATCCTTTCGTCCTGCAACCCTAACTCGCGTCTCTCTGTTCGTTCTCTTCCTTTCTCTCTATCTCTGTCTATCTTTCTGCTGCCTCTCTTTATCTTCCTCCGCCCCCATCATTTGTCTCTATGTCCATCTTTCTTTGTTTCCTCTCCTCCGTTTCCTCTTCTCCTTCTCCTCCACTATTCAATCCTCTTTCCTTTTTCCGCCGTTCTCTCGTTTACCTCGGCGCTTCGTACCATGGTCTTTCCGCTTCTTGAGCGCTCGCATGGAAGAAAGCAAGAACTCTACTCGTAGGCGCATCGCAGCTGGCGGGCTTGGCATTTGCATGCGAGGAATTTATAATTGGGCAATGTTTATCTTATACCGGTAGAACTACCGCCGCTGTAACTACAGCCGAGGAAAAGATAGCCCCAACCGGGTTGGCTCGTTAGTCTGTCGGATAAATCGGCACGCAAACGAGTCGACGCGAGGCAGTAAACGCGACTTTCCAAGCGAAGAAAGTCTGTACAATTTTGCACCATTATACTGTACATAAGTAAATTACATAATTCTCTTAGCTATTTTTATTTAAAATACAATGTTAAAAACTTTTTTGAAGAAAAACGCTGTAAAATGAGTTAAATGTTCAACAGCTGTTGTTAGTTGTTCTCAGTTAAAAAAAATAAAAGTAAAAGTTTATTCTTTTATAACGACTTTACAACATGTTTTAATTTTATGATATAATTATTTTAATTTTTAAAATGTATAAGAAAATTTGTCGTTTTAAAAATTATCAATTCGCGTACATCTTGAATGGGCTAATGACTTCTTAAATGGATCGTGTAATACTAGGTGGAGCTAGGAAGTCGCGTGAGAATAAAGCTTTAAAAACTATTGCTCAGCGAATCCATAGGATTGTCAAAAAAGTATCTCAGACTGCATTTCAAAGTAAATTTACGAACGAGGATCGCCGCGATTTGGCAGTTCTTCCATTCTGCGTGAGCCTCCGTGTTGGGGCGAAAAGATATCGCAATATTATACGATGATAATGGGGACCGCTCAATAACATCGCAAAGAATAATAGCAGCGGCATTGTGCTTAATGGCTAGGGTATTCTACGAAGGGAATTGAAGCTCCGGTTTATCGTAGCTCGTAGGCGTTAGGGGTTCCTCGGTGACGAATAGTCATGTCAAGTCGGTCCTGCAGGTTGCTCTTCCGCTTTACGAAGTCGTGTTACGACCCCAACAAGACTTATAATGGGACAAATTGACAGCAGAGACGACTCTTGATTTTATAATTTTAATAAATAAAAAGAAATACAATTGTACGCCATAAAACTTTTAATTGTAATTATTCGTAAGATGACTACTGTATAAAATTAATTTTATCCCATTTATTTCTGTAACACATACAAAGCAAGCACTAAGACAAATAGAGTTATAAGTAAAAGTTAAAGAGTATCAAACAATAAACATTATGTCTTGATTTTTTAATATTGTTTTTTATAAATATGAATTAGAATATTACACGCGAAAATAATGATTTTGTTAAAGTATCTAAAAATTTAGCTAAATCTGAAAATAACTTTGTTAAATTATCAAAAGAATTATGTAGTGACACTTGAAGCTAGTTATTAAAATGTCAAAACTTTTTACAACATTGCTCATGTTTGAAAATTCTATGTAATTATTTTGATAGTCCAAGAAAATTTTCAGATCTATGTGTATGTACCTAGTTAAATTTTTAAATATTTTAGCAAAACGTTCTTCCCATGTAATTTTATAATGAACAATATTGAGAAATATTTATCTTTTTTACTTAATATACGATGGTGAAGGATAAAATGTCATAAAAAATTAACAGAAATACACAAAGTTTGATTATTGCAGCAAATTATGATAAAATACGACACAGCATTTTTAATTGACTACAACAGCCAATTTTTATTAGCCATTTTGCAGTAGTCAATTTTCGATTGCATTAGTCTATCTGCAATGTCAGTATAGGCTAACGCAACCAAAAATTGGCTGCAGTAAACAATTTAAAACGCTATGCCATATTCAGCCAATCTTTTCTTTCAAGACATTTATAGTATGTCTGATTTAAAAAAAAACGAGATATTAGGATTGAGAGAGGATGATAAGTATATCTGAAAGGTGTGACTCAATGTTTTTGATGCCTTGAAAACAAATATCTTCACTTCTTCTTTACAAACGATTATCGATACACATTTCTCCTTCGTCTCGCGCATCACAAATTCTCAATTCAAATTTTCACCGGATTTCCTTCCAAGAGCCTACGATTTATTATAAACGCATTATGCTCCCTGGTGATGGCCCTTTTTTTACCTTAACCCTAAGCTCTCTTCGAGGGAAGGAGCCACGCAAGATTCGTGTTCCCGTCCTTTCAAAGAGGATTTCTTTTCGAACTTACGTCCCTTGGACGGGTTTGAGCCTCGACAACTAGGCTTGAGTTCTTTCGCGTATTTCGTATTTATGCTGGATAATCACTCAAGAGAAGATTTTCCTTATCGAGGGGATTAATGACAGTATACGGAAACACCCTAAGGGCTGCTTTTGAAAATGTAATACATTATTATATATCCAGCATACTTTGAAATCTCTAAATAATATCAGTAACATAATAAGTAACATAATATATTATAATACATTCAATACAAAAAAAATATCAATGAAATGTCGAACGTTTTTTTCAAAAAAATTATTTTTATTTACGCGATTTGATATATATGAGACGAATTAAATAAAATTATTGCGCATGAAAAAGATATATTAATTTCTCATACTTGAATACTTGAAACATTCGACAAATAATACCGGATTGAAACATCCGTTTAGCAACAAGAGACACTAGTAATTTATCCTGTTCTCACACAATTGATCCAACAATCGATCGTTTGTGATGGTATAGATCACGTACGCTCATCAAATACTACAACATTTCATGTCCTTCGATCGCGGAATACAGCGCACGAGTCGCCGCGACGCGTCGAAGAGTTACAAGTTGCCAGCTAATGTTTGCAATTTGCCCAAGCGTGGTGAATCTCACCGGCGAGCAAACTGGGTGGCCGATGCGGAAGGATTCCTAAAGCATCCCCGGGAAGCACAGTGAGCGCACTCTCCAACCGCCGTCGCCGCTATTCTGGCAGTAGCAGCAACGACAGCGATAACAGATAGCGCAGCAGCAGCAGCAGCAGCAGCAAGAGTAGTAGTAGCAGCAGCAGCAGCACCCTGCACCAACCAGCACACCGCATCAAGTATCACTCTATTTACCCGTCAAATATTTGTGCTTTTACCGTGGAGCGCCGTATCCGAAGACCCTCTCTTCTCCTCTTCTCCTCTCCGTTCTCCTCTTAGCTATCCACTCTATCCTCTAGTGCCACTTTGTATACAGCGAGCACTGTCGGTGCTGAATTTCCCTAACGAAAACTTGCCGAAAATTTGCAATTCGTAAAGCGCATAGTGAAGGGAAAGCAACGGGCCCTTACTTGCCGCGCGAGCGAAGAGACAACAAAAACTTCGAAATGACGATTTCGTTTCAACGTTAGAACCGAGAATTTCATTAGATATTAAAGAAATATACAGAAAAAGGAAAAAATGTGATAGCATATTTCTTCGTCATGTGTTTCAATTCTTTGCGATTTTTCAATGTATTTGTTTAAATATTCAAATCTTTTTAAGTGCAGTATTAAAATCTAAAAAGAGGAAATTAAATACTGTCTAAATATCTTAAAAATATAAATTTTAAGGCCGGTATTCATAATTCTTATTTCAAGACAGTCAGTATGTCTTAAGATGCTAGATCAATATTATATATACATATGTATCTATATTATAAATTGTGAGTCACTATTTGTGACAACAAATATATCTAAACGGATATCAAGATTTATTATATTAATATAGTAATATAATTAATATAGTAATATAATAATCTTTATATATTGACTACTTCTTTAACAACTTGTAATATATTATTCTATTCGCCTATTCAGTAAAATGTCTTCCATTAGAATTCATAGGGGATTTTTAAATTAGTTCAAATCAATCAGTCAGAAATAAGAATATATGAACGACCGTTTCTGTAACTGGAATAGACGACGGAAATAGAACAAAGGACTTGTAACATGTGCCAAAAATAAAGGTTCCTTCAAGAAGAAACGAAGAAATGACGATGGCAAGCGTCAAGGTGCCCGTAGGCTGGTCACGAATGTGACGCACGAGCAGGTACCGCATGGCTGTCCTTTCTTTCTTTTCTTTCTCTACCTCCTACGCTTTTTCATTTCTTCTTCTCTTTTGGCCCCTTCGGCCGGCCACTCCCGGGAATCCTAATATCTACGTTTGACGTCATGCCAAATACTTACCCTTACTCGTCTGGAATAAGGCAACGGGCGCCGCAAGAGGCGACGATAGCAAACGAACGAGATCGAAAAGGAAGAAGTGTAACAGCCAACAACAATGCGGACGTCCAGAATCTCTCTGATGACGCATTGTGCCTTACATGCACATCCGTTCTACCGGAATAAAACGGTCGTCATTAAACATCCGGAATAATAACCATAATTCCGTTTTCGACTCCGACCGTATTTGACGAACGTAAGTCGTGCGCATATTTTGCCAATCCTACACGAAGAATTCAAAGTCGGAGAGACAGATTGACGGAGACATGTAATGCCTGTTAGTAACAACCATTAAATAGTAAGCAATATAACGATACGAAGCCTGATTGTCAATATAAACCCTCTAATCTTGGACTTGCACGAAATTACTAATCGTCATCGTAAACTCATTTTGTACCATTGTTCAATTGTCGAAGAAAATCAAGTTGATCCATGAATTCTGATAGAAACTCCCGATGGCTATGTGACACATCAATTTGAGCGCGTTACTTTCCACGACACGAAACATATCCCTCTGTAAAATTGACGGAGTTTGCGCCTTCCGAATTTAGTTCGGTCCGATGATCGCGATGGAAATCAGAATTATCGGGAGCATGGCAGCCGTGTTATGATGGCTAGGTAGTACGTACGAACAGGAGGCTCGAATGCAGACTGTCCGATTTGAATACGTAACTGGCCGGATATAAACGAGCCTATGAATAAAATTTAAATTCCAATCACAGTGACCGAACAATGCAACAATATGCGCGGTCGCACGGTAGCAATTGCGTCATATAACGCGAGGCGCGACGAATGTTCTATTGTCAAGGCGCAGAGAAACTGCTTGCGAACATCAATACGTGCGTAAGACAAGGTTCAAAGCTGCTGTATGACGTTCCCAATGACATCTTAATTTAAAATGATAATGCAAAACATACATTCAATACAAGATAGAAACTTTTTTCAAGTATTTATATTTTATCGTATTTTTTCGATTCGCTATGTATCACAAATCTTTACTTCATTTCTATATGTAACGCAGATCCCTTCCCTACTCAATTATCGGGAAAGAGATAGATATTAATAAATTCGATACCGACAGATTTTATCAGCCAACGAATGTGCCCAAAAATCTCGTGACGAAAAGCAAACGTTATAATTGCCACGTAATTATGCGCATTTTAATTTGCAAGCGTTCGTTTATCATCGGCCAATCCGTTCTCTTCTTCCCCTCCCTTGGCCTCTTATACATACATGCACAAGTGAAATCCCAGCAAATTACAATCATTTCTATTTGTGCGCGACAGTTTGATTTATTAATCATCGACTCGCTGCGGGATGGTCCTGTATATATTTTCACACCGTCGGGGTGCTGTAATTTTCTCCGTTGGCATACATGTTGTAATATTTATGTTCAAGTATAGGGCGCGGCATCGGTATTATCCTCGACTCTCTCGCCAACCCTCACCAATCGAATACCCCTTCGCGTATTCCGAACGCGAATAGGAGATGGGTGAGTCGTTTGATGCAGAATGCAAACGGTTCGATTGAAATGCGAAACGATCGATTAGCCGCGACAGACAATGACTGTTATCTTTATCAGCGAATTTATGCAAATTAACGATCCCGAAAACGCACATCCGTTCGCTCGTCCGTTTTCGGCGTCCGTTTGTACGTTTGAACGCGTCGGGGTCGTACAGAATGGTGAAACGGAAGAGGGAAATCGGAAACCCGTTGGTCCGCGCGTAATTTTCGCACCGGCGATTTTAATCGTGATTCCGCGTTTTTACTCCGTATCTCGATGTCGCCGTTGCGTTGATTGGTGCGAATGCGAAAACGATTGGGATTGACGGTGGAGCGCGAACATCACCTCGTCGATGGGGCCCTCGTTAACGTCGGCGCATCCGTATAGACGCGGTTGCAACCTGCATGTAAATCGCGATAATGTCGGACATATGTAACGGAATATAACGTTGAATGACGCTAATGAGTAAATAATATGCGCACAATATTAACAAACAACTCGGTTCGTTATGCTTTGTTTCTGCCGACAGAACATTTAATTATTGATATTTGCCGCGATTCTGATAAAATGAACATTCCCGTTACCCGTCCGTTTAACGCACGACTTATGCGCGTTATACCGCATATTCTATTTACACAAAACACCGACGAGTGATAGGATCATTACTGAAACTCTATGAATTCGTTTGCCACGAAACTGTGTACTTTTTACCATTTGTTTTACGATAAATTTACCCGAATTTCATCACGTTGAGCTTTTTCCAATACCAATGAAAGTTTTATTTCACTCTTTCTTAAATTAATTTGATGTTAACTAAATATAAATTAAATACTGGATTATTTTATTTTATTATAAAGTTCAATTTTGGTTTACATTTTATACAATATTTTAAAGAGTATAACTTATTTTTTTATTGTAATTGCAATTTATATAATTATATACTGTACACTCTAAATCTGTAATAATGAAATTTCGCTGCATTAAAGTGAAATTTCAATATAGGCATCAATAGTGGCAATTACACCACTGTTACTGCCAATAAATTTTACTGCAATCCATTCGATAATTGGAGTGAAAAAAAAATTTACTCTAAAAAAGGAGGTTAAAATAATAACAGATCATTCCAAATCTAGATAACAAAGTCTACGGAGACAGATTTTGAACAGAACATGCTATCAATTTATTAATCTTATTTTTAATTATTTTGTTCTATCTCTCAAAAAATATGTTTATGTCATATGTGTCTCAAGATGCGTCTCGCCTGATCATAACTAACAAACGACATAACAATGCGCTATGTCGCTAATTCACTCCTTATAGTAACATTCAATGCATCTTGCAATGCATTATCAATTAACGCTTAAACCACTTCGATTAATCGAATGAAATAGTCCACTCCTTTATGTAAAAATAAATAGATTAATTTCAAAGCAGTGAAAATCCATATTTAAAAGCTGATGATTTTGCGACAAAAGTGTTTGCAGTAAAATTTTCATTGCTATAGATTTAGAGTGTAAAAAAATTGCCTAAAAATTTGTATTTTAATACCTTTAAGAATCAGTAAGTTGTTACTATTGTACTTTATGCACATAATAGTATTGGTATACATACAAGTATATATTATTTTATTATTTTATAACAATATATTTTTTATTTACGTCGTAAATGAAACATACATTGTTGTGTAGTGTAAATGTGTGTTACGACATTGACAATTAAAACTACGTTTAATTACCTATAATATCATACTTTGTTCAGAATCAAACAATGAATCGATAATTAAATACTTTAAAATTTATTTTTCAATTTTATCAACATTTGTAAGTGAATAAAATTAAAATATCTACAAGAGTGCAATGGAGTATTACAAAAACAAGCCGTGACATATAGGAGTTCTCAGAGATTTTGGCAAAATCGTAGAATAGGAATCGTTGCCAAGGGAAAATCGGACAACGTGTGAGAGAGAAGTGAGGACATAAACAACTGGCGAAGTAAAAGTCGCATACAAAACTTGGAGTAACTTATCACTTTCCCTTAATCGGGATCAGCCGTGCGATGGTACCGGCGACGTTCGAGTCTCGTCGCGTTAAATATTCAGAAGAAGTCTGCCACCGGTGTAAATCAGAGAGCCAACCGCTCTCTGCCACCCGAGACTCGACGCATTGCTCCCACGTGGATGCTGCCGACTACGAAGTCAACAGTCGTCGCTCGCTCCTCGCACGCTGTTCGTCGGAACCAATGAGATTAAACTCGCAAGAAGTAACAAAACGAGTTTAAACGAGCCGGAAAAGCTGTAGAGTGCAAGTCAATAATTGATCGCACGATGACAATTCTACGTGAGAGAATCTGTAGTTCTTTTAAACTTATAAATTACAAACGAAACTCATTAATTAAAAAAAATATTGAAATTATATTAGATTATTATATATGTATAAGATTTATTGTTATGAAGCAGTATATTTGAAGAACTAACATTATAGATATATGTGTTTGATGCATATATCTATAATGTCAGTTAATTAACAGCGAATCATCTGATTTTTTTGAAACGATCACCTGCGGTATTTTTATACACTCCAATTAAAATCATTATTGTTAACAATATATTGCATTATTTTTTTATCAATTTATTGATATTTGAGAACATTGCGGATATAGATTAGTTATAATTTTCTAAAAAAAAAATACATAGAAACCAAACAAATATTGAGCACATTAAATGGTTTATTATGACAGTATTTCTAAGAAAGTATAAAGATTTTAATTAATCCTATGCTTTTTATTGCAGATTTTCGATAGAATTGTATATTTAAAAGTTATAAGGAATGGTTATTAAATAAAAAGTATGTAAATAATATCTATACAAAACAATATTTTATGATAATTTACATTCTTCCGTCACTGTTCTGGTGTAAAAGTAATGATTATTTCCGAGTTAAAAATATTTTAAGCTAATTTTATTGAATTGATATACATGTAAACATATATTTTTATATAATCTTATACATATAAACATATATAGCAAATGTTACTGCACGCATGTCGGTAATACTTATAGAGTAACTTTGGTCGCTCTTCGCCCTTTGCTCGTGACGCTCGCGTCATGAATACAAATAAGCCCCATAATTCGGATTAAGGGAATACTTCCGCCTGCTTTTGATTCCAGCGGATAATAACGCAAACGGCGGTAAATCAAGATGATCAATGTCATGCGGTGCATGCAAGGATTCCAGGGAAGTAGGATCGAGGGTAGTGGAATTCTCCAAGGAACGTAGGGGAAAAGAGACAGGTTGATGGTGGGCTGCAGAGGAGGCTAGCTATTACTATCAATTTGCATGCCTCCGGCCATTCGGCCTGCCTTTATCGTCCTTTCATCTTGGCGATACCGGAAGCTTATTTCCGCCCATATATTTCTCAGCCCCAATAAGAGATCCGTAGCAATCCCTTCTTCTGTCTTCCTTTATTTCCTCTTGAGGACACTCAAGAAATTTCATGCTAGGCCGCGAAGAATCCTGTATACGCTCTCATATGTTAACGTTAATAATATTAACAAAATTAATCTAAGGGATTAGAGATTTCGATGCAAAATATAAACATACATGGAAATATAAAAAATTCTTAAAAAGAATAATAAAATATTAAAGAAATTTATTTTAATATAAAAAAATATAAGGAATTTACAGTTTGACAAATATAATCTTAAAAAATTAATTAATTGATTTTTCAATTATTTATATTACTAATTTAAAATATTTTTTTTAATGTTACCCAGTTGTTATTGATTATTAATTGCGAATTGTTAATTCACGATAATTAAATATGTGAATGTATTTTAATTGATTTTTTAGTTGTTTAATAAATTTACTCTTAATATATAAGTTATATTATATATACATAATGCTATCGCAATTTATTAAGCCAAACTAATGTAACAATACCTCTAGCATGACTTGCCTTTTTTTCTATTTGCGTCTGAGAGCACTTTATCTCTCTGACTCTCTCTCTCGGAAATTGCAAAATCATCACTTGATAGGGTAGCGAGAAGCAAAGTCGAATCGTTAGAAAACTTGTGTAGCCGGATCTCTTCTTTTGAGTGCCGCTACGCAAGGAGAAGCATGAAAAGGATTCTCGAACGACTGTGGCTACGCTTCGGACACAGTCAAAGGCTTCGGCCCAAGATGAAACTTAGTCGGTTGAAAAACAGCCAAAGATCCTCTCGACCCAAAAAACATTTAACGAGGCCGCCGACGAAATATGAGCGCGTCCAGCGTATATATGACGGAAATCTGATGTGCTCATTTCTCTTACTGCAGGCTGATCGCAAGCGTGTACTTCGCAGGCTCGCTTCTTTTCGTTCCGCGAAAGTACCAGAGCTTGAAACTCGCGAAACGTAACGTAGATACTGAAAACCGTGCTACAATTTTCCGCAAGTATAAATCATACTTTTAGTCGTAACCCAGATTTCATAAAATTCTAAACTCGACGAACCTGATCAATATTTCGTATGTTCGCGAGATCGTGTAGTTACAAATACTGAACTCGACTAACTCCGAAAGTTAGGAGGAAATGGACGCTATTTCCAGCCATTCAGTACGGCGTAGTTATATGATTTATATTGCATATTGATAATATAATAATTCCATACGATGATTCGAAGGAAACTTCGATTGCAGTTGAAACTTTGAGAGTTTCATCTTCCTCCGAACTGTATGTGTAATTAATGTACTATCGAACATCGGTCAGTTATCTCGTTAGTTGTCAACTTTTAATGAATAATTTGAGAATCATCTAATAGATGCTAATAGAGCAAAACTTTGTTTATTAAATTTTTGTTACTTAATGTCTAACCATGATTATACTCGTCTACTCGTCCGTGACAAAAATGTCGGACTGGATAGCGGGAATCATTCAAATTTGTATTTATGAATTCTAAAGTTTTTCCGGCAAACCACAGCACGGTCGGATGTAGGAAACTTTAAATAAAATTCATTTGGGAGATTCGTGATCCGACATTACCATAAATTTGCAAGCTACCGGGTGCGCGGACTTGGAATTTATTTCAACTTCAACTACCGGGACATTCCCCAGAAAGAGAAAGAGAGAATCTCAGAATTCTATGCTGAATACACTTCTCGAGTTCTTTGCTATTATAATGGTACCTGTAAATTGCGACGATCGTAATGAGAACATTGGTAGGACCTTAAACATTATAGTATTATTTTTTCCCAACTTCCATAAGTATTATTCATACTTTGAGTAAAGTCAATGAAATTCTGCATAAAATATTCTTCGATTTCTTTACACATAAATTTTAATACTTGAAAAATAAACTATATTAATATATAATAAATAATCATAAACTGTGTATATTACAATAGTATACATGTTATAATTATAATTGGATATATTTGTTTTATAATAAATATACATTTATAAAATATACATATAATTATATATAAAATGTAAAATATGTTAAATAATATATACAAATTAAACTGACTTTAACTATGACTTTAAATTGTGAGCAATTTGAATTATTCGAAAAAAAAATTAATGCGGAATGATATTCTTTGTCATATTTCTATACTAAAGCATTTCCTGTGGCATTCAATTTACAAAAGTATGCTCCATTAGGTTTATACATCTTTCGTGTCCTTTACTGGATGCCAAAAAGCACAGCATCTCTCGCCACGATAATGCACGCTCGCAATTATCCTTAAGAGTCGCCTGATATACACGCAGTCCCGGCGATGTCCTACCGGTGCTTTAATCCCCGACGACGGTGCCCTCGGACCAATTGTCTCCCTCATAAATTACCGAGGATCGTCGCCGAATTCCAGCCCGGAATTCGTAGTCGTCGCACTTAGGTGCACGTGTGCGTGTACTTGAGCGCGAAAATACGAGGCGGCGCACGTGCATGAATTTACAAGGGAACTCGGGGCACGTAGACGGGTACGGCAAACACGCGGTACGCGCGCATCGCCGGTCCTCTCTCTGTTGTGGGACAGTGCGTGCCGTCCGGATGCGTCGCGGCGCCGGGCGTCGTTAGAGGAAACGTCAGCACGCTCGGAAATGTTCCCGGTCTTCTCATGAAACGGCGAGCGGGACATCTCATTGCCGTGGGTGAAAGACGAGACGAAGAGCCGAGAGGAAGAAAACCGCGGTACGGAGTTTAGGTATAATATTCTTGCACCGACAAAACGGCCGTCCCACGATATTACAACCGCAATGCGTACCGTTCTTCCTGCAGCACATGCGCCTGACGGTATCCGGCCTATTGCTGATAGAGACGATAGCAAAGCGAACAGACGAAGAAAGAAGCATAGCGAATGAGAAAATGGTGGATATGAGGAGAAGGAACGAGAAGAGAGAGATAAAGCGAGGGATGAAATGGTATGCTAGACGGGCAAATTTTGTGCGATTGCCAACGTAGAACACTGATGTCAAACGACGAGCGGACCGAGAAAAAAAACACTTGAAAGCAAGATCGATTGAATATATGGACACTGCAAGAAATGTTCAAATCTGTATTTATTTTATTGCAATCGATTTATTTTTGCTACCATCATCAGTTTATCAATAAACACATTGGAAATCTTGCTGCTATGTTCCATGCTTAGAATGTAATATATGAAGTCAGAATTTGCCGACAATTACGTTGTACGAAGGAATCTTTGATTATTTAAATCAGTATATATATCTCTCCAAATCTCCCTTATGTGGAACTTGCTATTAAACGACGCTTTACTGTAGTCAGTTTGCTTAGCTAAGGCATGTTTACTCCTATTTGCCTTCTCAACGATGTCGCTTCTAGCCCTTCTCAACAAGATCTCCCCTAGCATTCTCATTCTTTCCCCACACGAAACAACGCTTTGGTACATTACGGGCGTAGATATTCGAATATGCCGCTTGCAGAATATTAAGATACCAGTATTAGGCCTGCTAGCTACACGCTCTTACACTTCCACTAAGGCGAGAAAACGAAGTTAGGGACGAAGCAGCGATAGCAACAGCAACCAATGAGCGGCTTCAGAATGCAACGGTCCGGACGTAGGGTTGGTGGTAACTATACGCGGGAGCTTCCAATTAACCCCCGCATTTAGACAGTTTGAGCACAATAACATAGCCCAAGGGGTTCCTTGCACCGGCGAATGAGCGAGTAAGTTGGCACAGTAGAAGGAAGCAGACATTCTGCATGGCGCTCCCTTTCCTTCTTAATGTAGCTGCATTAATTAACCGCCGAAGTGAGGCACTCTGGAATATTTCTCTGCTACTCAGACTCGGAAAGAAGAAAACCCTCGACGATCCGGGATATTTGATAGTGAATTTCCTACGCCAACAAAAGAACTCGCGCGAATCCACCGCCATGAATTTCTGCCTTGCGCTGGACATTATTAAATGTCAGCAATAAAATTCAATATGTGCCACATGTCAAATCGTAAATTGCAAAATGTGATTAACGTTAAAAATGAATTGCATTTTTATATCTGCGAATTTGTGACGCAAAATCGATTCTCCGTCACTTAAGGTTTAGATATTGAGAAGTAAATTGAAATCTTTTTTACTACAGTTGATATCATTTCCGATCTTATGCAAGGATAAATGAATATTTAAATTATGAAGAAACTTTCTTACGATCTTTTAAATTTCGTACGTGTTTCGTTCGTAATACGAAAAAAAAACTTGCGGATCGATTCTAGCTCACATTTTTAATCCTCGGTCGTGCCGGTGGCACGTTGTCACGACGTTTTAAGGGTCTTCGTGTCCCTCATTTTCGCTATCCAGCGTCGCTCCAGCTGACTCTTTCTCGATTTCTTCCGGAGCACATCTCTACTTTCGAAAGCCCCGCCGGCAGTTCGTCGTAACGTTCCCCCGGGTAAAGACAGCCGCGACCCTTGCCTTCTACGGGTCTTCAAGCCGCCATAAATGGTCTCATTCTCGACTCTACATCCCGATATAAAAATCTCTCCCTTGGATTCTCGGCGCATCGCGTGTCGGAGAGAAATGAAGAAAGTGGAGCAACAGCGTACGACGAATGAAACGACGAATGGAATCAGAAAAATGCAGGCATCTCCGGGGAAATTAACGTAATGAGGCAGTTCGATTCTTCGCCCAGCAGTGAAAAGGGAGATAGGACGGGCGAACCGGGAAAAAGGTGAGGAGGGGGGAAGGAGGAGAGGCGAGGCAGGGAAGAAGTCTGGAAGCCGAGAATACTATCGTTCTCCGCAGTCGTTTGCCATCGCGAAGTTATTGGTTCCTTCGAGATGCTTACTTCCGTAATTCGTCGGGATCGTCCGATGAGAGACCGAACGTCTCATTAAAATTAGAGTGGATCTTCAACGGTAAGACTCCGCATTGATTATGGCGCGAGAGTGTCCGGTATCGTTCTCTTCTCATCGCGACTGGTTCTTTTTAACAGCAATAAATGCGAGAGACTTATTCTTGGGAGATGATCGATTTTGATTAATAAGTATGACAATAAGATCTCGACTTTGCGACGACTTTCTGAATGCAGTAATGAGAATAATCGGAGAAATAACTATCTAATTATAGAAATAAATCCCAAAGCTTATATATAATTTTACGATTGTGCATTGTTACTTGAATTATGTGATACGCATATTATTGAAATTAAAACATCAATAAATCTATAATTTTTTTAACAACGCTGAGAATTAATTTTCTTTATAAAGCTAAAGTATTTCTACTGTAAAATTAATAACACTGTCTAATATTTGTCTGGAATATAAATATATTTATGGAATATAAATATATTAAGTTAATATAAAATACGGTTACATTTGTAATTACAATATTATGAAGTATTGCAGAGTATTTGCAGAGAATAAATTAAATAAGCTGAATAAATATTTAATATAATTAACAAAATAAACTTGGGGATCATTGTGCGAGTTGCCGACCGAAGTTGCTTCAACTTCGGCGTGGAAACTTTTATTCGTCGATCGGCCGTTCACGAAAATTGAGCGGGAGATCGTGCATTCAATGAGAAAACTTATTTGCGAGTTAACGAAAGGTATCGGTCTTTCCTTCGCAGCCTCATCGAGATCGTACAATTACGCTAAAGAGACTGTTATCAAAATCACGATGCTCGCGTCGTTATTCGATTTTGCCTCGATCTCTCGGACAATGCCTGCGTGGTTCAAATATCACAATGCAAGGCTTGTCCACAATTCAATTACATGACTCAAGAGGCAGGCGGAGCCTCATTTTTCATCGGCCATTATGGCGAATCCTTTCTAAATGTTCTTTCGCTCTCGACAAACAATACCCATTTTTTGTGCGTAATAATATAACAATCGGACTCGCGCCTTTGTTTCTCGCTCTCGCGCGCTCGATTGGTCGATATGGAAGGGGATCAAATGCGAGTTAATAAAATGTCTCAACTGCATTAGATACATATTTCCCGGTTCCTCTGGCTTCGCCCTTTCGCTTAATCCATCTCTCTCTCTCTTTCTCTCTCTCTTTTCCCTTTCATTCCTGTCTCCTGACTCTCTCGCGGCTCTTTGTCCCTCTCCTTCGGCACGGCATTTTGCCTTTGAGCCGCCATAGCAGTTCAATTGTCCGCGAGAGGCGGGAGAAAGATTCTATTAAAAAGTTGACGACGGGGACGACGACGACGATGGATCCGGACTTGCGAGTTTTAATGCACTCGTTATAATCAGCCCTCTTACCGCGAAATGTCTAGCGAGCGCCTTCGTTCGTTACTCTTCAGCATTTCTACCCTCCTCCAATCTTCCTCCCGCATTCATCCCCCTCGGTAACTTTCGTCCTGCACTTGCCGCGTCTTTTCGCGCGCGTCCTCGTAAATTGGGAAAATAATTTGCTGTTTTAAGAAGCAACTCGGCTCCTTCCTGAGTCTCTTCATTCTCATCCTCTTGTTCTCATCGCCATCCCAAATGCGAATCTTCCTTTTTAAGTACAACAGTCTCACGGCAGCCGGACATTCGCCTCATTTTTGTCGCGATGCATTTGACGCCGTTGCCATCGTCGACGTCATTCCCGTCGTTCCGCTTTTAGCGTAAGGCACCATTTTCATCGCTCGTCTCGTCGGATAACTAATTTTCATAATCTTCGGCCGCGCGAGAAAGTCGCCTGGGAGAGAGAGACTTGCGCGACGGACGGCTCGTCTTTTTATCCGAGTTCTTAAAGTTTAATTAAATTTTAATTTATCAATATCCGTTCACGGCCTCCAACGAGAATGATGGATTTATTCTTAATACTGACGGGATTTTCTTTTATCTTTTGTTAAAAAGATGTGTTAATGCTTTTATCCATCTGGTATATATACGTATATATAAATTAAATAGTCGATTACGTCTGTGATTAAGAAAAATTGTAACTGCCTCCGTCAAGTATTTCTTCTGCTAATTACATGGGCTTACAGTACTAAAAGTATCTTAAAGAATTAAAATTGTTAATTTAAAATTTATGTTTAATTTTTTACGAATTCTGTTATCACAAATGTTTAATTTTACGTGATTCTGTTATAAAATGTATATCTTTTGACATTCAGCACAAAACAATGAAACTCGCTAATTGAAAAGCTTATTCGTATCTGACCGCGTATCTGCTGAGTTACAACGCTAAAAAAGTAGTGAATGAATTTTCAACTTGGCGAGAGTAACGGGAATCTCGAATCAAACGGGGGCAATGCACCGATAGTGAGGCAGGAGGGTGAGGAACGACGGTGAGCCAGCTTAATAATACAATCTGAGCATCATTAGCCGTGGTAATGGTGTGAACTTTTAATTAGTTGTGCAGTTTTATTCGGAAACACTTGCCCGAGCAGCGAATCCATTGTGTTTTTATTCATGACCCGTGAGATAGGCAACGCAGTCCTATCTTCTCTCCCGAACTCGAACCGCTTCCACCCTGCGTTAATCAGAAACCCTCGGGTCCAAGAAGAGCAGGAAAACTTTAACTTTCTTTTTGCTTTCCTCGTCAAGGAGAATTCTGAGAACGAGATGTTATGTATTTCTCTATTAACACCCCCATGAACCTTTAACAATCGACTCGATGTCTTGATGACTTAATCAAGGAATAAAACTTTTTTTCTATCCGGAATACAGAATAGTGTAGAAGATTTAGTGATGCATACGAGCGAGACAAGACGAGAAAATACTGAGATTTAGACTCGACAAAAACAAATGATTGATACAATTTTACATATATATGATAATCTCGGATGTTATTTTTAATGACACGAGAAGTTCTAAAACTATTCCGAGATTCTCGTGTAGAAATGCATCACTAAGAAGATTCGATAGATACACGAGAAATATATAATTCCTAAATAATATACATTGTATAATGCTATTATAGTAGATAGAATACCATCACATCATGAAATTTACAACAAAATGTACGGAAATTTACAACGGAAATTCTTTTTATTATTAACGTAAATAATTAAAGGATATTGAAAATATTATGAAAATATTATCTCTCGACTGCAATTATTTAAAGCCAATTAGTAAACTTTATTGTATTTTTTTATTTATAAATAAACAGAGAAAGAGAGAAAGAAATTTTATGTTATTATTCACTTTTTACTCATTTTGTATAAATTATTATATATATTGATTAAATGAAAAAATCAGATCTTGATTTGACCCGATCTTCCTAGGTATATTTTAAAAATTCATTAAAGATTTAAATATTGAAATATTGTTCTTATAAAAAAGAATATGACAAAAATCGACAAGACAGAGGAAATGCTGAACAGAGTAATTTTTAATTTATTTCCCATTTCAGAAAGAATATCTTAAAAGCTGCAATCCTTTCGGCAGACATTAAGACGCTTTACTCGCGATCGTGCCGTAAACTAAATACTCATAAATATTCTTGCATTTGCGATGAAAGGAATCGACACTTTAACGTGCTTGTCGTAGCAATCGGTCAGAACAAGCAGGCGTTCCCTCCCTAGATAATGGCAAAAGTCCTTAAAAGGATTCGGTTTACTAATCCCTTCACGATCCGCCTATAAACTCAAACACTCTTCGCCTCAAACCGCTATGGGTCATTCAATAGAACCGACGGCATAAAACGGATTTGGATGGCTTTAATTACTCAGCTCTCGACCGGCGATGTAAATGATGGCCATTAAATCGCTTAGCTCGATGTTTACTTCGAAACCACTAAAATGCGGTGATAGAGCCAGAGAAACGACTGTGGTCATACGAGTTGAACGAGCGTTTTTATGCCACAGGCATTTTGCACTGATGATCACATGCATTTCACTTGAATCTCCACGCAATATACGCGATAGAAATCAACATTTCGAAATTTTGTGCAGCTCGACAAATTACAATATATACTCTCTAAATCTGAATCAGTGAATAATCACTGATATCAGTGCCAAGTATGTCACTGATAATCAGTGAATGAAATGTGAGATCCCTATCCTAGCTAATTTTTATTATGTGATCTAACTAACTTTGTTTTAGTGCATAAATTTAATAAATATGGTATTAGAACATTGAAATTAATGTGCAAATCATCAGTATTTTAGTTATATAATGCTCAAACATTCTTCTTTCTTTAGTTGAACTTCACTAATTATCCAATGCTAAGTATATACCACTGGGTAATTAGTGACTATCCACTGATTCAGATTTAGAGAGTATTTATATTGTAAATTCATGAGGATTATAAATAATTGAAACGATGACGATAGAATATAATCTTTATGCAAATAATTGATTATTTTAAAAGTCGCGAAAGCATCACGTGTAATCGCATTTTAATAAACTCGCTTTATTTGTTTATATAAAACCTATAGAACTTGGCATGAGTGTCCGACGATGCAATCCTAGAAATAACAGCAAACGACTCGAGTGCCAATTCCGGTTGATTAAAGCGTTGTGGGATATTCCGGCATGCAAAATTGGTTATTCGCGAGACGGCGCGCGGCAGCGTATTTTGCAAAAAATACGCAGAAAAAAATGGCTCGCCGTTTGCTTATAAACATGCAAATCGTGGGCGGCAGAGCGAAATTTTCATTACGCATCCCCCTCGTACGCCACCGCGTTCTCTCAGTTTCGCTTCGCGGCTCGTCGCCGGTTTTTGCCTCTCACGCGCTAAATTCATCGATGGTTATCACCGTTCATCCGTTTTCCTTTCCATTCCGTGTATAGAACTCTCTGCGTCGAGTCGCATTCGCTATCAAATTCCGATCGTGACTTTCTAATCCGTATTTTCGGAGAAAGTGTAAATGAATTTTACTTCCGTTTGAATTTTACCGACCAAGTTGCTAAATTTTCGAAACTTTATAAGTATCTATTAAACGTGACTAACTTCTTTCTCGACTTTTACTTGTATCTCCGGTGAGATACAAGTCGCAAACCAAGAAAATTCGAGCCAACCCACGCGATATATTTTTTCGACGTTCACATCGATTTGGCGGGTCGCGTGATTGAATTCCCAAGTCCCAGAAAATGATAGCGGCCCTTTATCCGAGGGTCTCGCCGGATGAACCTCCAAATGGTGCCAGATTATAGTGTCACGTGGTCCACAGGTTCCTCGGTGTAGGGGAGCCAGATATATTGTCTGTCGCACGCATCGCGTACGCGCGTATACGGATCTGGGACCGACGAGCGTAACGCCGACGCGACAGATTGGCCGGGATAAATTAATTTCATTTACCGGTGATTTAGACGATCCGCGATGTTGAAGGGAGTGCCATTTGATATCCTCCACGCTCGCAACGTCGCGTTCGACTACGAATGGATGCCTTCAGCGTGTCTCGAGCATCGTTACGCAGTAAGTTAAATGAATGTTAACGGAACCATAATCTCTCAATGGCATTAATCTCGGAATACTAAGAATAAGTGAAACATAATGTCATTATAAAAATTGGAGATGTACTCATCACTTATTATTTTTTTACATAAAATTTTTCAAATTTTTTGAGAATTGCAATAGACTATTGAAATCACAAATTATTATAAAGAGAATGTTGTTGATAACAGTTTTAACAGTTTTAACATTCTTAACGATACTTTTGTTTCGCGATTATGCGAGATTTTTTTATCTTTATATTCAGAGCTACTCTTTTATTAGAAGTTTCATTCTTTTATAAGAGAAAAAATATATCTTTGAATATTTATAGAATTAAGTGTAATAGATAGTACTACGTTTATTCTTCAATATGGATTAATAAGCGTTTACAAGCGATTAAGTAAGTTGCAGTAATGGAAGTACTTGCAAGAAACTTTAGGAACGACCTTGACCAAGCACGCTCGACCGAACATAACATTCATCATCCGATGGCAGCGGAAATGTGTTGGCTAGCGGTACCCCGCAACTTTCCGGCTCCTCTGTTCCGGTTTTAATACAATTACGGCAAAATCTAATATCCCACGAGAACAGGGCGTTTAATACAAAGGATGCGAGAGCATCGTCGTAAGCGAAACGAGGATTTACGCGTCAGGAATAGTAAGCGGCAAGTGTTTCACAATGGATGGAAGAAGCGACGGGAAAACAAAGCTAGATTATAAATTACGGTTTAAATTACGCGTAGCTTTAACAACACGCGATTCTAAATCAACAAGCGATCGATGACGGTATTCGATAGATGTAATATTCATATTTCACGTAAATCTTAGTTCCGATATTCTAATAAATAATTTTAATTAATTTTAATGGTTAGAAGTCACGAAAAGATGTGAAAAAATATCCAAAATTATACAAAGATATTTTATATTAATGATATTTTATATTAAAAGCAATTATTATGTAACGTTACGTCCAAAACATCAGCGATAATTCAATCAATAATTGCGTTCCACTCCACAGCCTGTAAAGTACAATCAACTGGAAAGCAATTTCGATTATGAGGTTAACATTGTAACAATTATCATTACAATGATATACGTTATATTTTTTTCCTTAAAAATGCTTCTTTCATCGCAACAGGAGGGAAAAATGCGCCAACTGTTCCCTTGGGATGCTACAACCGTCGGATGAGAGATAGGAATTTTTCTTGAAAAAAATCTTATGACACAAAGTCGGGAGATTTTGTCGCTTCGCCGAGGTTCTTCAGAAACACTATGTAGCCACGATATTTTCCGCGTAGACCGAAATTATGCGGCAGCGTCGCGCGCAAAGAGCGGGCGCAATTATGCTTGAAAAACTTTTTTTGGAGGACGAGGGAAAAGGTAGAAAACACGGCGAGTTTAAGAAGTGACATTCGTCTCCCGAAATTAACCTCGGCCTGCACGTGCTTGCGATACGAAAAACGCCTCGTAGTTTTTCCTGTTCCTCCGATCCCCTCTCCGACCTGAAGACAACGAACGAATGCGACGCGCAGAGAATGAAATACGCCGGCACAGACTGGGAGAACTGGAGGAACGTAACAACACGAACTCGAGATTCGCCAAAAGTTCCGAAAAATTATGTCGCGTTGGTAGAGATGCATCTCTCTAGGCGGCTAGCTTATGCAGCGAGTTAAAAGGCTTCCGCGAGAAAGTTGTGTAGATTTTACGAGTTGCATTACTTGGCGTGTATAACCATAGGACCATTTATAGTCGAGAGTCTAAATATCCAAGTTTAATCTCTAATGAAAGTGGAACACAGTTTCGCGTATAATACGTGATCATAATTAATCATATCAAGACATTGACGGATAAGAAACAAGATAATATATCTTCCTACATACAAGAAGAATGATTTTGCTGATGTATCTAAAAACTTAGCTAAATGTAACAGATACAAATAATTTTATTGGATCATCAAAATAATTAGATAGCAATCTCAAACATGATGAGCAATGCTGCCAAAAGTCTTAACATTCTAGCAATCAATTTTAGACATACATAATTATTTTGATGGTCCAACAAAATTATTTTCAGATCTTTTTAGCAAAATTTTTAGACAATAAAATCGTCCTTTCCAATAAAAAAATCTATGCAAAATATAGAGTATGTCTTCGCTACATATTTTTACTTCATACCTTTGATTTAGGAACTTTAAATATTTTTTTTAATTAAAACATTTCTATTACAAAAGATTTATTTTATGTTTTTATTTACAAATTGACATTTTCTTAAGTTATATCCTTGATATAGATATTTCACTTTTTACAAATATGTACTTCAATTTTATTCCTATTCCGTATTATATTTTACAAAGCTTGAAAATCAATCTCTTCATTTTTATCCGCAAATTAGATTGAATTGCTCACTGTTTTATCGCCTCTTGCATCATCCAATGCTGTCGGGTCCGATAAACGCCAAATCAGCCATGAATTATAATTAAACTGGATCGCATGAATCTAGCACGGTAGCTCATTTTGTTCCAATTTAGGATTTTCTGCGAGGCAAGCTCTTGAACAGTCAGCCAACCCAACCCGTGCGCCAGGTAGGCTAGAACAGTGTAACGTGAAATTGGTACTTTGAAATTTCATTAGTGAAGTCAGGTGGCGTCACAGATTCAATTAGCTTTTTATTGGATTTCGAACTGTGCGAACTGTCAAAGCGGTAACCGCGCTAGCCGGTCGCCTCGCAGGCTGGCTGGCTGGTTAGCTGGTTGTACTACTGGATACAGTAACGAATCCTGCTGCACACAGCAACTCGTATATATCGCGCGATATATGCCAGGATGAGCGATCGCTTTGCTACCGAATCGATATTTTTACACCAACTCGGATAATCGCTTGCACAACTTTGCCGTGCCTTCGAATACCGTCGAAATAACTGATGGCTTTTCGAATGCCCATACAGTTGGTTTTACGCTTTTACAGAAAACGCGCCGTTCGTCAGTCTGTTTATCTTCTTCGTAAAATCCTCTCGCGTTTAGCTTCTCGATAATTTATTTTGCAGCGTTCAGAAAGGCTTATAACTAATAAATAACGAGCGGCTAATCGGACAGTTACTTTGTTCTTGCTAATGTAATTTATTACAATGGCAAGAAAGCTGCCAGAACTAATTAATACACAAAATATATTTTACTTGGAAATATCTATACTATTTATATTTTCTATTAATTCATTTCTTATTTAATATCTACACTTGCAGATTGATAGATTGAACAAGATCTGCAGTTAATAGCTAACAGTTAAAAACAGAGTTGAGATTATAATGTTTTATTCATTTATTTGCGCGCGCGCGCGCGCGCACACACACACACACACACACACACACACACACACACACACACACACACACACACA
>NW_012130067.1:2804314-2811184 GCF_000143395.1 Atta cephalotes | reverse complement strand
GATTATAATAGTTTTATTTCTATTTATTTGTCGCGCGCGCGCGCGCGCACACACACACACACACACACACACACACACACACACACACACACACACACACACACAATTACATAAGATTCGCACTAATAAATTTGCACTAATAAATGAATGAATGGCGTCTTTCTGTTTCGATCGTCGCCATCATTAAAAGCATTCATGAAATACGAGAGAGAAGAGCGAGCAGAATTTGAAAGTCGGCAAAATTCGACCCCATAGTGGTTGGTACCGCTCGTGCATCATAGGTTTATGGTTCCACGATGGCATTTATAAGGTTTGCTCGACTTGGCAAGTAACTTCTACCGCCAAACTTATCCCAGACATTTGGGGTGGCGATGCTGGTGGAGCGCGTCATTACCACTATGATATATATACGGAGAATATCCGTTAATGCGTTTTTGGGGTTCCTTATTGAAAAATATTGCGTTGATCCCGAACGTATTAAGTTAATACAACGCAATCGAATAAAACATACACACAAATTTAGTGCTTTTTTGTTGTTAATTGTTGCCTTATTTCTGATTTTACTGCTTTAGTCAATTTGATAAAAATATGCTTTATAAACTTAAGTTAGTATAACTACTTTTTTTTATCAAATCGGCTAAAGCAATAAAAACGCAAATAAAGCAACAAATCAGTAAGAAAAACATTAAATATATATATATGAATATTTTATTCGATTGTGCTATAGTAGTTGTGTTAGCTTAATAAACGTTTAGCATGTTTAATGTCACTTAAATCAGTCTTTGAATTTAGTTACGGAAATAATAGCAATAATTTCTTCGTATAAAGCTCGATATTACAAATGCAGGACATTCGGAAATTATTGTTGTCTATAAGAATGATATATTTAAGAATTTATTTTATTGTTTAAGAATATATGTGCTATCCTCGGAATCGAGTGATAAGTAATAAGCGGAGTAAATAATTTATTCGCCGATTGATACATTGTCATCGCCTCATTCCCCTTTTTTTTGTTTTTGGGTCTCTTTCCTGTATGCATTCTTCTAGTTTCAATCACTTCACGATGACATTCTATCACTTCACATAATCACACTCTATATCACTCGAGCGATGTGTATCTCGAGCAGCTTCGAAATCGTAAATCTGTTCTGGATTATTTAGAACAAAAGTGACGTAGACAGTTCAATATTGTAGAGTGTCTCTTTATAATATCAAACAATAACAATTTTGTTGTATTTGATGCAACTGTCTGTTTAATCGGGATTATTATATCGTGCTGCAGAGCGAAATTTAAATTGAACGAGTTAATTTAAATATCTTACCTCTATCTTGTTGCTACAATCGTTTCGCGTGACAACAGCAAAACAGCCAAAATGTCTGAACCGCATCGTTTATACAGTTGACTGATTACATTTCGCATCCTTCCATTCTCTCCTTCTTTTCTCCCATCGGTGATCCCATAAATTAGGGTAGCAACCCTACCGCCTACCTCCCTGCGGGGAAACAGGACGATTTCGGACGCACGTCGCATCGCCGTTACGCTGCCCTGATGTCGGTGGCCCTCGTCGATTCGACGGCCCCGGACGTCCTATCCCGCGATAAATCAGACCGGATGCGTTACACGTGGATGTAACGCGTTTTCTCTACGTGCAGGTGAAACCAGACCAGCCAGTACTTTTATGTATCAAGTACCGCGGTGCCATGAACGGTATGGTGTTACGCAGATCCCAACGCGGCACTAAATTCACTGAGCAAAAAGAAAAGAAGGAAAAGAACACTTTTTTATTCCTCGCGAGATCTTGTTAAGTCCAATTCCACAACCATAGAGAGAGTTACTTTCGATCGAAGTGCGCTAACAGCCGAAAGCTCGTAGAACGCACGTTTGATGACTATAGTAGTTCGATCTAACAACGGTTTAATCCACTTTTATATAGAAGCTCGAGAGAATTATTCTTAGAGAAAATAGATTTAGAAAAGAAAATACTTCTCTGATCGCTATTCTTTTAAACTTCAATTACCAGTGTTAGAAAGTAGTTGTTCCCTTTTCTTTCAGAATAACTGAGATTTATTTGCGTATCAATATGTATCATTTGCGAAGAAATATGAATACTTCAGGTTTCTCGATACAACCTGACAAGCGAAATATGCGAAACCGTCATATCCCATCGTGACAAAAAAAAATTCCTCGCTCATAGGAACATATCCTAAATCCTGGCGAAAATTCAATATATATATATTCACAAATTTCAGCCACGCCGTTTATTCCTCACTTTCCACCGTCAAAACTACTCTTACGATAACATCACCAGGCAGCGCAGCCTGTAATCGACTTTTCCTCTAAATGTGTTCCACCTTTTTTCAAAAATTCAATTACGCCGCGTCACTCTACGCGCGCATACACACATAAAAACGTAGCTTCTGAATATGTATACATACATATGTATACATACATATATATTTATATTGAAAATTTTCACGCATGAAGCAGCGCGATTGACATAAAAGGAAGAAAGAAAACTGAGTCATAGTTGCAGCAGATTAATTGCGCATAATCGATAAAAATGTCACGTAATCTCCCAGCCAAACAATTTTCGCAGCGCCGGTCGCGTCAATATAGTATAGCAAGATAGTCTGAAAGCCTTAATCAGACGGTCGATCTGCCAACGCAGTTCTCTGCAGAACCAGGAATGGCAAATGCGGGACGTGTTTGCAGAGGATTTTACCTACAGGCAATTAGACGGAGTTATAATTAACCCGGGCGAAGTGGTGATTATGGCATACGGACACCTACTATGCGCGCAATGCAGGCGAGGAGTCGACCAAACGTGGGATCACGTCGTCGTATATACCCTCGGATGTTTACCGGACATTCATTGGACATCGTGGAGGATTTGTTTGCATTACGGATTACAACGGTACGCAAGTCCAAACTGACGCCACTAGCGGACGTTTCTCAGTACAGTGACAGTTGACACTGCGTCCTCTTACGGAGACTTAATCCCATGGCATGGCGACAAATTGGCGCTGATTGGGTTGGATGATCCTGTGATTACTGTCTCCTTCTTCCTCGATGAGATTCCTCTAAGTCCTGACATATGTTGGATAATTGAATGTATTGCATATAAATCTTTCATTTGAACTCGATATTGACGTTTTTCTACATTTCGCGTCTTTTAGAAATCTTAAAATTATTGTACCAATAAGGCATTTTGATATAATGAGGCAAGCAGCTTGTGAAAGAAATGCAAGATAGAAATGTGTAATCAGGTTTCATTCGTCGAAACTGCAACTTGCATATTTCTTAAAGCAGATTTCTTGAGAAAAAGAAGCTCGTCCAATATTGATTTCCGTCTACCACTTTTACGACTTTTCTATTCAGCGGCGACATTCTATATATTTCGTTTATACTCAATAACGTTATTTCATTTCAGCTTTAGACGCGTTGATTACAAATTGACTTCTTATCAATACTGACGAGATTTAAAAAAAGCCTTCATTTTTTCCGTTCAAAATGATATCAAGAGACGTTTCGTGAAAGATGAGACAATAATTTGTTTCCGACTAAAGTTATCGATATTGCCTGAGATAGTTATCTTTATAGATACGAAGCTTCTATAACTCCCTTATATGTATATACCTAAAGACTATTATCTGTATTCATGCATAGAAGATAAAGAAGAAGGAAATCCGTTACACTTTATCGATACTTTACCATCCTTCCTCTCTCCTTTAATAAAAGATGATTACGTTATGCTTCATAAAGTTATGAAACGCCATTCTTGCATGTGCACGAAATGAAAGAATAAATATTTTCAATGTCTCAATTTTAATTTAATTATAAGTTAAATTAATGCAATTATTAAATTAAATGCATCAATCATTTCAATATTTTATAACTAGTGTAGATGTCATTTTTTAATTATTAAATAGCTGGTTTACTTGTGATGATATTATGATTCCAATCTTAAGAAAGGAAATCACCCTTTAGATATGATATAAAAAAAAAATGTAGTTTTTTGTCCCAACTTTTGTGTTGCAGAACTAGAGACATTAACAGTAACTCGTGATTTTGATTCCGCAATTCTAATCGGATTCTCCTTGCCTCGAAACACGCGTGGACACGCGAGTATATGGGAGTGCGTGTGAATGGGAGGAGAGAAAAGCACGCGTGTGCTCTTTTCAGGCGAGAGACCAAGCATCGTCCTCCCACCTCTGTATAACTGACGTTTCATGAATTGGAAATGTAATTTTACCACCCAGCCGTGGCTCGCGGCATCGTAACTGTTTGCATGATACCCAGGGCGCGAAGTAAACGAGCGCATAATTTCAGCCGCGAACACGTCCACGGGGCCCGACAACTCGGGAGGTGCCAAAGAGTATATTTCGCTGTGTGCCGGGTGACAGCGCGCGTAATCGCGATCACCGTGCTTTCTATCTCAACGCGCGCTTCCCCTGAAAGATTACTCTCAATGCTTATCTCGTTCTCCCTTACAATTATTAATCTTTTGCAGAACGATACCGCATGGCGAGATATGTAATAAAAATCGAAACATTAAAATGTACGTGTAAAATGTAGACAATAAATGGAATATTTATTTAAATTATTGGAGGTAACTGGTTTTTTGCGATTTTACATGTTCAAAAATAACATCAATAATTTATAGAGGCGAAAGTTCATAATGAACCCTCTCTTTCATCTTTGTGTGTGGCTAGAGCATAATAACGCTCGTACGAATACCTGCGATTGGATTCGTCGCTCAGTGCAGCTGCTTAAGAGTTGAGAAACGCTTGCAATTACAAGAGTATCATCAGCAAGACGACGGTCGCTTGCTCGCAGCACAACCGAGGAGACTACAACGAGATGAAAACGAAGGAGATGAAGCTCTCCCTCGGGTAACGTATCCGCGCACAGCGACGTTCCCGAGCCAATAAGAGTCGTGTCTTAATTCTTTTCGCGCCTCTTTCCTGTGGCATTATCATAACCGACCGGCGGGATAATCTTTTATTTAGTCCTCCCTCGATCTCGCAGGCTATCCTTATCCGGTTCATAGTGCACGGTATACGACCGCCCGTTCTCCAAACCAATTCCGCGCCGCTTTTCCCACCCGTTCCATTTCACGGGCTTCCAACCTCTCATACCACTTAAATAAATCATATAAATACGACCGCGCGCGTTCACCATCTTTTACGAATGGGCGACCAACGGGCGACGGAGGGTTGCGAGACAGCAGGGCACGGAGGATTATACATTCGCCGTTTTAATCTAATCTGCAGGCGCATGTAAGAATATATTAAAGAAAAACTTTGCTCTCAAGACGTACTTGCGAAAATTATACCGTCTCTAGCAGCAACGCGGTGCTGTCAGGGACGCATCCGAAGACGATGCATGAAAGGGATGTAGGAAATATCGAAGAGAGAGAGAGAAAGGGGAAGAGAGAGAAAAAAAGAGGTACTAAGGAAGAAAGAAGGTTTAGAGGGAGGTTCAAAGGAGCAGAAGTTTCCAGGCCGCCTATCCTGTACGTTCGCTTCTGTGCAAACTCCCATCAGCAACAACTATCTAGACCCATACATTTATTTACATGTAATTACGTTACACCCTCGTCTTGCCTCAAGTTCTCGAGATCTAATAAACATGTAAGATAGTACCAACTCTCGGGGAGAAACATCCCACGTTGCCATAATTTACTTATGATAAGGTGCAGCTTCTCTCAACGATGTCCAATATATAAAGAAGTATTTTCAAATAATCACGTCTAAGAGCTTCAGCTCTTCGATTTGAACAAGATTTTTTTTATAAATCATTAAGCAAACTTTGTTTAAGTCGAGCTGATGCTCTCTTACAGTCATAGCACGCGTTTTCTTCGTCACACAGATATGAGTATGACAAACCCGACGATTCTTCAAATGCAGATATTTTGTCTTTACTACAGGATTTTACTCTGTATATACTCGCAATCCCTCTCGCGAATCACTACGCGAGTGACGAGAGATTATGAATGCTGTCGCCTAATTTGAGATGCACCTGTTACTCAAGTCTGCGCACGACTTAAATGGAATCGGAAACCAGATGTGTTCCAAATAGATCGATGAAAGAGGAAGGAGAAGGATAATTCGAAAGGGAAAAGGAGAAAATACTTGGATAATTCGTTAGACTTCCAGGTAGACTGCATACGGTGAGATGAGGTGAAACGTATTGACATACGTCTTCGCATGAGAGGTCCCGAGAGTTGACTCCGTGGCGTATAGGGAGAGAGAGAAAGAAAGAGAGAGAAGCGCCATAAGACGCCTCCATAGATGAGGTCGCCGTTCACGGAGTGAGGCTTACTGCAGCGGGATGGGAATCGTCCGTGAGAGAGCGGCGCTACGTAGGATGGTGAAGGGGACGTTGGTGGCTGGATGACGGAGGTTGGAAACCGGCTGCTGCCTTATCTCCGCGCACCGAGATTGACTTCCTTTCTATCCATTCAACCGCTCAAATGAGTTCCTTTGATAACTGTTGTGTGATCGAGTGCACTGAATACTGAAGGGTCCGTAGACTCGTAGCCCAGCGGCGAATATTTCGATGTCTGACGGTGGCATCGCGGAAAGAAAATTTCAGCCCGGACTGTGGTTCATAACGTGCCCGAATCTCAGAAATTTTCCTTATCTCAAAATTATTTAATATTGGAAAAATATGGCGATCGATTTTCACTCGAATATAAACTTTAAAAATTCGATGTTATTCGATAAATTAATATTAATCATTAAAAAAATATCATATTTTCAAATAATTTATATATATATATATATATATATATATATATATATATATAATAAATAATAATAGATTTNTTTGTAAATAAATAAAAGTAAAATTTAGTTTATTTATTT
>NW_012130067.1:2801904-2804294 GCF_000143395.1 Atta cephalotes | reverse complement strand
TTTTTAACGTATCGATCCATCTCATAATTTCATACACGAGCAATCAAATAATTTTGAATCTATGTAATTTGCACATGAGCGCACATTGATACGGGATTAGATTTTTCTGTCGACGGTACCTAAAAGCGTCGCGGGCGGTGTCTCCGAAGATTGCACCCTTTCCAGTCCTTAGAAGCTCTTAATTAATAGCACCGGCACGCCGACGTGGGGCCTTCCAACGCGCAGGGAGGGTAAGGAGAGTTTATGCTGCAGACCTGTAATCTCATGATGCCGTAAGTTATTCTAAATGCACTAGTGGGACCTACGAGATATCCTCTCGGTGTTCTCTGGGAGGTAAGTTTCGACCTTCTCCTCTCTGTTTCACGCGCCACTATGCCACCCCCTAGTGGTCGGTAGTTAAGCACACCTGACATTCCCGTAGTACAAACAGATAATATCGGGTAGAGAACGTTGCAGAGTTCATTTAGAAGAAAAAAATGACAAAAAGTACGAAAATTTTTAAGCGAATAATAGCGCTTTGTGTCTAAAAAAGTATTTGCCTTCTTTCGCATGTAAAAAGATTTTTTCAGAATATCACGATACGTTACAGAAAATGAAAAATATATTTAAATAATAAAGTTATAACACAACAAAGAATATCTAAGTAATTATATCTAAGTAATTTTATTATTATATATATCGCTAATATTAGTAATACTTATTACAAGCAAATATATGTGACATAATTATTTTATAATCATTGTAATATAATAATTATGATTTATATATTTAAAAGATTTCAGATTTATTTATTTTTTCTAATCTATATATATTTTTTCTAATCTATATATAGCATGGAACGTTCCAGCAATATTACAACAATATTGCAACTTTGGTGCAGTATTACTGGAGTGTTCCATGCTACTTACAGTACGGAATATTCCAAAAAGGTTGTTTCATTTCTAGAAAGATTGCGTAGCCTAAAGGTAATGGGCGACGTAAGTAACGGGAAGGAAGGTCGAGGGTTGATAATTGTTAGGATATTACGGATTTGCCCCTGGCTTCACGAGAAGCCGTAGATTACAAACTCTGCCTCTCATCCTTTCGAGTCTTCTTCCATTCTTGCTTTGGTGGTACGTATCTAAAATAAGCGAATGGTCGCCCTTCTTCTCTGCAACCCTTTCGCCGTCGCTTGATTTATCATGCGGCAACGACATTATTAACCCTGCGGCTAGATGAGGCATTAACATCGCTTGTCTCGTCTCTTCTCGAATATTAGCCATCGACCTTCTAAAAGCCTACAGGATAAGAAACGCCAAGGATAATTAACGCGCTGTTGTATGACTCACGCGAGCGATTGTAATACATGTAAATTTCAAGCAAGGGTAAGCGCGAGAATGCGCTTTTTCAAACGATAACTTTTGCCACACGCCAATCTCCTCGAGCCCGTTATTATTATTATTATAACATTCTTGCATAAAAAGGCAGATAGGGATAAGGGAGAATTATTAACATGGAACAATGTTGATAATAAATGTTTGATTTATTTTGTTCATACAGGCTAATTGAAAAGCGCATAGTTTTTTTTAAATAAACGTGCAAGTCAGGCATATATTATCATAATTGCAATAATAAATTATTCTTTATAATTGAAATTAGAAATAGCATCTTTGGATTAGCGAAGTAAAATTGCTCATAATTTATATTTTATATTTTATACAATGTATAATTTTTTAATTTTATACATGATAAATATAATATCTCTCATTTGCATAATAATTTCAGAAGAAGACATGTGAGAATTACAAATATCATATTTCTTAATAGAATAGAAATTGACAAAAATTGACAAAAAATTTAAAAATTGCTCTTTATTTTTGATATATCAGTTTCTTTGCCTCTGATGATTTCAATTTTTCTTTTGCGTTACACAACACATCGTGAAAATTTGAAGCAAGATTTTAAAAAATTCACACCGAGATTCTCCCGTCTTTTCTCGAGAGACGTCCTGCATCTCCTTGCATTTCGCATAAACACTAGCTTTCTCGAGTACCTGAAACTCTTCCAGACTTGATAATATTCTGCGTACGAATTGCGAAGGACTTTGCTATCGTATCGGGGGGTGCTGAATCTGCGCAAGAACAAGGAACAAAAGAGAAAAAAAGAACGTTTTCATCCTTCGAATTACAACGGATCGAACATCGGCCTGTTGCGTTGCTCCTTCGCACGCATCACGATATGCGTGCACGCTCACGCGTCGCGATACGACACAGAAGGAAGTGGATATGATCGGTCGAGACGGCATCAGAAATTCCGAGAGGCGTATTTACACCTCAATAAACGTTATTACTAGATGTCGCGCTGCGACACGACGTGCTCTGTCGTCTCTCCTTACTTTCTCTCTCTCTCTC
>NW_012130067.1:2797644-2801874 GCF_000143395.1 Atta cephalotes | reverse complement strand
TACGTACGTACGTACGTAACGTACGTACGTACGTACGTACTACGTACTACGTACGTACGTACGTACGTACGTACGTCGTCGTCGTCGTCGTCGTCGTCTCTCTCTCTCTCTCTCTCTCTCTCTCTCTCTCTCTCTCTCTCTCTCTCTCTCTCTCTCTCTCTCTCTCTCTCTCTCTCTCTCTCGTGTACCAACGGTGAAGGATACCATCATTGACAGGTTCTCTCCGTTTGCCTCATTGAATACAAAATATATTACTCGCGCTGGCGCCCGCTGAGCGACGAAGAAATTCGACAGCGTGGAGCAATCGTACGAATTCCCATCGGTCGGCCACGTGCCACGGCCTTGCCGGATATTCTAAATCGTTGCGGAGACTCCGAGATCTCTCGGGCCGTCAAAAGTTATTTCTGTAGCTCAAATGCCGGATGTCGACGCGTATTACTGCGACCAGACGCGGAAATCAAACCTGTCGATCAAAGAGATCTTGCTCGGGAATAGTCAGCGGCGAATATTCTTTTTCCGACTGAATGTTAGTTTCCTTGATTATTCTTGTGCTTAACAATTCTATGCATACGTTTCTGTAACCCATGGAAGCGTGAGATTTATGGAAAAACGCTACTCACTTGATTTGATCATATAATATCACGCGATATCGGGCTGAAGTTAAATTTTTGAATATATTCTTTGAAGTTACATCTTTGAATACTTTGTCATCATTCAAAATTTAGAGCATAGACTTTTATGTACCGCTATTTTACGTAACGCTATATAACATATATGAACTGCCGCACGTGTTTTCCGTAATAATAACTGCAACAGTGACCATATGACGTAAACTTAAGCCGATGAGCCAATCAGGATATTGCTTTAGGTCTACATAATCTGGAAGTGGAAGTAAAGTTATCCATAACTTCGCAATAAAGTTGAAACTCACCTTATGGATAAGTTTACTGCTATTTCTATTTTCGTTAGAATAGATCTAAAACAGTATCTTGATTGACTCATTTGCTTAAGTTCACGTCTTAAGGTTACTGTTACAGAAATTTTGTCGGCAGCCCTAAGACTCTAAAAATTAATCAATCCTAATTAAGAGTCCTCAAAAATTTTTAGTTTTGACTAGCTATTCTTATGTCTACGATTACGGAAAGTGTGTGCGATACCGTAAAGTAAGAGAATCAATTAGAATATGAAATGAAAGACTTTGATTGGTTGATTCTTTTATACTTTATATCTTATGCATAATGCAGCGTTATGCAAAACGCTGCGGTTTATATTAACTATGATGGACTTTCTACAACAACCCATTATCCAAGTTTTAAGTTTTAGCCGTAAGAAATTGACCAATCATAATCGAATGTGAGAAGAATAGTCAACTATAGTTTGTTCAATTTCTTACAATTTAAGACTTAAAACTTAGGTAATGACTCATTATCGAAAATTTATTATATATTATAGATTATTAATCTATATTAATCTTGCATTTCTTTAGTTATAAATACCTGATTAGCGAGAAAAGCCTGCGACGCCATTTTCCATGAGTCTTCTCATCAAAGATATTCGCTCAAATAGAAGATATTCCATATTTTGTCGCTCGTCTTTCCTGCGGCCATCGGGTGGAAAGCGAACGTAGAACCGGATGATATAGCACGTGAAATTTGTCGCCATTGTGCAGCGACAGAACTACACGGGGGGTAATACGGCACTACCGCTAACTAGCCCTTGTTATAACGCCATTCGTTCGTCGTTGTTTGTTCCCGTCACACCCCCTTCACGTCGACCCTCCACACCACCGTCGCCGTTCCCCAACCACCGCCGGCGTTTCATTTTGACGGACCGACCAGCCAGTTTCACCCTGCCGAGACGTCGAAACTATAATAGCTCTAAATGTCCCACGCTCCATGGATTTCGCCAAAATCTGGTAATTACCTCTATTCTAGAATGAGAAGAGGATGGCAAAAGGAAATAGATAGATAGAGTAAGAGGGAAGAAGGAAAATGGGGGAAAGAATGTTGGCGAGTAAATTACTCGAGATCGACGATCTCGTCCTGCGCCGTCGATGAACGAATTATTTTTTTCCTCAGCTACACTAAAAGAAAAAATTGACTGCTGCAATAAATTAGATAGTAAAATATGGCATAGCATTCTTAATTGGCGACAGTCAATTTTTGGTTGCCAATCAAAATCCTATATTGACATTGCGGGTAGGCTAACATAATCAAAAATTTGTTGCAGAAATTTTACCATCTAATTTGCTGCAGCAGCCAATCTTTTCTTTCAGTGTAGTCGTACATGACATAGGATCTTTACTCGTATCCTTCTTCTCGTAAATGATTTGACTAAAATACGCTGTAAAACTCCGAATAAAAGCTCATTTCTGCAAGTACTGTTTAAGTTACGTTATAAGTCTTACCGCAAGCACCGCTTAGACTCCCCCTTGAGTAGAAAGGCTTGTAAAAGTTCCAGAGGATCCGTCGGGTCTCGGAACGAGTTAAAGTGCGGTGGCTGATTTCGCATCGATAAATACATGCCCAGTTTGCCGTAAAACTGCATAAAACATTTGGCAAGCACGCGTCGTTGCGCAACGATATAAGGAGGACCATGAAAACGCGGGGTGAGAAAGGCGGAGAGGGTATTAAATTTCATTTTAAATGGCTGAGACCTGTCAGTCCCTGTGTTTCCGCAGATGTTGCCGAGGAGTGCTTTCTATATTCGATATTTCGCGTCGCACGCTTCCCGCATTTGGCACTATATTCCGACGTCAAGGCATGGAAATGGTCTTAAAAAATCGTCGCGTATTTGGAAAATAATATTTTGATTTATAAGAAGAGAAAGAAGGAAATAAAACAGGAATGTTTCGAATAAAAACGATATCATAATAAAATTATTAATAGAAAATAAAAATTTTCATTAAATTTCTGTCTGATCGTGTTTTAATATAAGCACAGTACACAGATAATACATAAATAACGAGAAAATTGCAGACAAATTTTATTTCTTTAATAAAATTAATTCACATTATTTACAATTCACCGATCTTTGCCACGGAATGAAAAGCGTTCGAAAATAACATGTTTTCTTTTGAGCAATAAGGATTTATCGTTCCTTCTTCTTTTTAACGCGAAAGGAATTCGAAGAACAAGGAACAAGAGGTTCTCAAGGAGAAATTCTACCTGCGTGTCCTTTGTAAAACTTTAACTCACTTGAGACAAAGTCTTTGAATGAATCAAAAGCAGGTGCTTCGGGAGAAAACCGAATAACGTCGTCCTTAGTGGCAACCGCAGAACCGACAAGAAACTTGTCAAAGAAAAGAAAGAGATTCAGGTAGACGTCATTAACGATTCATGATTACCATTTGCATTCTACGACTAGTTGCAAAAACGATGCGCTGAACACGCACGAAGCAAAGTGAATTTATTGCAAAGTGATATTCTTCACTGTCATAGATTTCGTAACACGAACGTTTCGTATGAGTTGCGCGACATTCTGTCTCACGGTGAATCTCGAAAAAGTACGATTTAATGCACTAGATATTGGAGAAAGCGGGAACGCGCCCAATAAGATGTCGGCAAAAGAAGAACAACGGACATGGGTCCGAAGAGGAGGAGCAGCAGCTTCCGGAGCAGCAGCACAGTGACAGAACAATTTGTGCGCATAAATCACCAAGTCGTTTCTTCATATCGTTTAATATGAATCGTTCCGTCTGTTTCGCTCGTGGGTACGTGCATAAGGTACGATGTGTCGAGAACAACGGTTGTACCGAGATTGATCGCGAATTATGATTCTGTCACGAAACAGAGTAAAGTGGATTGAGAAGAAAAAAAGTAAAGATCTAAGTCAAATTTCGCGTAATTTCCAATATGCAAAAATTGTTGGATGTACATGTATATGCACATGCGAATTATGTGAGTGAATTGCTTGTCACGTGTAACAATAATAGTTGTTCTCTGTTCTTGGAAAATTTTTGATAGAACAAAAGCGTTTAATCGCGATGTCACGGTGCACATTCAATATTTTCCATCCACGAACGATGCACATTGCTTTTTTTGTAGATAAAGGCAGCAGGAGGTGAGAGAGAAAGAGAAAGGGAGGAGAGAGAGAGAGAGAGAGAGAGAGAGAGAGAGAGAGAGAGAGAGAGAGAAGACAGTGTACGTCGTACGTACGTTACGTACGTACGTACGTACTTACTTTACTTTACGTTTGTAGTAGTAGTAGTAGTATAACGTTACGAAGTAA
>NW_012130067.1:2790179-2797624 GCF_000143395.1 Atta cephalotes | reverse complement strand
TAGTACGTTACGAGAGTAGAGAGATAGAGANAAGAGAGAGAGAGAGAGAAAGCCATTGCTGCCGAATTCGGTTCACGTACGCATTTATCCTTTTTGCGGAATGAGTGATAATTCGACGAAATCGAATTACTGAGCCGGTCCGGCGTGAAAAGCGCCGAAGTTAGCCGCGGTGGACGGTAACCCGGCGATGCGCTGCGCAGCGCGTTTTCAAAATTTAATTATGACGTGCTGCACGTGCGCGAGTATCCGCACTCCGTGCCGCACATATATGATACGAGCCAAAGGAGCACGTATTGAAATGTAACTAGCTCGTTCATCGCTGCCAAAGACAGCTCGCGATCCCAAGGCTCTTCCTCCTCCGAATAATTCGGCGTTATTGACAGCAAAAATTATTAATTAATGAAACTTGAACAGAATTTATGCAGCTTTTTTTACAATAAAAATAATATAATTTAAAACATGTATGCATTTTATATTATTTATATTTTTAAATTATATTATTCATGTATATTCATATTCTTTTGTATATATTTTATTTTTGAGTAATTTTAATTAAACTTTTTACGTTTTATAAAATTTTCGCAAAATTCAGACTATTTGTAATTTGTTTAAAAAAAAACGGAATTTAGCGCGTTTTCTGCTTTTTTTTATGTTAATTGTTAATCTCAAGTAATTAGTCATTCCATATGGTTTTTCTTGAAAGTTAATTTCACTAAAATTCTAAATGTATCTGACCAATGTTGTCTGTAATGTATATGAAATATACATTCCCGGAAATTAATCCGTCGACTTGTCTATTTCAAAATATAACTGTTAGTTAGAATAAAACTAAACACCGATATATCTTAGGGTATATTCCACTTAACGTTCGCGACGCTGACGTTCATTACCTAAGCCTTGTTTAATTTGATGACAGATGAAATGATATTCGTGAGCATTGTGAACGTTAAATTTGCATTCTTAATGAAATCTTTTAGAATTTGGATGCTTGAAAGAAAAATAAATATTTAAGTGGATTTTTCTTATTTATTGCGATATACTCATTTATAATATTATTTTAAATATTATATTAAATTGGCTCTTTTTGGAGAAATAAGAAATTGTAGAATTTCCTTTCTAGCGTCTGTTAAAAACAAAAAATATGTTACAACACATCAAATTCAAATATTTCTTTCTAACGTAAAAAACGTAAAAAATTCATCCAGATGTTCACTTTATAAGATTTATCATTTGAATAAGTATTCATAAGAAATATGTGTCTCATTGAGAGCCACACAAACGTGGGCATCAAAATGCCGAATCGATCAAAATGCCTTCTCGAAAAAGGGAGTAAGAGATGTGTATCTCGCGAATCACCGGTTACGATCTTCGAGAATTTATATTGTCGACTTACATATCGATGATACTAAACGAAAGAAAGAAACTCAAGCCGAGTATCCAAGACATCGATTTGATCCCCCTAACTCCTCGAGCTCGATTTATTACAAAACTCGGACCCCGTTTTCAGAGACGACGCATTATCGATAAAACGAGAGAGTTTAAGGTCTCCGAAAGTGTACATATAATTCTTCAGGTTGTATTGCTGTAGTTTTTCGTTTCTTTCCTTATCTGTATTGCTCCACAATAATGTTTAGTTTCAGTAATAGAAAAAAAAATCATTGTTAATTAGATTTATCAATTTGGACATTGACGAATATTGAGCATGTATTACATACAAATAGACACAATTACATAGGTATAAATATGAGAGCTTAATAAAATTATTAAAACGAATAACTATTTATTATTTAAATAAGTCCAATTACAAAAGTTATTCTAGAAGATAATTTAATTACCGTTAAGAAATGATGGTTTATTTTTAATCTTCATATCTCCAGGATTTATAATCAACACACATACACGCACACAATTATAACACAATTCTCATCATATTAAAAAAAATTTTAACTGGTTTATGATTTGCCACGAAAATCACAATCTCTCTTCTATTAATCCATTTTGTAGTCAAAAGTTTATATTATATTTTTAATATTTCGATCATTATATTAGATAATTATTATAAAATGTAATTGCGTAGTGATTATTAAATATTATAATACTTTTAATCAGTAATATTGGCAAAATTAATATTTCAGTTTTCACTCAATATCATATTGATATTTATGTGCGATATTGAGCATGTTTTTGCATTTATTTTGTAGCTAATATTGACCTTATGTAACACCGGATATCCGATATCCGGTATCTGATAATTTTATGATCCATTCTCTAGTTGTTATACAATATAAATAAATTTTTGCATTTTTTTTTTTAAATATGTTGTCAGATCAAAATGTAATGGATAAAGTAAAATGCATAGTATAATTTGCATTCTTACATTAAATACAAATAACATAATAGTTGAAACAAAGAATTTGAAAAAGCTGGAGTATGTTTACTTCACAGAATACATCGTAACAAATATTTTAATTTAAAATATATCAGTACTTAATATAATCGATCCTTTTAACGTGTTTTTTTTTTAAATTAATAAGAAAAAGTTCTTGCAAATAACATATTATATGGCATTGATTGTGACTGCAGTTTACAAAGCATATTACATTATTGTATCAGTAACATTATAAATAGGAAATAACACATTAAAATCAAAATTGTACTGTTATAGAGAGGAACAAGAAGGGAATTTTTATTTATAATATTCCTTTGTTATTATAATATATGAATAATATAAGATATTGAAATATAACAAATCTATATAAATAGATCTGTTAAATCTCATGTCAGACAAATTCAAAAACTATACAAACATCAATATTTATATGTATTCCGTTATGAATCGTGTACATACCTTTATCTTTAAACTTTTATAAACAGTTTTTGCAAACGATTCTTTACATTGTTCTGTACTTTCTGTAATCTGTTACTGATATTCCTTACAAAACATTGACAGAACAGCAAAGGACATTCTAATTCCAATTCGTCGTTGGATACGTGGACATTACACAAAATTAACAAATAGTAATGGAGCAAGGATGCAATTATTATAAATTCCATTGGACTTGAGATTATTTTATCGCAGAAAGCGATATAGAGGCAACATGCAAAAAATGTGGCATAAGTTTACAATTAAGTGCAATATAGTAACTCATCTTGTAAGACATTTAAAACATATTCACAGATACACTCCGGATAATTTATAAAATTAATAGTAGTAAAAGGACCAATGTTAATTATTAAATAAAGAAAATGTAACGCAGATAAATATACTCAAACAAAATTTAAAAAATTTATTAAACAAACTAAAACATTAATTAAACAGGTTTTTGATGCATGTCATTATATGATTTGTACTTTAAGCATTATAAACGATGAAAAGAAATATTCAAAATTTATCGATATAACATACATACAAATTAGAAATTTTAATCAAAAAACACAACTGAATTCCAAATTTATTATCACTGTATTTAGTATAAAAAATTAATAATAATGAATCATTCTAATTTTTACTCGATAATTATCAGATTTACAGAATATTTAAATCTTACTTGATTGCTACATTCTTGATCATTCCTAAATGTTCAAATAATAGATTCTAAAAAATTATAATTAGTCCGTATAACGAAAAACATAATTGAAAATAATATCTGTACTGTACTTTCTATTGCTTTTTTAATAACTTTTTATGTAAATGTAGGATATTTAGTCCAAATTCAGATTGTGTAGATAACGAGAACAATTGAGATAATAATATGACTGCAAATGAGGATATAACTCCAAAGATAGACAATTTTATCTCTTCGTCTTTGGATACGTGGACATTACACTCACTAATTACCAGATTCATAGAATATTTAAGTCTACTTAATTCCTGCGTTACATTTTCTTGATTGCTTTGTTAAATGTTCAAACAGTAAATGTCTAAAATTGATAATTTTGTCCGCATAGTAAAGTAGAGTGCATAATTTTCTATCGGACTTTTTTATCGATTCTACAATCGCTTCTTATTTAAATATATGATATTCGATCTCAATTCCGATAGTGATATGGACAACGAGAACAATCCAAATAATTATGTTGATACAACGAGAAAATGATCATAAAAAGTGCAAAACATCAAGAAGACTAATCTAACGCAACAATTATATAACAATTTGTGCACAGAAGGAACAGACGATCTTAATGTGTAATTATTTATCTTATGTTAATTAGAATATATTTATAGGTATATACATACACGTAAATACATTTTATGAAATTAAACATTGCCTTTCCTATTCAAAAATAATCGATAAGCTATTATGTGAAACATTCATTTATTAAGTGATTATTTATCTTTATAATGAACACAAACAGTTTTTCTAATCTTGTTATATTATTATATTTGCTACGATATACATAATATTATAAAATAATAATTATAATATAATTATAATAATTATTTTTTTTATAATTTTTTATGTAAATGTAGGATATTGAGTCCAAATTCAGATTGTGTAGATAACGAGAGCAATTGAGAATAATATGACTGCAAATGAGGATACAACTCCAAAGACAGACAATTTTATCCTTCCATAGACATAATTTTGAAATATGGGTACAATATTAGCACACGATATGTATTAAATTAAATATTTTGATTGCACACA
Organism: Atta cephalotes; assembly: GCF_000143395.1. Taxonomy (NCBI): domain Eukaryota; kingdom Metazoa; phylum Arthropoda; class Insecta; order Hymenoptera; family Formicidae; genus Atta; species Atta cephalotes. The sequence continues at coordinate 2,792,975 of NW_012130067.1, read as the reverse complement.
TATTAGACAGTTTGTTTACGATAAATAAAAATAGCTTTAAAAATATTGAAGAGATTAAAAGAGAAAAAGCAGTTTACGTATATATTTTTCTATAAACATTACTATAACATACAATTATTACAAGAAATATAATTGTATAGCATAAATAGAAGTGTTTAAATTTGTCTTCTTATTTAAAAGTCGTAAATAGCATTATCATGTACCGTCGTATAATATTGTCGAATACTTAATATATAATTATAACATTAAATGCTAAATATTTTATCACTTTATCAAATTTTTGTCATCACACTTTATCTCAACACCGATTCGCACAAGATGCGAAATCAAATTCAATGGATTGTATTATGAAGAGTGTGTGTGTGTGTGTGTGTGTGTGTGTGTATGTGTGTGTGCGTGTGCGTGTGCGCGCGCTTATGTATTACAATATGCTACGATATATATTTAGAAAAATAAGATCCAAGTTCATGTTTTAAACCGTGATTTCAACTATGTATAACCATCTTAAATTTTTAGTTTAAATTTCAATAATAAATTTGGAATTAGCCAAAAATCTATAAGAAACATTTTTATATGAAACACATCTCTTTTAGGCAACTCAGAGGTACACGAAGTGGTTAAGCTCACCAATTTTCATATAAAATTTCCATACCAATCGCATCTATATATACTGTTGAATACTAAAATTGACGATAAAAGGATCGTTATGATAATACGCTGAGATAAATAAAGAGAGAGTAGTATATCTGCTAGTTCAATTAAACTCTGACCGCGGAGTCTGTAGGTCGTAAAATTATTTGAACAGCTGAGGCCGAAGAGAGATAACCAACGAATAAGCATCAGACTTCGCGATCTCGCGAGGTATAGTAGAAAAGATTTGATTCCCGGAAACGACAAGAGAGATGAATTAATCGGCCGTGGAAATGCGAGAATGAAAGAGAGAAAGGATGATATCCTGTGATGCTGCGGTGGCCGATAAATTTGCCGGAAGTTTAATTTCATTTTATAGGCGCGATACTTCAGCGAAAGCACCTGCACTTTACACTAACGGCGCCGCGCTGTCGTGAGAGCCGCGAACGCGGGAAGATCGCCCTCGTCCTCCACACCGTCGAGGTCTAGGAATTATACGTTATACCGCTCTAAATCATGGCTGGAGCGTGCAACCTCATGTAATTATATCGTCGTTTTTAGAGCCCACCCTTAATACGCTGTTATGCGGCCCGTGAGTCTTACTAACGTTTCGCGCCTCCCTCTCTTCTTTATCGTCACACACGCGAGCGCGTAACGGCTCGTTGCTTCCCCAAGAGCCACTAATGTTACTTAAAATAATACCAAGTAGAAGCTTGGATTTTATAAATTTGCAAAATAATTATGCAACTGGTCGAACTGAAAGATATACGATAACAATAATTCACTCTTACATAATTATTTTTTAAGTATATTGCTAATTATAATATTATTTGTATAATTATCGTAATTAAAAACTTCTATCGTCGATAAAAAATGTATTGCCACAAAACTATAAAAATTAAGAAAATTAGGGAAATTGAAAATGGCCAGAAAAATTAGAGGAAAGGGAATTTTCTCGAAAATTAAAATTCTTAATTTTAAAAGAGATTAATATATGTATATAATACTTATGGAGTTTTGGAATACTATGCCACCTGAATAATTACATGCAAGCAGTGTTACCAACATTATTGATTTACATTTGCTACATTAAATTGTTCTCTCGACAAAAATATTTGACAATTTTTAATTCAGGGTGAAAAATACAAAAAATTTCAAAAATATTATTGAAAATTATAAAATTTTATGTAGAAGTCAAGGAAAAGTTATTTAGGATTTAAAAGGAATTTTAGAATGAGGAATTTGTGACAATTTTGTTGCTAGCTCTCTGTAAATTCTGTAAACATGAATAATCTAGCGAATCCTTAATTCAAAGACCTCCTTGTTTACTGACACGGCGCATCGGATGGTAAGATGCAGAGAAGTAGAATTTACTATCACACACAGATAATGGCGTAATATAATATTAATCAGCTGTATTGTGGCGTGAGGCCCGTAGAAGTTTGAGGGTGGCTCTGCTGCAACCAGATTGCCAACGAACGAAGACAATGAGGAAAAGGGGGGTGCTGATCAAACACTTGATTAAAGAAAGTTTCCGATAGCTACTTCGCGCAAGAAAACCGACGTTCCGCGGTGATTGGATAAGGTATGGTACCAGGAATTTTCACGTCTCCCGCGTCGCTCTCGTCCCATCGTCGATGCCCGATCTTTCTGTTCTAAACTCGAAAGTTCTTCGAAGCCAACCCGGAAGTCTAGCTAGCTTCCTCGCCGTTTGTTTTTTTCATGACAGATATTTTGCTATAATTTTCGCGATAGTCTAATGCTATCAATATACAACCTGAAACTTTGCTTGTTACGCATTTTAAGCTAAATGCAATGTCCGTGCGGAATCCTATACTCATTGTATCAAATTAGTCTCATTTTCCTGAATTTATGTGAGATATCCTTACATTTATTTTTATATATAAAATAATCGTACAATTTATAATACTTATCTATACATAAAATTAATACAATTATTAATACGTAAAATTATTAATACGTAAAATTAATACGTATATATATATATATATATATATATATATATATATATATATATATATATATATATATATAGTAGTTAGTTTATTAATTTAACTTACTTTACTTTACTACTACTTACGTTACTTACTACTACTACTACGTACCGTAACGAACGAACGAACTAACTAAGTAACTTAACTTACT
>NW_012130067.1:2780781-2790159 GCF_000143395.1 Atta cephalotes | reverse complement strand
TATAATAATTAGTACTTATACTATAATAATAATATATATATATATATATATAATAATATATATATATATATATATATATATATATATATATATATATGTATAATATGTATATATGAGTAGTATTTTTATAAACGTCTTTAACTTTCTCAATCGTTAACGTTTCCATCTATCACGTCCGAAAACGAAGACCAATTAGAATACCTTATATACCTATTATATTACCTTTGCCATTGTGCGATCTGCATAAATCTTGTGGAACACTGTTATTAAAATATTAAATATTCCAACGAAAGGCGAGTGTACCTAACGTTAAACGAATAATCCGATTAAATATATATTTAATATCGACAAGTTTGACGATATTTCGAGACGGAAACAGTTTAGAGGAGAACTTAACGACATGCAGATACGAAAGGCCGGAGTTTTTAAATGACTTTAAAAAAAGAGGCAAGAAATTCAAACCTTGGAGCGGAACCCATGGAGGGAGGAGAGGTAGAAGTAGAGGGGAGACAACGAATGAAATGTAAATCGAGAAATGAAGGTAACGTTGCGGAAAATTAAATACCATTTGAATAACGCAAATGCTAATAGAATTATCGGGCTGATCGATTAAAGCAATAATACCGCCTGTCTTTCTGCCACTCGTGTCGGTTCTCGCCTTCGTCCCCTTATCCGAAAGTCCCACTCCCTTTCTTCTACTCTTTCATTCCTTTTCTCCTAACTTCCTTTCCTATCTCTTCCGTACCGCTGTCTTAACGAAGAAAAACCGTCCTCCATTCAAAATCCTTCCGTTTCCGAAAAGATCTTTCCTGTTTCTTTTTTTCTTTTTATCTAAAGCCGTGTTATTCGTGTAATAACGATCTCTCTTTCACTCTTTCGGAAACGATGATCTTTTTGTTTCTTCGAATACGAGATGTTGAAGAAACGACGTTGCAGAAGCCGATGAAAGGCACGGTTGAATCTTCGGGCGGCATCGGCTGGATAGAAAAGCTCTTCCTACCTCGGCTTTCGTTAACGAATGCTACGCAGGTACGATTGTTTAACGCAGCAAGCGTGAGGAGCGAAGCTTTTAGCCAAGACGAATGAGACGACTGACTCAGTCTCGGCACCAACAGCAGGAAATTGCGTTTCATTGTAGCGAGACGGTATTTGCTTCCAGGGTACGATACCTAACCGTTCCCTTACTCATTCTACCAATCCTCCCCCCTCCCCTCCTTTCACGTTCTCTACGAGAGCTTGGGCTGTTTGCAATGAGATACGAATGACAATTACACCAGGTATGTAATAGTCGTCCTTCGCCGTGAGCGACGGTTATTTAAGATATGTCTACGTCTATTCTGCGGAGGATTAGAATCGTCAAAGAACGTTTATCGTCTTGAAAGTAGACGTAAAAGGAAAGGTTCTGATATGTACAGTCCCTGAAAATAATTTACAGGATCTTATATTTCAAAAAGTTTCCAAAAAAGCATGAGTATTGCATAAAAACTTAAGTCAAAACTTTTGCAGCTCGTGGAAAGCACCGCGATAGCCTCCTTCGCGCTGTAATCGTCTTATAGATTGCGAGGAATTGAACATAGGAGATATAACTCATATATAAGGATAGCAAAAAGGACTACCAAGCAGATTGAGTGCGACGGTGGGCCTGTCCCCGCGTGGCCGAACCTTGGTTATTTATATTCATATCGATGTATAGGAAAAGTTGGTAACCTTCTTGCCTCCGCCGGCCCTCTTTTCCGTCTCTTCGCCAGCTCGCCAGTTGCATTTCAGTACAACGGCCATAAATACGAAAAACTCGTACACTCAGCCGCTCGCGGGCGATTTATTGCATATGAGCTCTCAGATTTGTCAATCGCGTGCCGGTCCTCTCCTCCTCTGATCGCGTCGTATCGTCTCCCCGGTCGATTTCTCGCCAGTGTTCGATATTGCGAACGTTTGTTCTAAGGAACAAACCCTATAAATCATCCCTCCGGCTGCGATATCAGAAATCACGGCGAGTAGCCACTACCGCCTATGTCAGACGATAATGCGTCTTGTGTGATTTAGTTAGCGATACGAAACGCGACTTAGAAAAAAAGCTTTAATATATTTCCTCCCTATAACATTATTATTTTTTCTTCATACGAAAAGAAGGTTATGTATTTGTATGAGAAATTATATTATTTATATTCAACAATTTCTAAGTAATATTTATTCAAATTTGGTTTGAATTTTTTTAATTAATAAAAAAATTTTCTGATCAATAAAAACTCGCGCTTTATATTATATATTATCTGCATTATAAATTATAAAGTTGTTAATGTTATATTTAGGATTGAAACTAGTTTTGTTTGCGAAGATACTCGCCCAATTTCAGCTGTGTGACGTTCTTTTACCATGAGCCCTTAGTTCTCGTTCAATCGTTTCGACGAGAAAGAATGCTGCTGGTATTACGTACACGTATAGGATGCCCCGTTAGCCGATCGATTTATCAAGCGAGACAATTTACGAAGGAACTGCCATGAAGCTCATCTTGAAGCATCGAGGTGGCAGATCGAACTTGCGGCCATCCAGAAAATAAAGTGTCCTGAAGCAGGCCGAGCGTGTCGACCAATTTATGACAAGTAATTAAAAAGTCGAGCATCTCTTTGAGACATATTTTATTAACCAAAAATCAGGCACAAGTACGATGATTTTATCAAGTCTCAATTAACATTAACGAATGCATTTACAACAGCAATTAAAATTTTTTGAAGGAGGCCTTAATGAGACACACTCAAGAAGTATACTTTTGAATTTATGATTGCTCAACAACAACTTTATTTCATAATCTTTTATGAATTTCCGAATATTCTATATACATTCTGTGTAATAAATTTAATTTAATTTAATGAATAAGATCTAATTGTTTATTATGATATCAATGATATCATTGTGAACATATGCTCAATAAAACAACTGATATACTTTCGAATAACATTTGCCCAGCGAGAAATTAATATTTGTTTCCTAAAATAATTGTCACACCTGCAAATCCTTTCATACAATTTCAACGACTTACTCGTATTATCCCACACACGCACACCTGCAATAATTGTCTGTAAATAATATCAATTAGCTCATGACGTCAACATTAAATACTTCAAATGCTGTGCGTGAGCCGCGTTCGATCTCGACAAGCCCGATACGAGCGCGTTTAAATTAATCGAGATTTAATTAAATTTCATGTAAATTAATATCTGCGCCTCGAATTGCATTTTATTCGTTTTGCATTCGCGAATATTTTCAACGAAAGCGTATATCGGACGCATGCTATATTTGTACAGTCTTGAAAGTATTTCCTTTGTTTTTTTCCGGTTCGCAGACAGAATATTTACTCGCGCCCTCGTTTCCTTTGCACTATGCAACTGCGAAATTACATACGTTAGAATACAGAATAGATGTTCGAAATAACGTGTAAATTGCTATTTCTGTTTTTTAAAGGTATTAATCGTTACGTAAAATTTTCTGCGTAAAATTCTATACCTCGCAATGAAATATGTATTCTACAAAAATTATGCATGGAATTTACATGAAAAAATTAACTGAAACATCGATACGATCTCATTATTAGTATACATCAAATAGATTAATATCGTTAAAAATATGTATTTCGATGCTTTATCCACAAGAGAATTTATATTAGCCTTATTCACGTTTTATGCATACAGTCCTGCTAATTTTGCGTTACCAATGGATAAAAGGTGAAAAAAAGGGAGAAGAATAGTATTCTACTTTGTAGAGAAACGATGAAGGAACTAAGAGAGAAAGAGACAGGCTGAGAGGGAACGACGCGATTGTCGCTCTCTTCTCATTATACATAGAACTCGGACGAATGCAAGAGCTTGCTTCCAACGGCAAACTTCCTTGAAAATTCAGACTGCAGGGAGGAAAGTTCTTTTAATTTCATTTACTCTAATTTGTAAGGTAACTTTCCAATAGTGATTCTCTCTCGCAGTCACGGCACCGGGAATATGGGTTGAATTGGCGAGGGTGTATCGGCAAACTTGAGCAGTTTCGCTGTCCTATCAGCTTCCGCTATTTTGATTCACTTTGTAACTTTTACGTTTGAATTGTCCGCCCGCGGAGGTGCGCGAATTTATCTGCATTCCGTACAGCATGAATAGATAAAAATTATGAATGTGATTACATACGTAATACTAAAATCGTAATCAATATGCACAAAATTAAACCTAACAAATAAATAAATAACGTATTTTCACGTCAAATTCACGTTAAATAACTGCGTGATATTACAAGTTTGTTGTGTTGGAATTAATTAATCTGTCTTTGAACGGACATCCTTTTATAAGATTGAGAATTGCCCTTTAAAGGGTGACTATGCCGTCGGTTGGTATTTATTAATTGAGAATAATTCGAATTTATGCCTCTGTTTTCGCGTTATGATCGTTTCCAATTCATTTCCCAGCTTCATTTCTTTCTACTATCTCTATTGTTCTCCTTGGTCCCTTGCAAATCGTTCAAGATTAAAAAGTTAGGGATACACAATACTAAAATAAGAGCGAAGCTTTATCAGTCGATTAGATATTTTTATATTTATTGATAATTAATATTGTGCAATAAATAATTCAATGTTTAAAATCTATGATTAACTATTCTTTATGTTTTATGATATGCAAGTCGAGCAATGCACAATATTGAAGATTTTTTTATCAATCTCTAATAATTATCAGCATAATAATGGAGATATTTTTTGCGCCGCAATGGATTAACTTTTATTACAGCTGAAAACGTTGATATTTCTAGGAAACTGGTTTGAAATTCACGAACGAAATCGCTGCTGCTGTTATTTCAAGTAATGGGGTATGTTTATGCACGCGAAGTAACTAAACTTACCTGCTCCTCAAACGAAGGAACGTAGCCTTCTTCAGCAACGGGCTCTCCTCCGTCTCTCAACGCGTCTCTTCTTCCGCCTGCCTCGCTCCATTCTGAATGATAATAAGATTTGACTCGTTAGAAGTTTCATTAGAGCTTTGTTTACCGCGTCTATAGGCGAGAGCGGGCGAGAAACGGAATGGAGACGCAGAGACAGGATGGAGCCACTCCACGAAAATGTTATTCGTGTCTCGTCGAAGACTGCCACTCGTGACACCTCTAATGCTCCGCGATATCTAAAAAGCAAGTACAGAATCTTAGGGTCTCATACAAGCCATTAACAAATTATGCGAAACTGTTTGTTTTTTTAATTCGTATATGCATTAATGTGCAAAATTAATTGCAATACTTGTGTCATATGACTGTAAATTAGTATTAATGTATAGAATAAACTTATTATTGAATTAGTACTATAATTATAATTAATTACCGTAATTGATACCAATTAGTATTATAGTAATTAACACTAATTAAATACTATAAATTAGTCCACAACAGAGTTTCCTCAAGCTTGATATTGAATTAATTCCTTTGCTTCAGAGATATTCGTTTTCAGCTTTCATTCTTTTTGTTTTAACTTTAGGAAAAATTTTATGCTTTCCAAGTTAAAACGCGCACATTGTGACTTTTCATTTCTATTTTCGCAATTCGAGCCTTTCATTTCCTACCCATTTTTACGTTTCATAAGCTAAATTTGTAAAAAGTATCATTCAACATTTCAAATACTTTCTGAAAGTCGACCATCATTTTTAATTAATTAATTCTACAAGTTTCTACTAATTCTATCAAAGTTTCTCTCATTAAAGATCTAAAACATTTTTTTTAATTTGAGGCCCATGAGGTAGTGCAAATACGTACATTTTCATCCTTCGACGTTGGTGCTCGAAGCAGCCATAAGTGCTCACTCACGCCGACATTTCAATTTCAGGCGAAAGCCGGTTCCATTTTTACGTGGCGAGAGGGGAGGGAGTTGCAGAGAAAAAGGGAAAAAGAATGCTTTCGCTTTTACTTCGCGGACTAATTGCGTCCTGCGTTCATATCACAGTGATTTCTATCTTTTTTTATTTTATTTTATTTCATTCTCCGCATCGCTCCGCTCTATCTCGCGTTACGCTTTATTCAACCACACAAAATAGATCATTTATAATCGCGATAAAGACGACGGAGCTAAGAGATAATTAAGAGACGTGACAATGCGTTATCCAGATCTGCGTACACTTTAATTTAAATCTATAGTGTCAAATTTAACCTAACGTGAGTTGCCATTGCTCCTACTAAATATATCATTATTTTTTATCAAAACGATAGTTAAATTCGACACTATTATGTCAATTTACATCATATAGTGTAATATCAAATATAATAATACCATTGTTTTAGTATAAAATAACGATATATTTAGTAGGAACAATGGCGATTCACGTTAGGTTAAATTTGACATTATAGATTTAACAAGTGTTACCTCAAAATTGTTTGCATTAGATCGTGTGCATCATAGATATTTACTTTCATGTTACATGAAGTCTGTTTTTTATTCCTACAGTAAACCGTTAGAACTCTCTTTTTCGCTTTCATCAAATATGAAATATACATTGTTAAATCTCTAATATCATATTTAATCTAATTTAAGTTGTCGTACTAGAGTTAAATTTAACTATTGTTTTAGTATAAAATAACGATATATTTAGTAGGAGCAATAGCGACTAAAATTGGGTTAAATTTGACACTATTTAATACATCTCACTTTATAATTTTTAAAAGTATATATTAGTTCAGCTATAAAAAACAGACTGTATTTTTATAATAATCATAAATTCGAGTCGATATTTGTTCGTTTAGAATCTTTTTTTTTGTGCGAATTTATATTGAATTTTTCAAGTTAATTTTTATTGTGACGAATTTAATAATGTGCGACATGTGGAAAACTGTTAGAGTTTATCAGACATCGTGTAAAACTGTTAGAGTTTATCAGACGTTATATTACATGATTGAAACGAAAAAGAAATTGCGAGGAAATACAGGGATCATTGCGCTGACGAATCAATTACATAAGTATGAAGGCGCGATGAATCCTTGACAGTCGAACAGAACGCGAACGCAGGGCTGACTTATTATCGCGAATAGCGGGTAGATTGACCCGCAGTATGAATGATAAATCCCGACTAGGCAAATACAGTGATTTAACATTCGCTAACGAGTCATCTATATGGTAAACAGAGGGGCTGGCTGCTGGTCGGAGCTCACGACTCTCTCCTATAACGTGGTTGCCCCCATCTCCCCGTGCCATGCCACAATATCAAATACTCCGTCTCTTCCCTCTACCGCCCCCTTCGTTGCATGGATTTAACCGATGAGCTAACATTTGGACGAGTTCCCAAATTCGCTTTTACCACGACACCGACGCGGCGCCACGTCGAGTGCCAGAGGTGCTATTTCGCGCGATACCGCGTTCCCTCGCATTTGCGGGATGAACGATAACGATAACGTTGACATCGAGATCCAATATAATTGTGAATCGTAAAATGCTTTAATTTCTCATTCTCGAATTGGCGCATTTTGTTGGCGGGGACGAAAAATGTAACGACTCCCGCAATCTTTTGTCTAGGTGATGCCAATGCGCTACTGCGCCGTTTTATTCGATCTATTGTCTCGCAAATTACGAGAAAGATTGTGGTTGTAATGCTTCTGACACGTACATCTGTCTGTAGGAGCGAATTTAAAAAAAAAATTGATTTAACTTTCTAGAGATGACATCGTCTTGTCATTTAAAAAACAATTTTTTACTGTTATGTTTTATATTAGGTAGTAAAAAGAAATCCATTATTTTTCCATTATTTTTCAATTTCATGCAAAAATAATGGATTTCTTTTTACTATAACTAATATAACAGATATAGAGTAGAGTTGATATAGAGTCAGCGTGCTGAAGCTTTCTGAAAGATAAAAGTATATTTCAATGTTTATAATGTCCTTACAGAAATCTATAAATACATAATACTGCAAGATAATAATTAATTACTGTCTTTCAGTAATAAATTGGCTGGTATTAAATTAGTTAGTATTAGATTTCTGTAAGATATTAATGCATTTTCATCTTCGGTTCTTAAGTATAACTAATTTGCACAAATTCCGAATTTATGCCAAATTTAGTTTTAAAAATAAATATTGCAAATTTGCAATATTTACTCGGCTCTAGAGAGTTAAAGAAGAAATTTCGACACTTAATGGTTTTTAAGATATTAAGTGACGTCTACAATGAAATTTTAAGGCTTAAAATTTAAGCTTTAAACTCTAAGCCGTAAGAAATGGATCAATTACAATCGAATGTGAAGAGAATACTCGACTATGATTGATTAATTTCTTACGGTTTAATGCTTAATGCTTAAGTTTTATACCTTAAAATCTCATTGTAGACACCGCTTTAACTGGAAATAGTTAGAAGAAACGATTGTGGAAAAATTACTAAAGCCTACTGACAATGAAATATGAACTCGAGATCCCTCTCGTCTTTAATAGCAAATGCTATGATACCACGAACACTCCACTATTCTCATAATTATTCCAGTCGTCTCTATGTATTATACTTTAAATGACCCTTACAGTTCTCTTTATTTTCCTAAACTTACACATATAATTTGTACTTATATGACTAAGATACAAGCGAAATTCAAGTTCGCGAGCATATAATGAATTTATTCCATGAATTTAAACGTCTAATTTCATAGACCAAAGGCATATTGCGTCGCCATAAAGGTGAAGCAAATATTCTTGGCTGAAGATGGAAGTAAAAGCGTTTCCTTAAAGTAAAAGCATGAAATAGCATATCCTATATTTCGTATATATAACCTTTTCCTTTTACGAGGCATTCGCTTTGTATTTTGAAGTATTTGCCTGTGAACGTCATCACTTCCAAAAGATTCTAATATCTTTATCTCGCATTTTCGATATATTTGCTTCAATAAACAAAAGAGCGTTTGCTCCATTTTATTCTTACGATCCATTATCGTATTGCAAACCGCTAGAAGAATTGTGCCTGTAGCGCTGTCGACACCTATACACACGCATACATAGAGAAGCGGATTTTCTTGCGATAAAGCAAAATCGCGAAAATATCCAGCGGAAAAAGAAACTCTGTCATCTGAAAATTTAGAAGGCAGTATCAATTTCAAGAATCATGTCCCAGGTCGATTTCCCAATGTCGTAGGGAGCGTCCGAGAAAGTCCCTTATTGAACGGAGAAAGTCAGTCTGGTACGCCAAAGCCATTTTTCCATAGCTTGATCTATGGTATCAATTTGGCCGCGGCGAATTCCTGGTTGACGTTTGAAATCGTTATTTATTACTCGTAAGTCCGCGGGAGGTGGAGCTTCCGTGAAGCAACCAAATTGGATCGAGATCGAATGAAAGTAACTCTCGGTACAGCGCACGCTTTTCTTTTATATTCATTAGTTCTCTCTCTCTCTCTCTCTC
>NW_012130067.1:2773751-2780736 GCF_000143395.1 Atta cephalotes | reverse complement strand
TCTCTCTCTCTCTCTCTCTCTCTCTCTCTCTCTCTCTCTCTCTCTCTCTCTCTTTCTTGTGTAATTTCACGAAAATAGATCTGTTACTTTTTCACAAGTGCACAAACCTGGAGAACATTATTCATGCAGATGCGCGCATTGCGTCTTCCCGCACGAAGATAATTGCAATTAAAATGAATGTGCCTGATGCGTTATTCTAACTTTCGCCACCGCAACTTCGTCGGTATATATTCCGCATCCACAAGAGGCAAAGACGCAGGCCAAATACGTATTACAAACACTGCATAATTGGCAGAGAATTCAACAGGCAGCAAGCAAAGTGAAATCGCCGGTCCGTAAAGCGACACCCTGCTTCCGGTTCACGTATTCGGCACTCTGAAGTCTAAAACGATATCTCGGCTACACCGAGAGCTTGTCTCGAAATATTTTCAAGAGCGAACGCCAGACATTCTAGAAATATCGCATGGTTGCTTTCTCCATTTGGCCTCCTGCCAAATTGTCTCAAAAGAATAAAAAAATTATTTGCTCTTTGAAAAACTGAAATAATTACATAATTCCTCTTTTTTCAAAATTCCATTTTATAATATATTAGTTTTTTAAACATATTTCCGCATACAATGTTTGTAGAAACATCTTACAGAAAATTCATTGTATAAATCCGTATTTCAGCAAAAAAAGAGATTATCATTGTGAATCTGATGAATGTCCACAAATCTTGATAAATATATATTTTGCACAGAATTCAATTACAAACGCGAGTTTGTGTTTAAACACAAATGTAATACAAGCAAGTACATGGAAAGAATGGTTTTGTTGAAGTATCTAAAAATTTAGCTAGATACAAATCTGAAAATAATTTTATTGGATCGTCAAAGTAATTATGTAATAATCTCAAGCATGATGAATAATGTTGCAAAAAGTTTTGGCATTCTTGCAACCAGCTTGAGTGTCTTACATAATTATTTCAATGGATCAATAAAATTATTTTTAAATTTGTATATATAAAAGAACGGTTTTATTGAAACATCTAAAAACTTAGCTCAATATAGATCTGAAAATAATTTTGTTATCAAAATAATTATATAGGACGCTTCAACTGATTGATAAAATGTCAAAACTTTTGCAGTATTTCTCATTATGCTTGAGTTGCCTACATAATTACTTTGATGATCTAAAATTACTTTCAAATACATATATTTAGCTAAAGTTTTAAATACTTTGAAAACAAAATCATTCTTCTTGTATGATATTTATTCCCGTTCTAGTTTAAACTACTAAATCGCGATATTTACATCAGGAAAAAATTATGAAATGCGCTGGAAAATGCATGCGACTCGAGGCGTCGCGAATGTCCAAGTATTAGCAGGAGGGATGAACCCACCGCACCGTGGATATTTTCATCGGATAGAGAACCTTGAAGGATTTCGTAGGATGGGGTAAGAGCGAACTGCTGTACCGTACAATGGATCGGATTAAATATTATTATGAGGAAGAACGAGACGTGTCGTACCGCACAGTACAGTTCGTTCCATCCCCCTGTCGGTCGCCGCCACTCCTGCCTGTTCCGTCGACTCTTTCCTGTGCCGGCAACCCCTCGGCAACCACCAACGCCACCTCTTTCCATGGGAGTGCTATATTCTGAAACCGAAGTCTCGAAAGTTTGGCCCCTTCCCAGCAGCGGTGCCGCCATCGACTACACTGCAAGGAATGCATTTTTCATATCCTCACGATATTACCACCTCCTGTCCGTTCTATTAATCGGTCTGGAAAAGAGGAGAAAGGCTGGTATGACGGAGGAAAAAGTCACGTGACAATGCAATGCGGATTCATTCGGAGTGGATTCTACGATGCTGCGAATCGTAGAAAAGCACGAAATAAGTAGAAGAGAAACAGCAAGGTCAGATGAACATTTTTATCGTCGTTCCTTATGTGTACATTTTTTTCCATCTTCTCTCGACTTTCGAAATACAAAATCAAGGATTTATTACAAAGCTAAAATGCGTTATAATCAAAATGTAATTAGCCCTGTCGACTTACCGACAATCTCGTGCCATGTTTCGGTGGTAGAGATACGCTTAATGGGGAGAAAAGCTAACAGGCAAAAAGTAGCGTGAAACAGGTAATTAAAGCCGCTCGTAGAGTAAGACATAACGGAAACGTGAAAATCGTTTTCTTCGACGACTTTTCCACTCATCTCGCCGATATCGGCCAACGACCAGGATATTTCTTGGGAACACTTCGTATTGGGCATCGGAGAATTGCACGGCGATCCTCGACGAGCTCTGCTTTTGTTCTGGATCCGGCAGTCATAGATACGATAATCCCGCTCGAAAAGCACCAATAATTTTGATATGTAAATACAAAGTGGAACCCTTCGCCTCGCGGTATCGACTTGATTAAAATATCCCGGCTACTACTTGGATTAACGTGGACTCGTCACAGAAGCTGTTCCAACCAGACATTTTATCTCTACTTAAGGATCTCTTTCGATTGGAATGGCTAGACAGACTTATCGAATTGTCCGAACTAATATTCGTACAATGTAAATTCCTTATCTTTTTATTTTCTAAATTCTTTGGAGTAAATCTCACTATAAAAAAAAATGAAAAAGGACAGAATTTTGAAAAAGACAGAATTTTCTTTTTGAAGTAAGATTTTACTCAAAAAAATTTATAGAATACGTTTAATTATCATAGAATCTCGTTCGAAACGTATTAGAAACTTTTAAAAAATTTAACATCAAGAAATATAGAATATGGAATTTAACAAAAACTATTTAAATAACATAATCACATTATGTTAACACTTGAATATGTCAAAAATTCAATACAAAATTTTTAACAAGAACTTGAATCTTTCCAACACAAATACAAAATGTTTTTTTATTGAGAACTTTTTACAGAAGAGCCAAAGATCTGTTGATTGTGATAAAAAGATATTTATTTCATAAAAAAAAATTGATTATGAATCATTGATTATGAATTATTGCTTTTTTCAACGCTTCTCGATTACTGTACTGTACTAATCACTATTGCAATTTTATTCCTTATTATATCTAATATGACTTGAATATCCACGAGAAATGCGTCTTCCACTGATTATGAGAATTGAAAAGGGCGACAAGACGCTGTTCCTATCCATTGTTTTCGCTGAATAATAATTAGCGTCAGGTTCGGGCGAGAATCCAAGATTTTCATCTCGCGATTCTTCACGATATCGAATTTATCCTCCCTCAGTTTCGCGCGAACGCACAACGATAGAATTAAAAAAAAAAGGGAGCGTGCTGACTTCGACGAGGGTGAATGGACAATTAATAGCGAGAGCAAGAAGGGGTGACTCAACACCGCGGTATGGCAAGTTGAATGGGAGTGGAAGAAGGACTGGAGTGGCGAAACGCGAGGCGGTCGGGGTTATAATGACGAGGCACTAAATAACAGCGGCGACCGTTAAGGAATGACGAGATAAAAACCTTCGTGGATCGTTAGCGAGCGTCCCGGCCATTTCTTATTCTCTCCGCTCGATCTACCTCCGCCTCTCTTTCTTCTCCGACCTTTATGCGAAATGGACTGCTCGTTCGCTCCACGTCGAATATTCCTCTCTTCTCTCACGGCCGGTCGTCGTCCTCCACCCACTATGCTCCTCCCATTTTCTCTCTTTGCCCTCGTCTTCCTACTCAATTCTCGCGCCCCTTACAGAAACTTTTAATGTAATTGCCGCGGGACGTGAAAACCGCTGATACCGTTACCCCCAGTCCGAAGAAATCCGATCCGTGAAAATAAGTCGAGATAGCGGCCATCCCCTCTGAAATCCCACCCACTCGCTTTCTCGCTCCTCCCGACTTGTCCTCTTTCACCCCTGTTATCCCTCTCTCGCAAGCACCCGCTCGTCGAAAAATTGTTTCATCTGCTCTTGCCGAGTCCCATTTAATTTCCACTCTTGAGACCATCCTCGATAACATCGCGAATGTCCTCTTCTTGAGAATCTATCTCTCTTCGCACTCTTTTATCGAGTTCTTTATACTCAACCTTCCTCTCTCGATATGTTTTCCGATATTATATATATTTTATATTCGCATTCATTAATTCCCATTTCATTAATTTCCATTTGAATATCGAAAAAAAAATAGGATATATGATCAGGCACAAAACACGGGATCTTTGATGTTGTCACGAAATTATTGAATAACTAGTGTAAAAAATATTGTTATGTGGTTTAACATCATTGGTTTTAAATCTACATGTGTTAATACGAACACCAGCGATTATAAATTCACACCATGTTGTTAATATTAACACGATGAAATTAAATATACATCGATGAAATTAAATAGATATGATGTTAAATTCATACCGATTTTTTTTTAGAGTGTAGAATTCTCGTCAAACAAAGCTCATCCAATAATATGGACTGAAAAGCCATACTACTTTTATCGCATTCTCAATACTTTGTTGACATTGCTTAAACGTTGTACAACACCGGCGATGCTTTGAATATTGCAAGCACGGCTCGAATTGCACACGCGATTATAAGCCGGAAGTGCATCGAGCTCGGACCATGATGTCCTGAAGGCCATGAAGAAGCCCCGAACGTCGGCGATACCGAAACGCTTCTAACGATATTATTACGCGGTTCATTTAAGTTAGATAACAATGACTATATAGCCATCCTACCGGCATACCAGGCAAGTAGGGAAACAGCTACCACGGTACAATATCCGCCACATCTCTCGCTTCCAGCCTAATTACTTTCCGGCCTCCGGCGGTGGCGGCAAGCAACCAAGCAGCGAAGGGTAAAGGGTGGCTTGGTAAGGCCACCTCCATCGACCCTCCCCCTCCCCCCCCTCCCAGTAAACCAATCTAACGCGATGCAAGATAGGTAAGGTAAGTACGTAGGCATGACGTATTCAGGTTGAGCACCTGGCCAACTCGGTTGGTGGTTATGTTTATTCATAGGAAGAACAATTTCTTCTTATTGCTCGCGCGAGTTGCTTTCTTTTAGTTTAATTTCTTACACTCCAATTTAATTAGTTTCCCGATAATACTCGTGTTATCGCCTCCGCAGAATAAGGTAAAGAACTTCCTTCTGCCAAAATCGGGGAGCCCGATTGAACATTGCGAACATATCCCGTCGTCCAGCGTTCCCCGCGGCATTTCCTAAACCGACTAATCGGCCAGCTGCTTCCGTCATCGGATCTAATTTTGACGATCATCCTGCAAGAGTACTCGGCGCGTTTATGTATCTACAGATGTATCTACTATATATCAGGTTGTCGCCAGTGTTTACGGCATGCATGTCACTTCTGTGTTTGTAATATTTGTCGATCGTCTCATTTGAATACGAGCAAGTATTTTAAAAATGTTCCTTTTGTAAAGTCCCTTCTTTATTTTCAACCGTAATTTTTACTCGAAATAACTTCAACTATATTTGCCAGAGAGAGTTGGAATTACAAAATCCCAAAATCCGAGTTACTCTGCTGCAATCGTACCTCGACGATCGTATAAAGGCGAGACGAAATTCATGAGGTACCAGTCGATCGGCACTAATCAACCGAAACGCCAACAATAACTCGCGCCTTCCGCATACGAGCCACATAGCCGATTTTCAGGCAAGCTTCCAACCAGGAAACGATTCGACCTGTCCAAGTCGTATGTTTGTTTTGGAATAGCCGCAATGTGCCCGGGTCGCTACCCTTCTGCCATCTACTATCGTGCCGAACCTCACCCCTCCAGCCATGGTAGCGGCGTCGCTATCTCCCGCCGCCCACCCATCGTCGATCCGATATGGTGACCCCATCCCGGCTGGTGGCGGTAGCCTGGTGAAAGAGCACCCTTTCGGAGTTTGTGATGCGTGCAGACAGTCGTGCACAGGGAAATCACGCGTGGCCGCGCGCAACTGCGCAGCCATACCGAATGCAAAACGTTCGGCCAACCAACGCCAATTAAGCCAATGACGCTTCGTGCTACCTATGATAATAGTAACGCTCGCCTGCCGATGCAACCTATATACGCACAGCAATGCCAAAGAGACTACCGGAAGCGCGATTATTGCTGTGGTTGCGCGAAACGCTACATCCTGAAAGGATGTGCCAAAATTTATTTCGAAAAGTGTGTGGCGCGTTTGATACATTTTGAATCCGATTTGTATTTCGAATACGACAATTATATTTCCAATTGAATTAGAATTGTACAGAAATACATAGAATTGTACATAATTTAGATTGAAACTAGAATTTCATTGACAACTTTTTTTCCGTCAAGTTAAAATAAATGATGAAGATGTACATATAAATTTTTATATTTATCGTATAAAAGTATTTGATTTAATTTTGAATATTTAATTTAGAATTTTTTTAATTTTTAATATTTAATTTTTTAAATTTAATTTCTAGGATCTTTTTTTGAAAGCAGCTTTAACTATAGTTGGTTTAACCAGAGTAATAGAGTAACTTTAAAAGCTTCTTTTAACTTTCTTTTGTAACGGTTATCTTTTAAAGAGATTTATTAAATTTATTTATATACATGGAAAAGTTAATTTCGTAAAATGAACCCATGAACAGCTTAGGGAAATGTATAAACTCTCGAGACATGTGTAGGTAATATATTTGCCGTGTACAAAGAGTTATATAAAAACGTTATAAAAATACTTTATGTGAAAATACTAAAGCGTGGTTCTTTATTAGGACACGTATCTTGAGCTATGTTTAAAATTCAGTTATCTACATAGCCTTTATCCGCTTCACATCATAGAAAATTTGTGTGAAGGTGTGCTTACATTATGCAAGATATTAAATTCCTTACTTACGTTAGTTACGATGAATAAAGAAAACTATAAGATAAAATGTATACAATCTTATCACATTATATAATATATTACAAAATTATTTCTTTTTTTAATGATCTGAAATTTTCTTTACTTTATTTACTTTATTCATTTTACACACACACACACGCACACACACACACACACACACACACACACACACACA
>NW_012130067.1:2753166-2773368 GCF_000143395.1 Atta cephalotes | reverse complement strand
TTTACTTTACTTTATTTACTTTATTCTATTTACTACACACACACACCACACACACACACACACACACACACACACACACACACACACACACACAATTTCTCTTGAAAAACACAATTTTTCCTAAGGTCTTTCTATATTTTCCGCAAAAAACATTTTTATATTGTACAGTTTAATCATCTTATCTATAACGGAATATTAAATGAAATTTTGTGCGTATATATAATCGATATACGCGATATATCAACCTGTTGCACACTATGAGTTTTCACTACGCTCATCTACTGCATATTTTCTTGCTTAACATAATAGAAATATTGTAATTTATTAAATAAATGTTCGATGAAGATGTAGCCTTTCAGATTCAAAGAGGTTAAGGTTGAGGTAAGAAGTATTAAAATTTATTTCAAATGTATGATGTATTTTATTTATTTTAAATTCAATTCGTATTTTGAATGCGATAATTATACTCCAATCGAATTCGAATTATAGATAACTATAATGATTAAGATTGAAATTAAAATTTCGCTGACAAATTCTATTCGTCACGTCAAGTTAAAATAAATAATAATAAAAATATGCATAAATTTATACTTATTGTATAGAAGTATACTTATTGTATTTAATTCAGTTTTTAATGTTTAATTTAACTTAATTTTTTAAATTTAATTTGTGGGATCTTTCTGAAAATAGCTATAATGACAAAATATAATGGCACTCATATCAGGTGACAATTATATTTGGGATAATCATTTTTGTATTTACCCGATATCTAGTGATAAATAAAAAAAGTAAATATCCTTGGATTCTGAAATTATATTGGAATTTATAATATATTCTAGAAAATCTCTGAAAAATTTTAGAGCTAGTCTGGAATTCATCATTCTTTCATTCTACAAAAATTAGATTATGTAAAAAGAAAGAGAAATGAAAATAAAAATTATGATTGGTTGTAAGCCTTCCCTCAAAGATGCAATAAGTTATCAATAGAAAACTTGAATTTAATATCTAAAACATAGTAGAAAAATCATTTGTGTTGACGTTTATTTAATATTTATAAAGCAATAAATAATATTGTTAGCGTTTCATTTGTCATATAGAATCTTAAATCCAATAAAAAGCATACAATATTATGCGAATCAATGAAAATTAATTAAATAATGAAAATTAATTGATAAATCCTGGAAAAATCATGATTTTTATCGGGTATATTCTTGAAGAATTATCCTTGAATTTACTAGCCAGATTTCGCTGGACACCATGTATTATCAAGATAATCATGTATCAAATCAGCAGGAAATTGAAAATAAAAACGAAAATAATGCAAGCATAAAGATAATATAGTTATAATAGATAAAATGACACTTTGAAGTGTGATAAAAAAATGAGATTTTGGTGTGCCTGAGATTGCGTTTCGAGTACATGTTTTCTCGCAACCGCACTCACGCGATAAGATGAATGTTACACTTTTGTAATGAAATAGAGAATCCTCGATAACGCAATCAATGTCGAATAGCGAACTAAATAAATCAATATATATATATTCGAATTGCAACAGAATTGTGCAGAAACAATCGTATGATCGCAAAACGTGACTCTTTTGTTTTTTTTATGTTGCTTTCTCTTTTTTTTAGTTGCCTCCACAGTAAAATTTCTACTTTTTCCCTATTGCAGTAAAAACCAATGATTTTTCGCAATTGAAAAATGTTACCTTTTCGTATGATATATAACAATGATTCATAATTATCTTTTATAAATTGTGATAATGTTATTCATGTAACGAATTAGCAGATATTTATTGATGAGCATACACTGTGGTTGCGAAGCATCGAAGTAATTCGCTGATTCCGGCGCAAATTCAAATTTAATTTCACGATGAAACGCCGCGAATAATCCTGCTCTCCACGAGTTCTCGTTTCACAATTTTTCCGACTGCGATATTTAAAATATTCGTCGGAAAAATTGTTCGTTCCTGCTGGCACGTCCGTTTCGTCGGCGGCGGAAGGGAGAAGAGGAGGAGGAGAGCGAGATGGGCGTACGTTTCAATAGCAATGAGCCGCGAAATTGCTTTACGCAATCGGCCATTATTTGCTTGAAAATTTTGCCGCGTATCCGCGAATGGCTCGCCGTTTGATGCGATACGAATATTATTCAATGTGCATCGCCGAGCGCGTTTGATTGCGCGCCGATCGCGCAATTATTGATAGTAGCTGACACGACCCTTTTGCTTATGTAATAAAATGCGACCACACACGTACACATGCACACACGCGGAACCGCGTGCATACTTACGCGCGAATGCGCTGTTACTACGTTCGTATCTCTGCGTAAATGCAAACCGAAGGAGCAGATACGAACAACGTTGTACAGTGGCGATTTTATTGATACTTGTCTATATTACAAATTTAAGTTAGAAGAAAGAGGATAGGAATATAATAAGAACTAGACCTTCTGTGTTATTCTATATATATTATTCTATATATATATCGATTTGTCACGTATTTGCCTTATCACACTATGGTATTCATGGTTGATTCTTATTTTAAGATCATCTTAAGTAATGTCTTAAATAATGTCTTAAGTCGCTAATACCTTCTTATTGATTCGTGGTACCTCAAGATAGAACTTAAAGTTTTGAGTATAAGAACTAACTATAAATACACCGCTCTATATGCTGGGTATTGTAAAAAGTATCGCATAAAAATGAACATATAACAATTTTTTTTTAATCAAAACGTCAGACATTAATTACAATAGTAATAAGCAAATATATGTATTTTTATTAATAAAAAAAGTTATAGCGTAATCTGCTTAGCAAAAGAAATTTCGAATATTATCACACTGCAAAATAATTATGTAGGAAATTGAAACATAACGAGCAAGGCTGCAGACACTTTTGACAATCAGCTGTCTACATAATTATTTTGATAGTCCAACAAAATTATTTCAGATTTATATCTAGCTAAATTTTTAGACATTTTAGTAAAATCGATCTTTTATGTCAAAAAAGATATCGAAAGTTAAGAATAAGACACAAGCGCATTTTTGTGTACTAGAGAGATACAGAACATAATTATTCACGCTGTAATGCAAAATCATCCGATGGCGATTATGTAAATAACGTGCTGTTGAAAAAAACTGAAAGATATAGCTTCTTTTACGAAGCGCATCACGAATGATTAAATATTGATTTGACGAGCTTTCAACTGAGACATTTGAAAGTCATCGTTCTTAGATTTATTTCAGGCACGTCATCAAAACACTTTAGTCTCCTCTATTGTCAAAGATAATTTATCATTGCATTTCCACCATTTCTTCGATATCAGAGAAAACATTTTTGTACATAATGAAAATAAGTAGTGACTTATAATACAGGATGAGGACAAACCTGTAATAAACATCCAGATACAGAATGATTCTTTGTATAAGTTTAAAGTACAAAATAAGTTTTTTTTTCATTTGAGGCTTTATAAATTGTACTCTAAATTTATATAATTTATATTATATAAATTGTATTCTAAATTTATTCCTATCCTATATTTTTAATATCATTAAATAATAAAGCTCTCAATTTATTCAATATATTCTCAATATAGTCTGGCTATGAAATTTAAATTAAGAAGATTATATTCCATATATTATTCGACTTGCTTGAGATGTAACTCTGTTTTTTTTTTCTACGCAAACGAACAACGAAGAAGAACAAAAGTTGCGAGTCACTCCCGATATGATTCAAAGAACTTAGGTTTTTCCATGGAAGGCGTCTTATCTTTCCGGGCCTTCCTCGATAACGCCAAGTTCGAGGTCGACGTTGAGAGGAAGAGAGAAAGTATAGACAGTATACTCTGTAAGGGAGCAGCGATGGAAGCGGCGGATCGAGCTGAAAGGGGCGAGTACCTTTTAGGAGCTTAGAGATTACGCTCGGGACGAGCTAGTAGTAATGCAAAGGTGAGTCTCGCGGGCGCAAGCCGTTCATTCCCACGAAGGATTCGACTGAACTTATAATACCTACGATGCGGTATCGGTTGCGGCACGCTCCATGCAAGCGCGAGTCTCTCCCCCGTTCGTTCCATTGACATCATCAGCTCATCATGTCGCCTTCCCATCATGCGCTTGACGCATTCATAATTCAATATGAAGCGCCTCTCATTGGGCGCTTGTAGAGCCTGAGAAATTACACACGGATCCGATTTATTGCCGTTGAACGAGGGAGCTTCCTTATCCTTATTGATTATGGAATAGAAAGGCAATTGGAATCGGGTAGCGCTCAGAACATAATAAGGATAAACGTAAATAAATTAAACGAGTATCTCCTGCTACAATACCATTGAGCTGTACAATTAAATGTTTCACGGTGAGTAAAGAAGCCCCGCGACGAAATTTAATCGAGAAGAATTGTCCCATTAAAATACTTGCATATTTTCATCAAATCTTTCTGTTTTTTTATGCTTTTCATGTTTTATATGGTACATTCAATATTTACTCTATCTATTTAAAATTAAAATTAAATAATTTTAGACTCTTTAAACTTAAAGTTAATTTAATTAATTACATTAATGGAACGGGCATATAAGAGTCATGTAATTAGAGCGCAAAAATCTTTTATTCTAGACGTTCTTCTATAAATTGGCAGACATGTCAATCTATCTATGTCTTTACGTTTATCCTTATTATGTCTTTACGTTTATCCGATTCCAATTGTCTTTCTATTCCATAATCAATAAGGATGAGGAAACTTCTCGTTCAACGACAATAAATCGGATCCGCGTGTATATTTTTTCTCAGGTTAAGACGGGTTCTCACTGAGCCGTTTAATTAAATTAAAAGCGAAATTGGCTAAATCCTTTTTCCACGTACAGCATAACCGCGTCACATCATGAGATCCTTCTTATCGGCAAAGTCGCGATCAGACTTGTCATTTAATGCGAGAGATACTCTGAATAGCAATATCCATTATCGCGGAATTACACTCGAACGGACACCTCGTTTCATCGTGATCGGATTAGGCTTTATAGGAAGGCGCACAACGAAGGAAGGTGCGGTGAAAAAGGAAGAGAGAGATTTCTCAAAAGAGAGGGAGGGGAAGTATCGGCGTCATGGGGATGGCGGAAGTGGTATTGCTTTAATCTGCCACGAGGAAATCTTGTAAATAATCGAAGCAATTATTCGGCTCGATGGCACGAAGACGACGATGATTCCGTAAAGAGACAGGCGAAACTTTTCTATCTTTGTGAAACGTGGAAAAAAGAAAAATGGATATCTAACCTCGTTGAACACGATGACGAATCACTAATAGTTGTGCAGTTTGAAAGTGACTTTTCGAATCTTGAGAAAGAATTAGAGCTTGGGCACTCTTATAAATAATACAATTTAAACACGTATTCAATCTATGGCTGCATTTCACTTAACGCTTGCAACGCTCGCAAACATCCCTTGTTCTTGTTTAACATTTGATAAACAATAGGATGAAATGATTCTCACGAGCATTGTGAACGTTAAATGGAACGCAGCCTATGTAGCCTATATAGCCTAAAGTGTAGCTTAAATAGAGATAGCAAATAGAAATTCTATCCTTGATTATTGATTGAAATTTATGCAGATATTATCAGAAACAATTTAAATTGAAAAAATGAAAGCACTGTTGGAGGTTTGAAATTATTGCTTCAGAAAAAAACTGTTTCCGAAAATAATTTTTGATTAGACTGCAGATAAGTGAGAGACTTGATCCATTTAAATGAATATTAAAAGAACATCGATTATTTAAATATTAATATTATTAGTAATATTATTATTATTTTAAAAATTTATAATATTTAAGATTATTTTGTAAGTTATATTTTGAAATAGCATCTCCCCCCTCCCTCTCTCTCTCTCTCTCTTGCATAGAACGTAGTAGAGAATGTGTGTGCGTTGTATTACAGTTCAGTGGGCGTGAATTAAGGCGAAGGGATATTATCAAGTAACAACGATTCGACAATTAAAGACATCAATTAAATTTGAAGTCTCGTATTCGGGCGCTGAAAAAAATATATTCAGCGTGCGAAAGCACCACTCGGCTCCGCGAAACATTAAATGACGCTCCGATTGCGTCGCAAGATGCATATCTCACAATTTACTTACATCAAATACTCGGCGATCGCAAGTCGCAAATACTCCGGCCGTGCACACCTACTCGCATTAACAATGTCTCTCCGCCGGCTCTTTGCTGTTCTCGCAGCCGCTTCCCCAGACAGTGTCGCGTATTCACGTGCAACAATCCCGGATCCTGTAATGTGCCGACGAAAGCTTCCCCTGCATGAATACTCAAGTATGCAAATGTCTTCGTGGCGCTAGACGTTTCGCCTTGCCTTCGAGCATCACTCGAGAGTTCTTGTTATTTGGGATTCGCTCTCTCCTTCACGCCACATCGCGCCGCATGAACCTGTTTATGATACTACGCTAATCACATATTGGCAAAGAAAAAAAATAATTGTGTCCGCAATTGTATAGATGATATATTAGAATAATCGGATTCGCAAGAAAATCATAGTAATTGTAATTAGATTTTTTCAATTTTTTTTTAAATAATCACGTTATGATTTTCTAGCTGTTAGCATAACAGAATGTGACTTGGAGTTGTCATTGGTTGCATTCAGCAGGAAAAGCAGTTTTGCGACTATTATAAGATTCTTTAATATGTTTGACATTTAGAAGAATTAAAGGCAAGAACCAATCGTATTAAAGAATCTCAACAGTTGCAAAGCTATTTTTTTTGCTAAATACAGCCATTTATTTATTTCTCCCTCTTACACGGAAAGAATGGCTTTGCTGAAATAATTAACAATTTAATTACATATATAGATCTGAAAATAATTTTGTTGAATTAAAATAGTAGAACGTTTAATTGCTAAAATGTTCAAATTGTTTGCAACATCGCTCATCATTTGAAATTTTTACATAATTATTTTTAGATCCAGCTAACTTTTTAGATAATTCGGCGTTTTGTGTAAATGTGATTAAATAAAGAATCGTCTTCTTGTTTTACTAATAAAGTTTAATGAGACATACATTTTTTAAGCTTAGCATATCCACTATTTCGATTATTTATCACAAAACATTTTATTTGCGACAACGAACTTGGATGAACTTCAAATTTTCCACGAAAGGAGTAGGTGTAACAATTGGAGCAATGAGATTACTGGGGAGTTGTGCTTTGATTTCGTGGTATTTACGTTGAGATGTTCTTCGTTCACCATCGCAAGAGAAGTGCATCGCGGGAGGCGGCGTTACGCAATGGCATCCCGGATGATGCACATTGGGGAGAGCAGAATCTTGAAAATCGAGGGAGGGAGGGAGAGGGAGAGAGAGAGAGAGAGAGAGAGAGAGAGAGAGAGAGAGAGAGAATCTTCAACAGTCGAGGCACGTCTCACAGGATAGCGCGCGGACTCCGTCGTCGGAGTGTACAGGGTGTGCGCTCGTGTGGACACGCGTCGCTATCGTGTGTAACGCGTGTGCACACGCCGCACGTGGACCGGGCCGAAATCAATGACAATAGAGGAGAAACGCGCGGCATTCACGTTACGCTCTCGGAGAACGAGAAAAGCGGATAAGCAGCCATACTAACGAGACGATGCGCGCGGAGAGATAACGTCCGGCGCGCGCATTTCCGAAGAGACGAGGAAGGGCCGCGCTTCGGTCGGCGAGGGAAGTGGCAGGGAAAAAGGGATGGAGGAAAAAGGGTTGGAACACGGTTGTGGAGTCTGGGGAACGACCGGGGAGAAGAACGTGGAAATCGTAACACATCGGAGGCGCCGCCCGCGTGCGACTCGCCTTCTTTCGATAAAGTAAATAAGAACGTACCGACACGTACGTCGCGTGGTACGTGCGAGGCAATAACAGACGGGCTTGGACGAATATTTTCTATTGTATTCCCTCTTCTGTTACTTCTTCAACTTCCACGTCGCTTCTTTGTCCCGCATGGCGCGTCACCGCCGCCTTCATCAACGCTGAATCGCGATATCGGCACGTGGATCAGTCGTATTGCGAATTGAGATGAAAATCGAGAGACGAGATATTACGAGAAAAGTTTTGGTTTTTTTCTCGTTACTTCAGAACAGAACATTTATAAACTTATAACTTTATAACTTTATTTCACATATAAACAAAAATTTTTATTCTATTACCATTATTAATTGCAAAGATATAATTAAAGAATTAAAGAAATTGTTATAGTTTTTAGATTTATTGCGGAAATTTCGTTAGAAAATGAAAAAATATATTTTAACATTTAAAAATGGTAATAGGCTAAACATTATAATGGGATTTTTGTGATGATTAGTATTTAATTTTTATATTTTAAAATCTTTTATAGAATCCTTTTTTTTATTATTCTGCTCTCATTATTTTTGATAATTTTAAAATTTCGAAATGAAGACATACAGGTAAGCTCGTAAGAGGATTGTAATTTGAGACTCACTAAGAAAATTCATTCTTAGCGTCTTTCCAGTAAAGATCCGCGTTCGATGGAGACGTCAAGGATGCGAAACAGACCGCGATTCGGAACCGCTATCGAATTCCTGGCTTATGAAGACCCATGCTGATCCCGAGATCTTGAAGCCTAGAATTTCAAGGGTTCCGTTCCAAGGCTTTCGCTCGCGGCCACGATCTCGCAGGGCATCGTAGTCCAAATTGGTACGAAGTGATCCGTGGCAGGTCGTACCGTTCGCGCTTCAACCGTTTCGGATTCCTCGGACGTCCGGGATCACGTTGACTATGCAATTTTGCGGCTTCATACCCGAGAAAGCGCGGGAACCAGAAGCACTCGTCGAAGTCTCCGGATATTCGTATATATTTTACGTGAGGATTCCGACGCGTAATAACGTTCGCGATCTCATTCTATATCGTAAAATATTTTTAAATAAGTCAAATTATTATTGTCCCCCCATACGATGAAATTAAAAAAGTCCCACTATAAATTGTTTTACATATATTTACAGATAAACGAGTATTAATAATTCTATATTCTATATCTATCAGAAAAATAAATTGACGTCAAATAATTCATAAGTATTATATTTAAAAAATTTTAGACAAAAATGTTTAACTATTCCAAATTTACTATATAAACGTTGACATTAAAGAGACATGAAAATCATCTAGTTAATCTAGATAATCTGTTTACTGCTAATAACGTTCACGGACACTCACGAAACAAGGTGTGCCACAGAAAAGCAGTACCGACACTTTAATAACGCGCTAAACAAAGGGTTAAGTAATTGTGCGAGATGTCACGGCCAAGCGTGTTGGACAAGCATGGCGCGACGTTGTTGGCCGGTAGGGAAACTGGTAATTAGTCTCAATGTAGCCGCGGCATAAATAAAGCGATCAGATCGTAAGCATGAAATATGATCGGCAACACGCCGATCTTTTCATCAGTTTATGCGGTGCAAGGTACGGGACTACGGGGGATATGTTTACGCGAGAGGGTATAAAGCCTTCGTTTACCTTCATGTCCTGTGTGACAGGCATAAACGAGGCAAACCACCGCCGCCACGGCGGCGGTCGGGTGAAAGCAATGAAAACCGCCGCCGCCGTGAGCGGCGGCCGCCACCTGCAGATCCGTAGGTATGGTGAACGGAAGTAATCCCCATAACGCTATAAACGCAAGCGTAGATCACCTCACGTGGATAACGCGTCCGGCCGAGGATCGTCTACCAGAGCCCGAGCTAACGGTGAACATTATACGCTCGCGCACGAGCTCTTTACGAGATTTTGTCTCATAAAGTATATCAGCTGAGGCCGTTTCTTCTCTTTAACCTGCTAATGCAGCCCTTCGCGTTTCACGCGAAAAACATACACGTAAAAGATCCATGAAACGTCATCATTTAAATCAAATTAATTCCGATTCCAGACTTTCGTGCGGCCTATAAATGATATAGAGATAAGCGAATTTGATACCGCCATCAGTGACGGTACTTGATTTATTTAAATTGAAATTATGTAATATAGTTAGTCTAGGGCTTTTTGAATTTTTGCGTATCGTACAAAAATTAAGAGTATACAATTGTCTGACGTATATAGAATATTTTCATTATAATTTATTAACTTATATAACGATTAATGTATAAATTTTGATTATTTCTTCATCTTTATCATTGCTCTTGTAAATCGTATCCTTCGAGCGATATAATCATCATTTCCTTTCGTCTTTGCCTTCAACCGAATTTGAAGGTAGGATATAGTCACTCTATACAATCGTCTAAAGTCATTTTCGTCAAGTTTCCTCTCGTTCCCAATCCCAGTCCACTTCCTCAGACTTCCCTCTGTGGCCAGTTCTGTAGATCTCACTTTCCGGTGCCTCCTCCTCTTCCTCACCAGGCCAATTAAATTTCGCGGAATCTTCATCGGTCTCAGATTTCGGGCTCTGCCTGTGGTCTCTCTCGCGCATAGCTCTACTGCATTCTGTCGAGACCGAATCCGTTTCATCCGTTCCGGATCTCGTTGAATTGGTTCTTGCATCTTCCGTGTCAGTACTCCTACCTCGCAGCATCACGGTGAGTTCGACTGATTCGTCGTCAGCGAACGATTCGCTATCCTCGGACTGCGCACCACTGAGCTCGCGTTTGATCGACGGTTCCTTCGCCTTAGTTTCGGATTGCTGCTCTTTGGAATCTTTTATAATGTACGCCGAAGAGCCTTCCTCCTCCGATCTAGATTTCTGCATCTGCCAGGCTTTCTTGAACGGATGTTCCCGTTCTTGCTGGACTAGCTTGGGCCTTTCTGGCAAGAGGTATTCGGGATCTTCCTCACTCGCCTGGCTCTTTACAATGGATTCTCGTTTGAATAAACCAGTTGGTTTGACGGAAAGATCGCCTTCTTTCTTTACGACGTTCCATCCGGCACTCACCAAATCCTCTTGCGACAATTGCGATAGATCTTGTAGGGATTCTCTTTTGCTTCCCTTAGTCAAGATAAAGTTATAGTTGTTAACGTCTTCCTCTTCCAGAGACGTTTTCTGACTATCGCTAGTGTAGGATTGTCTTCTCGAAGTATCCTGACTGCTCTCTTCCTCGCTTAGGCTTTCTTCTCTCGATGGTGGTCCCTGTTCACGGTATTCTCTACGTCGCAAGTACATACCATCCTCCTCGGGTTCACTTGGTTCCTGAGAAGACTCAAGAAGCGCAATCCGTGGGCCAACGCTGACGGTCCACGAGTCCATGTTATCCTCACCTGAAATATCGTCTCTTAATAAGGCTATCCTGCCTTCCGCAGAGGATCTACGTTTCAATGGTTCCGCGCTGATCTCACTCTCCTCAATCAATGATTCCCGCTGTTGAATAGCCAATTTCTCCATAAACTGTTTCTTACGTATCCTTAATTCGTGTTCCCATTCCTCCTCATCACTCGTTTTTGTTTCAGAACTTGAAACGCGTACCGGCTTCATTCTTTCTTGAGCTGGTGATTCCTCCTCGCTCTCAGAAGAGAATCTTCTTCTCGCCGATCTTACGAGAAGTGGTTTCGATTCGTGTTGTTCTCTAACAGTTGAACTTTCCTTTCCGACGAATTCCCAAGAACGATAATCATCCGTCTTGGTCGACGTTCTTCCTCTAGATTCAGATCTCTTAAATTGTCTTGAATCATCCTCGATCTTTTTTCTGCGTTCTTCCTCACTTTCACTCTCCCTTGACGATAATTTCTTGTTTTCTTTGGTCCTGGATAACGAACGTCTATTGCGCTGAGCTATAGCCTCGTCATGCTGTCGTTGATTTCTGAGAAATTGGATAGCTTCTTCTTCAGAGTCATTCGTTGCATATTTCTGTCTGTTCATGCCTATCTTATGATCCGTGTAGCTCTCCGTTTCTCTGAGTGGTTTTTTAGCCGCTTGTTTGACTCGATCTTTATTTGATATCTCTTCGGAATCACGATCGATGAATGACAATCGCTTTCCATTCATTTTCTTCAGTGTCGGTACATCTATTTCCTCTTCCGTGTCATGCGCCTCGAGAGTGGTTGCACCGTGCGCTATATCCTTCTGTCGATCCCACCCGGTGAATGTGACTTCATCGTTCTCGAAAACGTTTGCTTGCTCAATCGCGGTTTCGGCCTTTTTATTCTCGCTCACGAGTGTCTTTTTTTCTTCGGAAACTTCGAGCGCCACATCCGTGCTTTCCATTATGACGTTCTTTATCTCCTGCATCGGAAGATCAAAAAGTAACGTCAAAATGATTGACGCGGCTATCACTATCGCTACTTCCAGAAGATCAATCTGCAAACGTAAGAATAATGTATTCGTATAGTCTCTATCGTACATCAAATAAACGCGACTATCTGATTCTGAAACTTGCGTTTGAATTATTTTTCTAGTCATTTATATATAACGAGATTCTTCTTTTGAGAGATATTTTATACAGAAATTGATAGATGACCACATGAAGATGATAATTAAAACAGTTACATTTAGCGCTAAATATGTGAAAATGTAAGCTTAATAAATTCACTGTTTCAAAACGCTGCTTAAAGATATTCTCACTTCGTCTGCATGACTTACTGCTCTATGAAGTTGAAATTCCGTGGAGAATCTCGTGGTCCCAACGTTATAAAAAAATACTGCGAATTGCGTTAGATACACAGCATACGATATCCTGCTGAAGATCATAAACCAATAGCTGGAGAGAAATCTATTAACACTGCCTACGAAGTGATTATTACGTTAGTGCTCCTGTCTATTTACGCGCCTATTTGATTGTTGTTACCGCAGCGTTACAACAGACCTCCGTGCCCCGTAAAGCAGGCAAATATTGACCAGCATAGAGCCGCGGCCCATAGTATCGGCCCGATTACTGCATAGTGAGTAGCCTCTTCAGCGTCGTACACGTAGTCGCGTTTGGCCTGACGCCAGGGTGAAAATAACGACCATGAGCCCAAGGTTATCGCGCTCAACCAACCCAAGATCACTAACACCTGAAATTAGAACGGTGCCACGATCACGCGCGATTATAATTACGTGAGGGGAGAATACCCTGTGAATCCTGACGTTCTTTCCGGTGTAATGCAACAACACACCGAGGCCGACACCGAAGACATATGGCGTTATTCTGTGCAACGGCAACACGTAAGTTAAATTAGCAGTCTTGTAAAGGCGTTTTAATCTGCAATCAAAAACCATCAGTCTGCATTATTCACTCCCGCATAAGATATTCTATTCTCGAAAAATATCGCATACGAAATCTTATAGTATACATTTTGTATATATTATATTTTAGAAAATCTTTGGAGTGAAATCTAAAGAGTGGCAACAAAATTGAAGCGTTGAAAAATGTTGGAAAACTCACAATTATCAATTTTTAAGAGATTTCCCTCTTTAGAGTAGATTCCACTCCACAGATTTTAGAGAGTAAATGTTTACATATACGATATAGAGTGATTCAAGAAGGATCCTAAGAGGTACTCACGAAATTCCATGATAGATGATAATAGACAGATAATTGTTTATTGTCGCTATATAACGAAGAGTAGCAGATAACAAGATGAGAAAGGCCATCAAGAGCATACCGATGATAAGTTTGTATTGTAAGAAAAAGACTAAGATAGGCGCCAAGAGCGACAGTTGCATATCCAAGGCCAACTGATGCGTGTGCGAGGCGCACTGTAAAGATCGAACCATGATAGACACAATCTATAAATATTTTTCAATTCATTGCTGGGCTATCTACTCACCATCTCCTCAAACGGAAAAAAATTTTGCACATATAATAGAGTTGTCCACGCATTGTATTTGCAAAGCTCTGCGTTCGCTATGATGATGCTGTTCCATTGCGGACCCGAGCCGATGTGTTCCATCACGAACGCGTACCAGAAGACCACCGCGAGCAACGCCGGTGAAAGTCTGAAGAGCATGCCAGTGATGGAATAATCAATGGCTTCAGCAGAAAAAATAGCTTAGTGAACGCTCTGATTGTTTAATATGATTAATTCTTGTGTTTAGTTCTTTGCTGAATATAAATGTAGAAATTAATCGTAATAAAGAATCAATGAGCGTTCACTAAATTGTTTTTCTCTGCCGAATGCAGCCAATAAAATTTTTTTTCTTGCATTTGATCTGAAACAACTATTGAAGATTCCTTTCTCATTGGGATTAAAATACCTGATAAATCTGGCAATAAAACGGCAAAACCAGCGAATTTCACCACGAATCTTCAGTTCCTTCGCCATGTTGTAAGCGGTGAGAACACCGCTTAACAGCAGAAACGTGTCCGTGTAAACTAACGCCACTCGCAGAATAGAGCTGGCTGGACTGTTGGCGATCTGTTTAAGTAAAGAAATTAATAAAATTAATGAAGCGATATGTCGGGACATTCTATTATAAAGACTCTATTCAATTTTACCTCGGTAAAAGAAATGCGGTTGCTAAACGGTATTCGGGGAATTGTCATAAGCTGATGGCCAACATAAAGAATGATCATAGCCAACGTTCTTATTCCATAGATACACGTAATATCCGCAGCATCCATCGCTTCCTTCAATAAAGCTTTAATCGTCCTTCGTAAGGAAAATGACATGATTATCCTCTCAGAATAATTTCCTGCGAAGGAGATGCGTGCATTATGCCATAATCGCAGCTGTATTGAAATATTCCGGCGAACTTAATTTCAGTTTTGTAAAAGATTCATTTATCGAGACTCACGTACCTTTCCCTCGCGTCTCCACGAAGTAATCCCTCACAGTCGCTATAATAACGAGACAAATAATCATAGCGTAAAAATACCTACAAAATAAATTAACAACATGCATTTATCAATTGCATTATTTCGTGATATAATAAAAAGATACGTACAAAACACCGATCGTCTCTTTCGAATAGGTCTGAGACTTTTGCTTGACATAACACATATTAGGATCGACATTCACCGTAAATTTAATTCCAACAGTTCCATTGTAATCCTTTAAGGTACTTTCTAACGCATATTCAGCGTCCTTAGCGGAACACGCCGCAGGTAGACACAGCGCCCAATTAAATGAAGTGAATTTTGGAAGAAAATGACCTGGCTGAAACATTAGATTGTTGGAAAGTTACTAATTCAAAGATACAACTTACGTAATTACATTAATTACGTTTAAGTTTAATTTTTTTTAAGTTTGAATTTAAATATTATTTTAAAACTTTCTACTTAAATTTACTGTAAAACGAATACAAAAAAAAACAATTAATTTTTTAGATTTCTTAGATCCCTATCTATCTTCTTTAACCTTCATACGAAATACAGACAATATAGAAATTTTCATATTAATTTAATGTAATTTTGGCAACATTTCTCTTACGTCGTGCATATTTCCTCGTATAAAAGCGCGGGCCTGCATTAGATGGACTGGCAGCCTCATATCTGAATGGGTTGCATGCAGGTCCACAGTTGCCAAACAATATTTCCCTTGAATTCTTATCGTCTTTTCGTCCATTTTAACATGCGCCAGCACACCCAAACATTGATCGTAATCCCCGAACTGATTCACGTTTCCTCGTAACAAGCCTGACGGAATCTTTGCGCTCGAATCTAACACTGTAAACAAGATAGATTTTTAGTTCAATGAAACTGATGCATTTTTTCAAGATCAGAACATTTAGATTGTACAAATCGGAAACTTTGATTAAAGAATTTTAACAATTCAATAATTATTATGCCTACATATCCTTTTTAGAAACATTTTTTAGCGCTGGACATTTTTTTTAATTGGAGTAATCAAACAGAAACATTATCGTATCTCCAGATAACTTTACTTTTTGGATGAAAATAGAATGAACGGCTATTTTGGTCAATCGACTCACTCACTTTGGAGCGCCCACAACTTGTAACCTCTCAATTGTCGCAGAAATATCTTGCCATGTTGCTGACATTCCGAATTTTCAACATTCGTAAAATTTGGCACGAAAGTCGGCACACGCAGAATTGCATCATTCACTTCGGACAATGTAATAGACGCATCTGTATGTTCCTTCGTTTTCGGCTTCGTTTCTTGCTCTAAAAAGTATCACCTGATTACATATAATGAATCGCGAAATTTTTTCACGGACTCAGTATCTATAATTTATTTATTTTTTTGTATATTTATTTGTTTTATTTAAAAATAGGAATACAAACTGAAAAACAAAAAGATAAAAATAAACTCTTAAGATAAAACAATAAGTAATAATTAAATAGCGGATGATTGAGAGCAATAATACTGCTTGTATTACAATTTACAATTTATGTTTTTAATTTCCTTATATTGATTTACAAAACAGACATTTTGGCTTCATTCGAATCTTTATCTACAGCAATGTCTAAGTGAAATTCATTAATTGATGCAAAGAGTAGCCGCAATAGAGTTAGTCCCAAAATCTTTTATTATTTTTCTGTACTTGGTTCAATCTGGTCAACAATTTTTTAATTTATAATTATACATTACTTTTGTGATACATCCGTACATTATATTTAACATGCAATCATAGTTTTCAGTGGTGCTCATTTAATCTAACAGCTAATTGACAATTAAACTCTTCAAGTATGATAATTAAAAGGCTTTTTCTGCTGCATTCTGAAACTGATTCTATTGCGGCTACAATTAATGGATTTCACTGCCTGGACATTGCTAATGATGGCTCGAATGGAACTTAAACATCCATTTTGTAAATAAATATAAGAAAGTTAAAATTGTAAATTATAACGCACGTATTACGACTCTCTCATACAATCGCCCATTATTTAATTATTACTTAAATATGATCTTCAATAGATCATTTTCCAAAAGAACTGTATTTAAAGAGAAAAATTGTTTAATTTCTCTTCAAAGTCATTCAGAAAGAAGCAATGCAGAATTTCTACGCGCAAAAGAAGCTTAAAGAATAAAAGATTACACGGCCGTTGGATATTATATCTTTTAGATTATTATTTAAGATACTACTAATGCAATGCCTATTCACATAACAACACTAAACATTGTTGGATGAACTCGCTTTTCGTATCGAATCGTTTTTACATAATACTCACTCTCCGCTTGCGAAATTTCCTTCAACGGTTTCGAAGTTGGTTTCACTGTTACTTTTTTGACATCCGCTTTCTCCGGTTGTTTCATTTGCTCCTTAATTTTCGGTGCAGGTGTTGAAGTTTCCGATTTCACTCGTGTCTTCGATTTTTCGTCTACCTTCGTTGCAGTTTCAAGCACCTCAGCCTTAGGCTTAGGAATAGCCTTAACTAATTCAACTTTTTTCATACCTTCAGTTAATTTCTTGGCACTTTCGACTGATTTCTTCGTGCTGTCGATGGATTCTTTCGTACTTTCGACTGATTCAATTTTCTTTATGCTTTCGGT
The DNA here is from genome assembly GCF_000143395.1 of Atta cephalotes. NCBI lineage: Eukaryota > Metazoa > Arthropoda > Insecta > Hymenoptera > Formicidae > Atta > Atta cephalotes. The sequence goes on along the minus strand of NW_012130067.1, from coordinate 2,756,049 downwards.
CTTTTTTACGCTGTCTGCTTTCATCGCTGATTTCGCGACTTCGGCTGGCTTTTTATCACCTTGTTTTGATTTTTCCACATCGCGTTTGCTTTGTAAAATAGTTGTCCTTGTTTTATCTTTATCAGCGAGTCTCACTTTCTCTAATTTTCTAAGTGCTGGAGTGATTTCTTTTACATTAGATTCTTTATCTTCACCTTCATCTTCTTTTTTATGTGGTGCACTAAATTTCTTTTTAAGTAATTCTATTACTTTTTGTTGATCTGTCTTAACTGTTTTTTTTCTTTTTTATCATCTTCCTCTTCCTTGTCGTCGTCATCATCAGCTTTACTTTTAGCATATTTTATTGATTTAACAATCTTGGTTTTAATTTCTTTCATTTGTTTCTTTGAGTCTTTTTTGAAAGATTTGTTATAATCGTTTTTATCGTCATCTTTATCTTCATCACCATCTTCTTCATCTTCATCATCATCTTCTTCATCTTCTTCATCTTCATCATCATTATCACTCTTGTCATCGTCATCAATAGAAAACTTTTTTTTTACTTTCTTTTCCTTATCTTTAGCATCCTGATCCTCAGCTTCAGATACTTCTTCTTCATCATTTGTCTTTTCATCCGCCTGATCTCTTTCGGAATCTCCCACCGATTCCTCATCCTCCTCCACGCTTTCTACTTCTACAACTGCCTCTTCCTCCTCTTCATCGTCATCTATCTCACTTTCTATCCTGGAACTTCTCGGAAGTCTAGTCATACCCCTGTCTCTCGGATGTTCAGTGATCTTCTCCATTCGAATTCTCCCCGTTCCGATGTCTGACGTTAGTTCGGCAGGTGGTTTCCGGTCACCAGCGATGGTCCGCGGCACCATGCCCTCATGCCATTTCGAGATCAGTCCTCCGGTCGTCACCGTTCTGTCCGTTGGACAGATTTTACCGTGCGTCGAGACGCAGACAGTCGGATGGTGCGTCTGTGGCACAATGTCACGTATTCGGAAGCCATAGCAGGTGGCGTAGAGCAGTACGATGAGAGTCAGCAGCGCGACGCACTTGCCCAGAAGGGCGATAGCCATGACAGAGCAACCTTTACATGGAAGAGGTGAGGACTAGACGTTATTCGTAAAGTTCGATCCACTGTCTGTCGTTGATTAAAGTCTATTGCTTGATGGAAGAATGATTTTCCTTTCCAAAAAACCGTTGAAAATGAACAGCTACGCGTCTTTTTACCTGCGGCTTCTCCACCTTCTTCGAGTTCTTCACTTCTTGTTTCGCTATCACGAAGAATTCGTAAAATCTATCGGTGATCTGTCGCGCTGATCGTCCTCCGACGTGGCAGACCCCGGGCCACCACGTCCACAGCCGGCCGTGCTTTCGCGGAAATTAGAGCGTATGGCATCGGCCCAAGCAGCTAGGAGTTTTATTTAGCATCAACATTTCGAGGCGGTCGACCGCTAGCAGCGGCAGCGGCCTCTTCCAACCGCGGCTCCGACTTTAACGACGCTGCCGGATCCGCTGCGGTCCGGCCGACGCGGATTTATTACGCAAGATACTGGAAGAACACGGGTGGTGGTCTGCGTAATTTCGGTGATGCTTGCAGCTCAACTTCTCGCTTTGTATCCGTACAAGAGAAAGCTTTATCTTTAATACCGTTATGTCACAAAATAATTCAAGATTTAGAAAGAACGCACGAAAAATTTGAATCAAAATGTGTAAAAGAATTTATAATAAAAAACGGGATTTGTCATCTGGAAATGTATAGAAGACAGAGAGTTTTAATATCATATAAAAGAGACTTTTAGAAACTCTTGATCGAGATATTTAATTGTAATTTCAATAAATAAAAAATTTACGTATTTAAACAGAGAATCTTAATTTTTAACTTCTTTTATAGGAAAAAAGCAGACTTCCTTCAAATTCGCTTGACGCGGATAATAGTTAACAAAACTCGTTATAGTATATTATGACAAGTTATTTTCAGAATACAAATCTGGATATTTAGCTTCGCGTAATCTATCAAGGTTCATAGATTAAATCACGCACCCTGCGATCGCGAAAAATCCATAAAATTTGTGTACTAATCACAAAAAATCTGAACATATATTTAATATATTACATAACAGAAATTTGATATATTACATAAATTAAATTAAGTATTAAAATTATTTCTCTTCTATTATATTTTTCCTCTGAGAATTTTATGCTTTACATCTTTTATATGACATTTATGGAAGAACAAAGATGCGTGATCAAACTTGTAATTAAGATGTCACTTTTGACGTATGCAATTAAGCTCCAATTTAACTTACATACGCTTCAGCATTAGTGAAACATGAATTTCTATCAAATAATTACCTTAATCTGAAAACTCACTTGACTTTAAAAATATTTATTTTGTGTAGCAAACTCATCTCTTTTTTAAATCATGATTAGAATATTAGTAATCTTAATTTTCCGGTTGACAAGTATTGTAATAAAATTTTAATGCGACTTTCATAACAGTGATTGCAACCAAATGAATACGATTGTTGATTACTTATTATTAATAGTCCTATTTAGGTCGTGAGACAGCAGCAAACGAACACGTTGATCCGCTTACTGCGAATTTAGTCAATCTCAGCGGACAACGGCGAAATTTGCGTACAAAGCTCATATCAGTCCTCCCAGTAAAATCCGACACATATTCGGATTAATTATAATCGTGACTGAAAGTTTCCAAGCACTACATATATATATATATATATATATATACACATAGGGTATGTTTTTCTCTCTTTAGATACAATACATTTAGCGAAATATTCTCTCATCGAAGTATTTCAGATGTAAAAATATAACAATATAACAATATAAGATAAAATTAAAATGATAAATATATATATATATATATATATA